>NC_090447.1:659420366-659723397 GCF_031143425.1 Pleurodeles waltl
CACACCCCAAACACAGGATACGCAGCCTCACTTTCATACATCTGCATTTTGAATGGGTCTCCCTGGGCTGGGAGGGTGGAGGGCCTGCTCTCACACAAAGGACTGCCACACCCCCTACTGGGACCTTGGCAGACTGGATTGAACTGAAAGGAGACCTGGTGCACTTCTAAGCCACTCTTTGAAGTCTCCCCTACTTCAAAGGCACATTTGGGTATAAAAAGAGGGCCCCTGCTCTACCACCGCAGACACTTCCTGGAGAAGACACCTGAATCAGAACCTGCACCCTGACAAGAAAAACTGCCTGGCTGCCTAAAGGACTCACCTGACTGCTTTCTGAAGAGGACTGCAGCCTTGCTGTTGCCCTGCTGTCTTTCTGCTCTCTTGCTTTGCTGCAGAAGTGCTCTCCAAGGGCTTGGATAGAGCTTGCCTCCTGTTCCCTGAAGTCTCAGGACCAAAAAGACTTCTCTCCTGCAGCTGAAATCCCGGTGCGGTGAAAATTTGATGCACAGCCTGCCAAAAATGATGCATAGGCTGCTCCCGGTGAAAAATTCACTGCACACTGAGTCCAGAATGACGCAGCCCGACTTTGTGACAGAAGATCGATGCAGCACCAGCGATGCGACCGGAACTTCAACACACGGCCCTAATGGATTGACGCAAGCCAACTCAGAACAACGCCGCCCGACTTCCTGAGAGGAATCGACGCAGCACCTACAGTGCAGCAGAAAATTCCATGGATCATCTACCGGAATTGACACAGCCCCTGTGACTTCGCTCCGCAAGCCCAGGATTACACACATCGTCCCCAGGGGATCTGAAAACCCCACAACCTGAAGAGTATCCAAGTCTGCGCACCGGAAATTGACGCAATGTCTTCCCCGCGTGGAAAATAACGACGCAAGTCTGTGTGCTGAGGGGCGAAACCGACGCACACTCACCATTTTCCACACATCTCCGCAGCGGTCCCTTGCGAGGAATTTTCAACGCAAACCAGGTAAGAGACACTTGTTGTTTCTAGGAGAACTTAAGACACTTTTTATTGTTTTTACAGTAATATTTTAAATCGAAAGACACTTGATATCACTTTCAGTGATATCCCTACATTTGCTTATTTCATCTATAATCATTTTGACCTACATTTATCCAGATAAATATTATATATTTTTCTAAATACTGTGTGGTGTATTTTTGTGGTGTTATATTGTGGTATTTTATGATTTATTGCACAAATACTTTACACATTGCCTTCTAAGTTAAGCCTGACTGCTCAGTGCCAAGCTTCCAGAGGGTGGGCACAGGATAAGTTGGATTGTGTGCGACTTACTATGACTAGAGTGAGGGTCCTTGCTTGGACAGGGGGTAATCTGACTGCCAACCAAAGACCCAATTTTGAACACTTGTTATAGAGAGGAGTCAAGGACAACTGCAGTTCTCCTTTTCTCCGATGGTGGTACACTGCATGTTACCCCACACCCTAGAGAATAATACAGTTATGTGTGAAAAAGTATACTGCAAGTGATAACTTTCTCTGCAGCCTTTTAGGTGATCTTGGAGCACTGTTGGGTCATTTGACTGCAGAATTGTGGAATTTTCCAATAAGACCCAAAAACAATTATTACACTGGAAATAATTGAACTCAGAGCCTTTTCCCATAAAGCAAGAAGGTGTGAAACTCTTTTAACAATTTAAAAACTAAAAATGTGTATTGGTCTCTTTTAGTGTAATTTTTTTTTTTTTAAATACTCTCTTCTTTTTTAGTGTCTAATTTGTAAAAATATAAAAGAAAACATTCAGGATATAAATGATATATTGTGCACCTAACTGCAACACATTAAATGAATTGCATATTAATACATAGGAGGCTAAAGAATGCCCTTTTGTGAAATATAAGATGAGCATTATAAAGCAATAAGCGCGCATTTTTGGAAGTAGGAGCTATTTCTTTTACAGTTAATATGCACAGTCTCTGGCACCTTTCATGGCAAACATAGGACCTTATTACAACCCTGGAGGTAAATGCCATTTACTGCCGTGCCGACGGCCGCCAAGATACCATGACTGCGGCGGTAATCCACCGCGGGTATCATGACCCACACAGAGAATACCGCCCCTATACAGACACCCACACAAGTCCGCCACACCAAAGGTCAGTGATAAACTGGCGATAGCAAAGCCCACACCATTACGCCAACAGGAATATGCCCAGAGTATCACGACCCACGAATCAACGCAGCAGTCTTTCCACCGCGGTAAACCATTAGCAGTACAAACCGCCGCTCTCAAAATACATACACACTTACAAAACCACACCACATTGGACAATTCAAAATGCACCCACCTGACACACCCACAACACTATAAAACACACTCCCACATCACCCACAACCCCTTACAATGAAGAAAAAGAAACCAAGCACAGAGAGACAAGCAAAGAGCACCCACTCAATCAGAGGCACAGAACACCATCACCCATACACCATCCGCGCACATCACAGTATACACCCCAACATATTACCCCACACATCCCCTCACACATCCACACACATATCACTCACACCACATTCATGGGACCCCAAAGACACCCCAGATTTTCAGAGGAGCAGCTAAGGGTCACGGTGGAGGAAATCATCTGGGTAGAGCCACAGCTATTCAGATCACAGGTGCAGCAGACGTCCGTTGCTATGAAGATGGAGCTATGGTGAAGAAACGTTGACAGGGTCAACGCCGTGGGACAGCACCCAAGAACCAGGGATGACATCAGGAAGAGGTGGAACGACCTACCCACCTTCTCCCCCACAACTAACAACATGGGAGGAGCAAGTCTTGGTGATCATACATCCTGAGGGCCTCGCAGGAGTAGCAGGAGGACTGGACTCTGGTAAGTCAAATATTTACCATAATATCCCCACCCTACATGCATGCCATCACATACCCCCACCCTTTCCCCCACTCCCATCACTCCACCAACTCACATATACCCCACTATCACAATCCACCCATCCTAATACCAAGCTCTGCATGCAACAATAATGCACGGACACCCATCATAGACCTGCATGGACACCCATCACCACAGCATCCACACTCGAGAAACTCACCCAGCCCACATAATCACCACTCACACAAGGCCAAGGCGACAGGTAAACCACAATTATACAGGGAAACACACCCATTGCACAAGATGGCACACACAGATAGAATAACAATGCATATGCATCCCAACAGGACCCCTACCCAACGTCACCGGAGAGGAAGTACCACCTACATCCAGCCCCCCACAAGAAGAGGCCCACAGTGATGACAGCAGCTCTGCACGCCTGGATCACGATGACCAACCTGGCCCATCAGGGACCGCTGGACAGTCGGTTACCCTGCCACAGTCCCAAACCACCACAGAGCCTCCCCACCACCACCACAACAGCCACCCATACCTCTGTTCCCAGGACATGTCAATCAGCAGTGTGTCCACCACTACAGGGACCGCAGGCAACCCCACAAACCAGGGAACTGACCCTCCACGAGGCACTATCAAACATCATGGGAGCATACCACCATTCCCAGGAGACCATGGGCACGGTACCTGCCAAGTTACAGGAGACCCAGCGGCTGCAGGAGGGACAGTACATGGGGATCAGGGAGGACCTCCCAAAAATCTACACCATCCTGGTCACTGTTGCAGGGGTGCTGGCTGATATGGGCAAGACCATGAGGGAGGCAGTGGCACATCAAAGGGCCCCTGACACTAGCCAAACCGAGGGACAGCCTTCCACCTCCTTCAGCGCTAGTGGACAGGAGGCCCCGCCACACGACCAACAGGCCACCAGCACCCCCCCCCCCTGCAGAAGGAGAACCACCCTGCAAATGGGCCTTGCGATCCAGGCAGAAGACAGAGAACATTGCCAAGACCCCCGCCAGGAAACAGGACTCTCCTGAATGTCACCCTTCTGTCCCACTCTGTCACCCTGTCCACCTTGAACTGCCATTACTCCCCTTCCTATGCCCCATTGGACAATGCACCTGTGATACCAAGAGACTGGACTCCACCCTGGACCTTCCTCCACCATCACCCCAGCCCCATGCACTTACCCCCATACTATTTAGCACAAAAAATAAACACCCTTGAAATATAAACCATACTGCAGTCAGTGTAATGATTGGAAAGATGTATTCTTACAACATTCTCAAAGCATTGCAATGTCTATGTTGATTGAATTATACCACAGTATGACAGTTGGTGGGCAGCAGTACATATAGCAAGAGCCAGAATGCAGTAAACAGATCTGAAAAAAGGGAATCCAAAGGGAAAAGTCAATGTCCATAGACAGAGGGTAAGCGGCTGCCATGTACAATGTCCAAAAGTATACTGAAATGTTAAATGAAGTTACAGTGTCTTACCTGTGTGTCACTGGAAGTACTGCTGTATAATGTTTGTTCTGTTGTACACATCTTCTTCATCTGCCTCCTCTTCCTCACTCTCCACAGGATCCACAGCTGCCACAAGACCATCTCCAGGCTCATCCTCCTGCAGAAAAGGCACCTGGCGTCCCTAGGCCAGGTTGTGCAACATACAGCGTGCCATGATGATCTGGCACACCTTCTTCGGTGAGTAGTACAGGGATCCACCAGTCAGATGGAGGCACCGGAACCTGGCCTTCAGGAGGCCAAAGGTCCTCTCAATAATGCTCATTGTATGCCCATGTGCCTCATTTTAACGTTCCTCTGCCCTTGTTCTGGCATTCCTCACTGGGGTCAATAGCCATGAGAGGTTGGGGTAACCAGAGTCACCTGTAAATATCGAGGAACAACTGTTAGACACACACTAACCCTTAGGGACAACCCCATACTCAGACCCCAACTTATGCTGTGTCGGGACCTTGGGCTCACCTAATAGCCACACCCGGTGCCTCTTGAGTTGCCCCAACACAGGGATGCTGCTATTCCTCAAGACATAGGCGTCATGCACTGAGCCAAGGTATTTGGCATCCACATGGTGGATGCACTGGTCTGCCAAACACACCATTTGCACATTCATTGAATGATAGATTTTTCTATTCCTGTAAACCTCTTCATTTCTCTGGGAGGGGGGGGAGATAAATGCCACAAGTGTACCATCAATGGCACCAGTGATGTTGGGGATATGTCCCAGGGCATAGAAGTCAGCTTTCACTGTGGCCAAATCCTCCAACTGGGGGAATACGATGTAGCTGCACATGTGTTTCAGCAGGGCAGACAACACTCTGGTCAACACGTTGGAGAACATTGGCTGAGACATCCCTGATGCCATGGCCACTGTTGTTTGAAAGGAATCACTTGCCAGGAAATGGAGCACTGAGAGGACCTGCACTATAGGGGGGATTCCTGTGGGCTGACGGATAGCTGACATCAGGTCTGGCTCCAATTGGGCACACAGTCCTTGAATTGTGGCATGATCAAACCTGTATGTGATGATAATGTGTCTGTCCTCCATTGTTGCCAGGTCCACCAGGGGTCTGTAAACCAGAGGATGCCGCCAAATCATCATCTGCCTCAGCAGTTGCAGCCTATGGAGGAAAACGGTGAGCAGAAGGTCATATTTCCACATAGATAACACAACTGTTGTTGAATGTATGTCACAGAAGCAGTGTGTGAAGTCGAGAGTCAGTAGATGTGCCAATATGTGCTGTGAGGCAGCTAGGTGCCATGACATGTGCCCCCCTGAAATGGTGGCTGTCTGACCTGTGAGGAGGGACAAGGGGAAAGGAGGTAAGTGCGCTGGCGTTCTGTTGCGTCGCGGTAGGCGGATGATGTTCACGGCGCAACTTCGCATTGGTTATCATTGGACCCTATGGGTCCCAGGAGCCAAGGGCGATTTACGCCGGCGGTGATGGTACGCACCGCCGCGGACGTCACCGCAATTTTCTAGCTATTTACTCACTTGCTACCTGACCTTCAACAGGAGGGGACCTACACTGCAAGTGCTGCTGTGACCTGAGTCTGGAAGCGACAATGGCTACAGTGTCTGGGGAAAGGGCCCCTGCCTCCACTGCGGAGGAGTTGGAGAAACTGGTGGATGGGGTCCTATCTCAGTACACGTTCCTCTACGGTTCTCCAGACAAACAGGTGAGTACACTGAGAGCATGATGTGTGGGCAATGCATATTTGGAGTGGGGTAGATGTACGCCACATGTTGGGGGGTGCTGAGGCATCCTGGACTGAGTGCTGCATGAGAGGTGGTCAGTGTATGTGCGTCAGGGCATGGGTGGGAACTGGGTGCAATGAGTAAGCCGGTCCGGACGGGTGAGTAATTACATTTTCCCCTGTCTCTTCCCTCCAGGTCTGTGCCCACCAGAAAAAGGGTATTTGGTGTGCCATCGCCAGGGAGGTGGGGACCCTGGGGGTCTATCACAGGCAGAGCACCCACTGCCGCAAAAGATGGGAGGACCTGTGCCGCTGGACCAAGAAGACGGCGGAGGCCCAGCTGGGGCTGGCCTCCCAACATGGAAGGGGGTGCCCGTCGCACCATGACCCCACTGATGTTCCGCATTCTGGCGGTGGCCTACCCGGACTTGGATGGGCGCTTGAGGGCATCACAGCAGCCACAAGGGGGTGAGTACAAATTCCGAAAGATGACTCTGCATGCTTTAGGAGCTAGCTGGGTGGGGGATGTGGGCTGTGGGTGCCCCTAGGCCAGGGCGATCATGGCAGGGTAGGTCCCTTGTGTGCAGGCTCTGAAGCACTCCTACCCCAATGGTACAAGTGGCCAACTACTACTGGGCAGATGGTGGCGTTAGGCATTGCACACCATGGGCTGGTGACTACCTTAGTGACGGGGTTGGCATGGCCTAGTGCATAGGGCTGCTCCCTGTGTGTTGTGTCTGCATACAGTAGTGGTGTTGCTGGCATTGACCAAGTGTCTCCTCTGTCTCTCCCCCCCTTTTTGTTTTGTCACCCTGTTCTAGTGTGCATTAGCATCATCTGGCAGAGGAGCAGAGGCACCGGCGATGGAGGGAGCTGCATCCCACATGGCCCATGAGGGCAAATCCATTGAGGGTCAAGGCACCAGTGGGACGGAGGGGGAGGGAAGCTCCATGACGGGGACCAGAGGGGATACCAGTGACAGCGATTCCTCTTCAGATGGAAGCTCTCTGGCTGTGTCGTACACCTCAGTGCCCACCCCAACAACAGGTACAGCCGCCATCCCCCCTACCAGCACGCCCTCCAAGCAGCCCCTCAGCGGGTTTCCCGTGCCCGCTCACCCAGGAGGGTGGGCATCTCGTTCGCCCCAGGCACCTCAGGCCCTGCCTCAATCAGCCCTGCTGCCCTCAGTGAGGAGGCTATTGACCTCCTGAGATCACTCTCTGTTGGACAGTCAACTGTTCTGAATGCCATTCAGGGTGTCAAGAGGCATTTGCAACCAACAAATGCATACCTGGAGGGCATTCATTCTGGCGTGGCAGCCCAACAGAGAGCATTTCAGGCTCTAGCCTCATCGCTGATGGCAGCCATTGTCCCTGTGTCCAGCCTCCCCACTCCAACTTCCACTTCCCCAACCCAATCCCCTCTACCCCACCCTATCCCAAGCACACCTTCAGACCAGCATGCACACACATCAACACACAAAAGTGGCTCAGGAAAACATAAGCACCACACATTATCACACAGGCACTCACACAGCACCATACCCATGCAAACATACAAACATCTACTTCCTCCACTGTGTCCCCCTCCTCCTCTTCGTCCACCTCCCTTCCAGTAGCGTCTCCACTCACACCTGCATGCACTACATCTTCACCCACTACCTCCATCACAACACACCCCTCACGAACAATCACCACCCCCACAACCATGCACACGTACCCTGTGTCCTCTTCCAGTGTGTCTCTGAGCCCTCCTCCCAAAGTACACAAATGCAGGCACACACCCACTCAACAGTCATCCACCTCACAACAGCCTCCAGCCCATGCACCTTCACCCAAACTCAGCAGCCGTACACCTCCTACAACCACTACCTCATCCTCCACTCTCACATCCCCTCCATCTTCCCGTCACAGTGTGTCTAAAAAACGTTTCCTGGCTTACATTGACCTCTTCCCTATGCCTCCCCCACGTCCTTCCCCTTGGGCCAGGATTTCAAGATCCCAGGACAGCACCTCAGCCACCAAGTCGGTGTCCGCTGTGGTCCATGCAAGTCCAAGGTGATCGAAGGGGGCACCCGTCAGGGCTGGCAGTGTGCCACCTAACAATGCAAAAGACCAAACGATTCTGCCACCTGCCAAGGTTAAGAAGGGGCCAGCATGCAGCACGGAAAAGACGCACAACCCACCCAGAAAGGCCTCATCCAAAAAACAGGAGGACCAAGGTGGGGAAGGGAAGAAAAAGCAAAGGCAAGGGACTTCAGGGATCGGAGCCACCAGGTGAGGGAGTGGTGACCACCATTAGTCCTGACAGGCCAGCAACCTCTACCGTGGTATGCACCGCCACAAGCACTGCCACATGCACCGCCACATGCACCGCCGCTGCAACATCGACAGTCACCAGCATCATCCCCAGTGCGCAGCCGTATGTGGCTGCTGGAGACAGCCTGGTGTCTCCCTCCACTGCTACCAGCTCCTGTACCATGGGCAGCACCAGCAGCATCTCTGCCACAGACACCGCCGCAGGCACCGCCACCTGCACCGCCATATGCACCGCCACATGCCCAGCCGGTGCCACTACATTGGACATCAGCAGCATCCCCAGTGGGCAGCCGTCCGAGGCTGCAGGAGACGGCCTGGACACTGCACCCACCACTTGACGCACCACCGCCAGCACTTGCACTACTAGCAGTTTGCAGCCTAAGTCGCCGGAGGATGGAGTCTGGCTCTGCCTCCATGGAGTATCATGCTACCTGTTCCCTGCACATCCCGTGGCTCAGACACCCAGATGAGGGAATGGGAACTGCCACACCCCAGGTGCAGCTTCACTGGGCACAAGGCCCCATCCAGAACCAGTGGAGAGATGCATACACTCCCCCTATCCTTGGCAGGATGAAGCAGACTGGGCTCAAAGCCCCCTCCAGAACCAGTGGAGAGATGCATCCACTTGAGAGACTGTGGCTTTGCACTCCCCAGTACCAAGCAGTTGGCAAAGCACCCACTTGAGAGACTTGAGAGACTGTGGCGTTGCACACCCCAGGACCAAGCAGTAGGCATATTGCCCCCTCCAAGAGCAGTGGCGTAGTACCATCTTTCGGCTGAGGTGCTCTCCCCTTCCCTTCCCCCCGAGGTGCCTGTGTTTTTTCGACCTGATGCCCCTGCAGTGTTCTCTCCGTTTTGAGGCAGGAGTCAAATGTGGGCTTCGCCCATGATTTTTTGGGCCTCTGGTCCACGGACATTTACAATGGACAGTGTACGGCCTTCTGTACATATTGTAAATATTTGTATATACTGTTGTTTACAATCATTAACTTTCTATGCATTTTCTAATATATCACTGATTTGACTCTATTCCTTTTGTCCTTGCGCGCTTCTAGGGGGTTACGGGGTGTAAATGTAATGTTGCTTCATGTGTTTGTGTGTATAGTGTTGTGGGTGAGGGTGGGGGTGGGGGTGTTGCGTGTTGCGTGTCACTCTCTTTTTCCTCCCCTCCCTCCCCTGTGTGCTAGGTGCAGTACTCACCGTGGTCGCCGCCGCCGTCTTCTTTGAAATTCCTGGTGTACTAGCAGATAAACCAGCATGGGAAGGACCTGCAGTTCGGGCTCCATGGCATCCTGGTTCTTCGTTGAATGTCGAAAGGTGAGTGGTTCCCCTTCTGTGTACTGTTTCCACCGTGCTTTTGATGGCGTTCGTACCACCCCAGAAAATCTGGTGGATTGGTGCCTTGTAATACGGTGGGCGGTACATTGTCTTCCACCTGTCTGTTGGCGGTGACTGCTGCGGTGTTTGTTGCTACCGCCCTGGCGGTCGGAGTGTTAAAGTGGCTGTCTATGTTGGTGGTTTCCGCTGTGGTTGTGATCCCATTTTTTTTTACCGCCGGCCTCTTGGCGATATTACTGCTGCTCTATCACCGACCACCAGGGTTGAAATGAGGGCCATAGTCTCTTCTACACTTAATTTAAAGATAGCTTCCTTCAACCACTGGCTTCTTTTTTCTCAGTAATGAACAGCCATTTACCTGAGACAAATCCAATCACAATCTGATCACTCTATGTAGGAAATTGGGTTACAGGTTGAGGGGTGTGCAACACTACTCAAGCAGCAACCACAGTACCTCTCAGGGTGAAGTCACAAGCAAACCTCAAACTATCCTGTGCTTAACCTGCTGGTAGCTTGGCACAAAGCAGTCAGGCTTAACGTAGAGGCAATATGTAAAGTATTTGCACAGTACTTCAAACTGTAATAACGTGAAAGCACAACACAAGAAAAATCCCACACAAATTTTGAAAAATAGAGTAAGAATTAAGAAATGATTTGACAACAAAATGACAAAAATCCAATCAGAAGAACATACAATACACAATTACACAATAATTACTTTAAAAATAATAGGGTAAGTATAGCACCTACAAGCACAAAGCACCACTCACGGTTATCTGGTTGTGCGAGACCAGTTGAAAGTCACAAGTTCAGGCCAACCATGATGGAGCACAGGCCAGATAACGGGACCAGGTTAGTCATGATGAAAAAATTAGCTTCTAAACTCCAGCGCAAAGAGTTCCGTTAGTGGTGGGGGAGACCCTGAGAAGCAAGAAAAGAACTGGGCATTGGCAACGCTGTAGCACAAAGAGCAGGCAGGGAGTTGTGGACGCTCATTGCAAGAGATTTTCATTGGTGGTCACAGTGGGCTGTTGATTCTCTGGCGTGAAGTACAGATCTTGCGCTGCTGATTGTCGCTGGTGGTCACTGTAACATAAAGAGTTGAGGTCACTGTACCTTCACGTTGGCAGTCGGCAAGATCTTGCCATGAATGGGCCCGTTTCATGGTTGCAGAAAGCCCAAAACTTCAGGCTTTCTCCTTTTTGAATCAGAGGAGTTCACTTTGATGGCAGCCAAGGGTCTAGAACCAGCTGGGGAAGCGACTTTTGGAGCTCAGAGACTCACTCTTGCAGAGGCCAGCAAGGCACAGGCAGTTCCAGATGCAGGTCTAGGCAGCTGGGCAGATGCAGGGAGGCCTCTGGAGCTTGTTATGTCCCCGTAGCTCAGAACAGGAGGTCAGTCAGATAATCCTTAGAGTCACTCAGCCATGGATAAAAGAAAGAGGTCAGTCTTCCTTCTCATCAAGCAGCGCAGGCATCACGCAGCAGGGCTGCAGGGAGTCCTTCTTGTGCAGTGTTCACAAGTTCAGGGGAGTACTGAAGAGTTGGGTTTGAGGGTCCACTATTTATTGTTGGTGCGAGCTTTGAAGTAAGAAAAGGTTCTGAAGGTTTAAACCCCCAGAGGTAATTGGAATTCCCTCCCTCACTGCACTTGCTGCAGCTTGTCTGGAGACACTAAAGACTAGTGTCAAACCCTTTGAGAGTGTTGTCAAGCAGAGTCTTAGTGCTGCTCAATTGTTGTATGGGACAGATCGTCCCCCTCATCAAGTCAGAGAAGGCCCATCCTGCCAACATCTATTTCCCCTTTCTCTCACTGTCTGGAAGCAATACACAAAGACCAACTCCCAGCTACACCTAGTCATCGGACCCAAGAAATAGGCTGCAGGCACCAAACGTTAGGGCAAGAAAATGCCTGTGCTCTAAAACTGGTATTTTCAGAATTGTGACTTAAAATCCAATTGTACAATTAAAGAGGGTTTTAAACTGCAATGGTTTGGACACCAAACCTAGTCTTCCTGCTTGCTCCAATGTGGAAGTTATTATTATTATTATTATTATGTAATAAGGCACTTCCAATCTTCTTCTATAGAAGAGGTAGGCCTTGGAGTAGTGAAAAACTGATTTACAGATTTTCAGTACCAAGACAAGTAAAAGGTAAAAGTATATTTCCAAATGTTTAAATACATGCTGTCCTATAGGATGTTTAGGGCCTGCCCTAGGAGGTGACTTACATGTATTGAAAATGAAGTTTTAGGGCTGGCAAATGGTTTATTTTGGCAGTTATAAATAGCAGTTTAAATTGTAGACAGGCTGCAATCATAGGCCAAGAACATAACTACAGGGCTACTAAAGTAGGCGGCAGAATATGTGCTGCAGGCCTACTTGAAGCTTTAAATTTACAGGTCTGGGTACATGCAGCACCACTGTACTAGGACTTACAAGCAAATTAAATGTGGCAATTGGGTATAAGCCAATGTTATGATGTTATCATCATATTTTAGGGAGTAAGTACATGCACTTTAGCACTCGTTTGACATGGAAGTGCAGAGAGTCCTAAGGCCAACAAAAAAAGAGATCAGCCAAAAAAAAGAAAAGGCAAAAGGTTTGCAGAGGCCACCCTGAAGCTGACAGGTCTAATAATCCACCCACACTAATTTCTATTCCATTTTCCTATTGCCTATTTTGGTAAGCCTTTTCCCCTGCATTGAAATGCTCTGTAGCATTCACTTTCAGGTGCTTTTGTATGCTTGTTTGTACAATGTATTTGATGTTTGTGTGGTCTGGGCACATTCAAATGAAAGGACATACACATGTCCAACTTATTGATTTTGGTAATATTTGGAATCATCAGACTTTGACCCAGGATAAGAGACAGAAAGGCAAAAAAAGAGAAGGGGAAGAAAAAGAAAAAGACAGGAAATAGAACTTACAATTATGATGTAATCGAAAGAAAGTGTAAGCTGGTGGAAGAAACAACAATGATGCGGAATCAAGACTCTGCAGGCTTGGTATTTCAAAACCACTTCATTGGCAAAACTAAGGGCCCAGTGCATATTTTATTCTTTCACCTTCGGAGTGGGTTACAGCAAACAATGTACACCTTTTTACAAACTGCAAAAAACTTGCTTTTTGGACATAAAATAACATTAGGGCCACCTGTCTTGTAATCAAATGTGGAGTGCAATAGAGCTTCTCAATGATGACAGATATATTCAGTCCACAAAAATATGATGTATACACACACACACACATGTATACACACTTATGTGTACATATGTATGTGTATATGTGTGTATGTATATAAATATATATATATATATATATATATATATATATATATATATATACATATATATAGAGAGAGAGATGGATATATATATATATATATATATATATATATATATATATATTAAAGTAGGCTCATATAATGTAGGGCTATTGCAAGTCATCAAGGAGATTGGCAACGATGTAGAGGAAACAGTCCTACAACTGAGTTTCTTTCATCTTCATAATGTCATAGAATTTAAAGGTGATTTACAATCTCTTTTTAATGTATGGTAGATGGTATTTTATTCCTTATAATACATTGCTGGACTGTCACAATCCCTTGGACACCTGTTTTCTATAGGAAAGATGCAGTACAGTGGCAGATGTGTAGAATAAAGATGAGCTCTATAGTGTGTGAAACAACAACAATATATTTTTAATAATTAGTAGCAGGAACATTTTAATACATTTAGGGGGTCGTTCCGACCCTGGCGGTCCATGACCGCCAGGGCGGAGAGCTGCGGAAGCACCGCCAACAGGCTGGCGGTGCTTCCTGGGCAATTCTGACCGCGGCGGTAAAGCCGCGGTCAGAAAAGGGGAACCAGCGGTTTCCCGCCGGTATTCCGCTGGCCCAGGGAATCCGCCATGGCGGCGCTGCTTGCAGCACCGCCATGGGGATTCCGACCCCCTTCCTGCCATCCTGTTCCTGGTGGTAATTACCGCCAGGAACAGGATGGCGGGAACGGGTGTTGTGGGGCCCCTGGGGGCCCCTGCACTGCCCATGCCACTGGCATGGGCAGTGCAGGGGCCCCCCTCACAGGGCCCCATGAAAATCGCGACGGGTGCCACTGCACCCGTCGCACCCCTTCAACTCCGCCGGCTCCATTCGGAGCCGGCTTCATTGTTGAAGGGGCTTTCCCGCTGGGCCGGCCGGCGGTCTTCTGGCGGTCGCCCGCCGGCCCAGCGGGAAAGCAGGAATGGCCGCCGCAGTCTTTCGGCGGGAACCGCTTGGCGAGCGGCGACCGCCGACCGCCGCGGTCAGAATGACCGCCTTAATGTTAATACCTTTTTAAATGGAGATAGTTCTGAATGAATCACAACCCGGAGATGGAACTAGTGCAGTATTAAAAAATAAACACATTGCTATAACTCTTTCTGTATCTGCTAACAGCTGTGTTTTAGGGGAACATAGTTCAGAATAACAGAAAAGCTAGGTTTTCTTTCATTGTTTAATTTGTAGCTGCATGACCTGCATTTTATTTTATCTTATGTCTATGATTGCAGATACTGAGATGTCAAAATCCAACTATGCTAAGTTAATTTGGTTGAGCAGTTACATCATTATAACAAGTGACTTGTAATGTCACAGACAGAATGTAATAAGGTAATTGTAGCCAGGTTTCACATGCATACTGTATGAGAGAGAAATGTTTTACATGTACACTGTAGGTTTTCATGTATTGGGTGTTTATTGTCTCAATACCAGTTCACACACCCTCTACCATCTGGTCTGGCTTCAGTTGAGGGTCTGCATACAGTTTAAGTGGCTTCCAGGAACCAAATGCCATTGCAGAGCTTTCTACCAGTTTATAGAATGGCTGGGGTCTAGGGAACAGTGACAAATATTAATATGAAGTATAGAGTTTGCTTTATTTTGCTAAGGTTTTACATACCAATGGGGGGGCTGGCCTTCTAAAATGAAATTGGGAACGCAATTGCCACGCATGGATTTGGTGTTAGGCACCTAGATGTTTTCAAAACTGTACAAAATGTGCATGTTTTTTGACCTTACGGACAGTTTGTAGCCAGTGCCATCTTCATCAATTTAAAGATATTTCTTGTTTTGGTCTTTCATATTGTAAATTCTGTTGATCCTTTGCACATCCATTGGCTCAAGTAGCGAATGGGCTTTAATAATAATATCCTGCTTTATATATATCTTCACTGTTATCATTTCAATCAATCAGTAGATTTGTAGAGCGCTTTTTGTCACACATGAGAGTATTCAGGTGCTTGCAGGGTCCATTTGATTAGCTGAATAGACAGGTCTTCAGGGACTTTCGGAACTCGGGAAGAGATGGGGAAGTCCGGAGATGAAAGACTTGCTCATTCCATGTGTTTGCTACTAGGAAGGAGAAGGAGCGACCTCCGCATCTACTATGTCAGATGGGGGAGGAAGAGAGGGTTAAAGAAAGGGAAGTGGAGTGGAGGTGTCTCGTGGGCTGATGAAAGATCAGGCAGTAGTTCAAGTAGATGGGTCCGCAGTTGTGTAGGGCCTTGTATACGTGTGTCAGGAGCTTGAACTAGCATTGTTTCTGTACTGGGAGCCAGTGGAGTTCCCTGAGGTAGAGGGTGATGTGGGTCCATCTAGGGAGATCTATGGTGAGTCTGGATATGGTGTTCAGTATGGTCTTTAGTCAGAGGATATGAGCTGTGATCCCTGTGTAGAGAGTGTTTCTGTAGTCCAGTCAGCTGGAGATGAGGGCCTGGGTGATTGTGCATCTTGAACAATTGAAGTAGTGATTTGAATATCTTACAAAGCATGCAGAGGATGAAGAAGCAAGAGAAAATGTTAACCTGAGTCGTCATAGTTAGCTTGTTGTTCAGAATGATTCCTAGGTTACTACGTGGTCCGTGGGGGTAGGAGTAGGTCCGAGTTCTGAGAGTCACCAGGAGGCACCCCATGAAGAGCTTTTGTATCTCTGTCTTGTCCGTGTTGAACTTTAGGCAGTTGTCCTTCATCCAGCTGGAGACGTCGGTCATGCAGTTGTGGATGTTGTTCTTGGTGTTGGTGGTGTCTTAGGAGAGGATGAGCTGTGTGTCATCTGGAAAGGATATGATGTTGAGTCCATGCATTTCGATGATGATGCCAGAGGTGTTATATAAGGACTGAAGAGAGTGGGGCTGAGTGAGGATCCTCTGGGTACTACAGAGATTTGAAGTAAGTGATTTAACTGCTGTGCTCACGTGATAATGTGTGCACCTGTAACACTCAATCCCCCCACCCACACTACTCTTATCCAGTAGCAATTTTTGGGAAGTTTCTAATTTTACAAGTGCTAAAATAACAGAGAATGGTAATTGTGCTCAGGTGACAATGCTAAATTAAAACATAATGCATAAAAACATTATATCCCAGGAATACATTGAAAGCTGGGAATATGTTTGAGATAAAAGTGGTTTGTCTTTGTTTGGGAAAATAGTGTCAAATCACATTGCTCTATTTTCTTAAAATGCTTATTGGTGAAAGGGGTGTGGCCTGGATTTTGCACCCATGCCTCTCCAGGGCATGTACATTTTTACACTCATTGTTGAACAATGCCAAAAATTAGGACAAATGGGATGCTGACCTTAGTGTGAGTTTGAGGCCATCTGACTTTGATTGCAATGTTGAATTTTGATCAGTATAATGAGAATATTGACTTGTGTAAATGTAAAAGTTTAAATCATGAGCACCAGCCTCAATATGTTGCAGACCTGTGAGAAGCTGAAGGCTTCTGAAATCTGTCCAAATCAATACACATATGATACTCTCTTCCCAGGTACAGTAGGTCAGTGCCTGCACTGATTATTTTATTAGGTGCTAAATAAAACACTGTATTCACAGAAATCTTATGGATTTGTTATTAGACCATGAGAAGAACCACGATGCATGACAAATAGGGTAACAACGTGTGCAATAAATGACACCAGCAATTCCAGTCCCATTACCTTGATGGGCTGGGGGGCAGGTTTGTCCTTGTACAAGTTATGTCCTTTGGCCAATACCACGTCGACACTAGGTTGCTTAGCTTGAATTGCTTCTTCCGTTTCCTGAGGAGAAAGAAACAATCAATAGTTTAGCAAATCGATACGATGCAAAGTGCTATTCACTGACACATCTTGAGGACGATAGTCACCTTTTTTTTTAAATTAGAAATGCATACTTTGTCGTGGCATCAAAACCTGCAAACTGTGGGATTCATTAATGGAAAAATCGAACGAAGATAAAAAATAAAGTGACGAATAGTGCGCAGTTTAACCCCGTCGGTGTTGTTGACGCAGATATGCTAATTAGAAATTATTTAAAAATGCATATATGTTATGATTTATAAGAGTTCATAGAGAAATTAATTGTAGAGAAATCTAATGTGCGTGTTTTGAAAATGTGCCCACGGTGTATGCCAGCCACTTATACGAACTTGTACTAAAAGAACTAAAAATATGTGAGATAATGAAAATGTATAATAATAATGTAGTAATATGTCATATTGAGTTATATAACCTATGTTTTGCATTATATTGTGGAATCAACTCAGCCAAAGTCGTGGCTTAGTTTTACCAGGCCTCATGCAGAAGCTGAAATATTAGAGCATGCTGGAGAGAAGTTGAGAGGGTAGGCTGACCTTGAACTTCCCAGTGTTAAAGTTTGCCTAGCTAGAATTTTCTGCAATGTACAGACGGACAGGCAGTGATGGAATCAAATTGAAACAATTCTGTGTAGAGTAGGCTAAATGTACTTTCCAAGGACTTGAACAATGAGAGCACTGACTGAAGAGGAACATGCAACATTTTTTCGATACCTGATGAGCCAGATGATGAGGGCATCGCACAGAGGAACAATCAACTAATTGGGGATGGAGAAACATTAGAACTCATAGATTTGTAAAATTAATATTATAGGTTAGAGTCATATCTGCCGATTGACTGACCAATTAGAAATTAAGGGGATGGTCTGAAAAACTCTAAAAAAAAGTTATGACAAGGGGCTAAAACTTCAGAATTTAGGAAGATGTGAGGGGTGAATGCTGATGACGTCAGGAGACGCGGTTTGAGATTCTGTCCTTGGGCTCATACTCTTGAAAGCCTGATACGTTGCTGATCTATTGATGACCTGAAGATGAAGACAGAATTTGTTGCTGATCCATTCTGTGGATAGGTAGCTATGAAAATGTGACTGACTAACTTTGTGCCTTTTCTTCTAGGTATTAACTGTGCTGTTTTATAGTTTTCCCTTCTAGCTAGATGTTTTCCAAATTTATATTTTCTAAATTGTTTTCGCATGAAATCCTACAAGCTGATTCTAATCTGGGTTAGGTACTTTTCTTCTTGGGTGATGTTGACAGTGACAAATGATCGACGAATTGATTGCTGAACTCTGCTATTAATGTCGCTATATTCATCTCTGTTGATTAGCACTAAGGCTTTTGATCATATGTTTTCTCAAGTTCTGATCAGGTTGTGGTATTGGTGGTCGCTAATAAACTAATTCTGAGCTGACTGAATAAAGTTTGAATTAATCAAATGCAATTAGAATTGTAATTATTTGGGAAATACAATTTGTTAAAAGCTCTAAATGGATCAGTCTTCTGTGGGTGTACTGTCGCTGAAGCCCGCTGACATTTCTTGTCTCACTAGTAAGTTATGGATTCCCTTCTGCAATGGATAACTATACAGACTCTGAAAGGATATGGGACGCTATTTAAGTCACCCAAGAGTTACATATAAAACAGCCCCAATTTTGTCATTAGCGGGTCACCATATTAGAAAGTAACTTTTTTACTTGAATGTAGCCATTTCTCTTATTACCTTTTCTGCAGTGCTGCTCATGTGGGGTTTGTGGCGTTAATTATATATATATCTATATATATATATATATATATATATCGATATATATATATATATATATATATATATATATCCATGTACCTCCTTGCCATATCTTCATTGGACAGAAGATCTAGTGACACCTGTGCTCCCAAGTATGCTGTGAAAGTGGTGCCTCTTCCTAGGCAACACAAGCTGGACTATCATGTGTGTATTTTGTATTCTTTTTTTGGTAACGTCTTTTTATTTCTTTTTCACAGTTGTAACATTAGCATGAGTATTGCCATACATATTGTGAAAACAACCAGAACTCAATCCCCACCCCTCCCTGTCAAGCCCTCCACCCAGTCCACAGGCCATGGTGTGCCAATCACTCCATTCCCATTTCCCTGTGTCCATTGTATCCATAAGCATGGTGGTGTCTGTAATAGCATCCCCCTCTGTTGAGGGGGGGGGTGAAGGTATTCATAACCAAAGTCCATGTCCACGGTACCCATGGGTTATTCCTCCTAAATACCCCATTCACCCTATATTTTCTCAAATTTTTGTGCTCATCCTCTTCTCTTATATACCTCTCTTTCGAGCACCCTGCACTACTCCATTCCCCTTTTCCACTCTCTGTGCAGGGGGGGGGGGTGTTTGTTCCCCACTTCTATGCAATGTCTCGCTTTGCCACAATATATCCAAGGTTTATCAGGTGTTTTTGATATCTTGTTTGATCTGTGTCCTCCCACACACCCAACAGCGCTGTCTTTGGTGTTAGGTCTAGTGCCTTACCGGTGGTTTCTTACAAGGTTCTATCCACTCCCTCCCAAAAGGGCCAGATGCGGGCACAAATCCACATAGTATGCAGAAAAGTGCCCTCCGAACCACATCCTCTTAGGCAGTGCGCGTCTGTTATTTTACCTATCCTATAGAGTAGGGTACTGGTATAGTACACTCTGTGTAGAACTTTCAATTGGATTAATCAGAAGCTGGCTTTAATGGCTACTCAAGCTGGGTGCACCAGTGCCTCCTGCCATTTCTCCTCCTACAGCTTCCCTAGGTCCCGACTCCATTTTGCTTGTAAAGGCAAAAGAGGTTTTTGCATGTTTCTCATGAGGGTGCCATATGTCAGCGAAATAAGTTTCCGGTTTATTGCCCCATTAAGAAGTCTGGTTTCAAGAGGGGATTCTTCCGGTGTTTCAGTGTACAGTGATACGCATGCCCTGAGTGCGTGATGGAGTGCTGCTTATTGTAACCATTGTGTTTCAGGCATTTTATATGTTAGTTCTAAGTGGGTAAAAGGTACCACCCCGTTTGCATCCCACACATCGGCTAAGCTAGCTATTCCAACGGCATTGTAGCCTGAGAATCCCTTCAATGCCACAACATGCTTTAGACTAGATCCTACCCATAGCGGGGCTTTGGGGGTAAGCCTACCCTTCTAACCCATCTCCAATGTTAGCCTCTGACACATTGCCACTAATGTTTTGGTTGCCAGGCATGCGTACAGTGATAATTTACCGCCATAGCTGTTGTCCCAAGCATTCTCCTGTCCTGTCTAAATACCAGGTTGTCCCAATCCACATGTGCCCATTCATTTACCACGCTAACATGTGCCACCTCATAATATTTTTTAATGTTCAGCAGGGCTATACCTCCCTCGTGTTTGGATCTCTGGAAAGCTCTCAGGGCGATTCTCGGCTGTCCCCCTGCTCATAGCAGGCTGCGAAGAAGGGAGTCCACCCTGTCAAAGAAGTGGTCTGGCATCCAGTACAGGTAGTTTTGTAGGACGTACAGCAAGCGTGGTAGAGCCACCATCTTATACATTGCAGCTTTCCTATCAGCAAGAGTGGGAGTGTCTTCCAGTGCCCCACCTCCTGCTTTAACCATTAAATCTGGGTCACAAGGTTTGCTTTGTATGCCATGTCCGGGTCCCGTGTGAGCCATATACCTAGGTATTTGAACCTGCTGCGTCTCCACCCTCAGTATAAGTCGAAGGTCATGGTGCTCCCAAGAGAAGGAGGAGCGACTTCTCCCAGTTTATGGCTAAGCCAAAGTGGTTCCCATATATTCTAAAAATTACTTGCAACCTGTCTGTAGAGTGGGGCACCTTAGACAAATATAAGATATCATCCGCATGTAGGGAGATAATCTCCTCCTCGACCCCGCTGGCTGGCCACCCCCACACCAGCGGGTCCGTTCGCACCCAAGCCACCAGCACCTCAATAGCAAGCACAAATAACAATGGGAATAGTGGGCACCCCTGCCTCGTGCCTCTACCAATATGGAATTGCCCCAATAAGTGTCCATTGACCTTGACTCTTGTGATGGGGCAGTCATATATAAGTTTGACCCACTAAATATATTTGGGTCCAAATCCCATTTTAGCCAGTATCCCAAAGAGGTAGGGCCATTCGATGGATTAGAAGGACTTGTTTGCGTCTAACGACGCAATAGCCCTTCCCTTCAGTGAGTCTCCAATCATGGCCAAATTATTGAGTAGCCTACATATGCTCATTTTGGTGGAATTACCTGGAATAGACCTGGTTTGATCCAGATGTATTAAGTTATGGATTACAAACCGTAACCTATGAGCCAAAACTTTGGCTAAAATCTTGATATCGGCATTTAATAAGGGCATGGGTCTGTAATAGTACCAAAGGCTTACCTTATTTTGAGATCAGTATGATTGTAGCTGTTTCCATGTCCTGTGGTAACTGTCCGTCCTGAATTGTTTGGTGATAGGCCACAAGTAGTGGAGTTGCCACTCTGTGGCATAAGACCTTCAATAGTTCAGCTGGAAGCCAGTTAGGGCCTGGGGCTTTCCCTCACTGTAGCTGTCCCACTATAGAGGCTGTCTCTTCCACTGTTATGTCGGAGTCCAAATTCTCTGTTTCCTGGTTACCCAGCCACCCCACAGGATAGTCTTTAATGAAATCCAGCACATCTAGGTGGGTGGCCATCACCTGGGTTCCATAGAACCCCTCTAAATGATCTGCCAGTGTCTCTACTTTGTTCCTACTGTCTCTCACTAAGTCTCCTGCAGCCAACCTCACCTCCCTAATCGTCATGTGTTCCCTTTCCTTACTGGCCAGCCATGCTAATAGCTTCCCAGTTTTGTTGCCCCCTTTGTAAATTAGTTTTTGTTTTGCTAGGTATGCCATCTTCACCTCATCTCTGGCTACTGCCTGGTATTCTGCTCTCTATTATTCCATGACATCTTTCCACGAGGGTAGTGGGCTATGCATGTATTCTCTTTCTAGGCTTTTAGATTCCTCTTCTAAGCTAGTGAGCTGTTCGTCTTCTCCGTCCATCCCCTATTTCCCTACTAATAATAACCTCTCGTATTGTTGCTTTATAGGCCTACAATGTTGTTATTGGGCTATCTACCGAGAAGTGGTTCTCTGCTAAAAAAAATGTTTGGTTTCTGTGTCGAGGTGCCGGATCTCCTTTCTATTAGTAAGGTACCACGTCTCCATTCGCCATTGATCTCTCGGTTTCGGGGTCTTGGTGTCAATTGTCGCCACCATCGGAGAATGGTCACTAATACCTCTTGCCTGATTTTCCACTGACCAGAACCATGAATGCGTGTCCCCCAGGGTGAAGATGTAATCTATCCCAGAATGCACGTTATATGCCCCTGAATAACAGGAGTACCCTCTTTGATGGGGATGTAAAGATCTCCATGTGTCGCACAGCCCCAGTGCATGGATAAAACCAGCTAGTTTCCCTCTCGTGGAGTCCCCCTCCTTTTTCTCGCCCCCCCGGTCCAAGGTAGTGTCCATCACCAAACTGAAGTCTACCCCCAACAGAAATAAATCTGGGCCGATTTCAGTCAGCACTGCGCCCACCTTTCCTATTGTCTCTAATTGTAACCCCGGAGGGGCATATACATTAACCAGCACACATTTTTTCCCCTCCATCTCATCTAGGAGCGCAATGTAGCAGCCACTTGTATCTTTCCACATGCATGTTATGTGGAATAGGATTTGTTTTTTCACCAGGATCATAATCCCTCATGAGCCTGATGTGTACTGAGCAAAATCAGCCACTTTGAATCTGCCATGTCCCATGCTTAGGTGCTGTTTGTCTATTAAGTGAGTCTCTTGTAAGAACACTATGGGGGTCATTTTGACCTCAGCGGTCTTTTTTAAAGACCACTGAGGGACCGCCGTGCGGAAGACCGCCATTGGTGGCAGTTTGCCGCTCCGCCTATTATGACCGTTGGCAGCTCTCCGTCCTTTTACGGACGGAGAGCCGGCAACAGCCACACTGGCAGGAGGCGGGGAAGTGGAGGTTGCTCCACCTCCACCGCCACGACAACAGAACACCGCCCAGCGAATCACGTCCTGTGATTCGCTGTGGCGGTGTTTTGGTGACGGTGTGGTGTCGGCGGAGCTGCCCCCATGGCTCCCGTCCCCTCCCGGAGGATCGTCGGACCAGGTAAGTCGATCGTCCGTGAGGGGAGGGGGGTGAGGGGTGTTGTGTGGGTGCATGGGGGTGTGCGTGTGTGTATGTAGAGGGGTGTGTGAGTGCGTGTATGCCTGCAGGGGTTTTGTGTGTATGGGAATGAGTGCGTGTATGTCTGTGGGTATGTCTGTATGGATGTGTGCGTGTGTGTTTGAATGTGGGTGTGCGTGTATGACTGTGTGTGGATGTAGGCATGTATATCGGCGTGTGTGCGTGTAAGTATGTAGGTGGTGCCTGCGTGCGTGTCGTGTGGGTATGGGTAAAGTGATGTTGGGGGTCGGGGTGGGGAGGGGGGCCCTGCCACCTTTGGTGGGTGGCAGGGGTGGTGGGGGGGTAGGGGAGAGAGTTGGGGTGGGGGTGGGGGGTGGGGGAGACCCCTATCCCTGGCACTGATAGTGCTTACCGCCATGGATTTCATGGCGGCTGAAACCGCTGGAAATCCATGGCGGTAAGCCCGGTCCAAATACTGCCGGCGGTATAGTGACGGCCGCCGGGCTGGAGACCCAGGTCTCCAGTCCGGTGGTCGTCTCCGCCCTGGCAGGCGGAACAGAGAACCGGCGGATGACCATGGCGGTAACCGCCATGGTCATAATTCCACAAAGTAAGACCGCCAGCCTGTTGGCGGTCTTACCGCCGGTTCTCCGCCTTCTGCCAGGGTTGTAATGACCCCCCCATGTCCAGTTTGAGCCCATTAAGAGCCCATTGGACTAACCCCCTGTTCCCTTTATTTCGCAAACTATTGATATTTCATGATGTCAGTAGTATGGAGTTCGTGTGTGTCATGGTGTGTGTTTATACACTCCCTTCCGAATTGAGGGGCCTACCTGTCTAAGTGATCCTAGTGTGCTTGTGCATGTCGAGTGAACAATAACATCGTAACAAGCCCCTGATCCCCATCCATCCATCCCCCCTCCCTACCTCACTGTGCTGTGATCTTTGAACTAACCACCTCCCCAATTCACGGCATGTGTACATCCCATTACAACTTTAGCAGTAACTCAGTAAAGCTCTCTTTGCTGGGGTGGCTATCCGCCACACTCTTTGAGCAATTCGCTGTAAACTTCCACCCATCCCTACATCCCTATCTTCTGAAGGGGGGCAATGATTTTGTTCTCCCCTCTCCCATGCCCCTGGACCCTGCTGCATCTACCTTGACACTGCCACAGTCATAGGGCTTTATCCCAGTTGATCCACCTGCATAGGCGTTACCACTGGTCGGTCTTCCTCCAGTTTAGTTTCTATTTCCTTGTGCTCTGGATTGCTATCCCGATCCTCCCTTTTCAGGACACTCCATTTGTTGAAGCTTAGGACTTTGGTATGTTGATGCAGCTCTTAAACTGCCTGTAGTTGTGCCGCTTTCATCTGTGCCTTGGTGGGGGAGGACGCCGTGGTCTTTGCCCCTCCACCTTTGCCTCCCCTCCTCTTCTGTGACATTGTTCTCCATTCATTTTTCTTTTCCTTTGCAGCCTGCCCATCTCTTCCCAACCTGATTGTCCAGCCAACTCCAGGAATTTTGTGCGTCTGTGAAAAAGTGTGTTTTTCCCTCTTGTTCAATTTTCAATTTAGCTGAGAATAGCAGTAAATATTTTATGCCCGCTTGCCACAGTCTTTTGTTACTGGTATAAATGCACGTCGCTGGGACTGCACCAGGTTAGTATAGTCCAGATATATGTGTACCTTTTGACCACCTATGGACCAGGGGCCATATTTCCTGGCTGCCTGCAGAATTACATCTCTGTCCCAAAAGTTCATGAGCCTAGCAATGATTGGGCAGGGGGGTAATTCCCGGTTTTGGGGGGTATGTAGGGATTCAGTGTGCCTGTTCCACCGAAAAGAAGCGGGAGGGTTTATCCTGGAGGACCAACTTCTCCAGCCAGTTCTCCACGTACAGGTTTATGCTTGGGACTTCAGTCCTCTCCGGCACCCTAACCAGTCTCACGCTGTGGTGCCGGGACCTGCTTTCTGCATCCTCAATCCTGCCCACTAGGCGCTGTAGTTCCCTATCCATTGCTTTGCATTTTTTGGTTAGGTCTATGACTTGCTGCGTAACAGTACTCAATTGATCTTCCGATTCTTTGACTCTGTCTGTCAGTTTCTGTTGATCATCTCTGAGGAGCCCCACCTCACTCACTACTGCTGCAATTTGACTTTCCAATGGTATTTTGGTGTCCTTGATGGCTTGTGGAATGGTATCCGTATGAGCCACCAGTTGCGTACTATCTTCTGCTCCACTCAATTCGTTCGGGCTAGGGCCCTCCACCCCCCCATCCAAGCGGGATTTTCTCTGTCCCCGGTTTAGAGCCATTGTATCGCTGTATTTTGGGTACCTGTGTGCCTCCTGCACTGTGCTGCACTCTTTTCTACTGCACATCGTGGGGCTCGTGAGAGGCTCCACAGGGTCCCCCAAGCCAGTCGTCCCTCTCTGGTCGCTCACATGCGAACAGGGCACTTCAGGTGTCACCCACAGTACACTTTCTCTGGTGGTTCCGGGGATCACCGCTGGTGCAGGGGCTATTCCCTCTCAAGTGTTGGAGGGTGGGGGGCTTGCCCTTGGTGCTGCTAGTGGTCAACGTCTTTGCGATCTTCTAGGCTGCATTCTTCCTTGTCCCAGTGCAGCTCCCCCTCCATGTTGCTGCTCTGCTTTGGCCATCTCTGCCTGTTGTCCCCCAGAGGGAGGAGACTGGGCACATCCCTCAGTTATGTGCGGGCAAACACGGCGCTCGCAGTGTGCCCAACCACGTGTGGTTGTGCATTACCAATTCCTCTGCATACTCCCAGGTGTTAAAGGGAGGGGGGGGCTGGTCTTACCGGTGTTTCTCCCAGTGACCGTTGTCGCCGTTTTTCTCCAGGGCCATGTCCTGCCACGTGTCCCTCCTCTGCCTCGTTGTCTGTTCCTGGCTGTCTCTTCTCGTTGTCCCTCGAGGAGGGGGGAGATGGGGCAACCAGGGTGCTGCGCCTGGCCCCCGTGACCTCCAGTGTGGGCCTCTTCTGTTCGCTATTTGTCTTCTGGGCCTGTGCTCGCCCCTGGTGCACTTCAGATGCCCGGCAGGCAGCTCTCCCCAACTGCAGGTGCACAGGCTCTTCCTCCGTTGTGTCCTGTGGGGGCCCCAGACCCGTTGGTTGGGAGCTCCTCATCTCACTTCTTCAGGCATCCTCTCCTCAGTCTTCCTTTAGTGTGGCACTCACCATAGGCATCATCTTGGAGTCAAGCAGTTCACCATCGCGGCCTCTGTGTCATGGCAAATTCGGCCTTCTGTTCCATTTTGCGGCCCCACTGTTGGTGCCCTGTGTTCCGCTCGTCTGTGGTGTGGGTCCGGCAGGGTCTACGATGTTCCCAGCCAGGATTTAGGGCACCCAGGGCTATGGGGCTGGGAGCTCGAGGAGACTAAGGCCCTCATTATGATCTCGTGGGTTTTAACCGCCGAGATCCGCGCTGGCGGTCAATAGATGACCCCCAGCGCAACTACCCCTCCGCCGGCCGCATAATTTTTTCCCCGCAGGGCCGGCAGGTGGAAACAGCGATTCTGCCCGCCGGCCCAGCGGGGAAAAGGGCCGTAACATTGACAGCGGCTCCAAATGTCACCTTAACGAGGAAATTTTAGGGGAAGGACTAGAACCATGCATAGTCTCAGAGCAATGCTTCAGCTATACAATACCATGTTACCGCTGAAAATGTAATTTGCTCACTTTGGATGCACAAGCCAAGCACTAAACAAAAAAAAAAAGGTGTCTAAATAAAATCAGTGGTTTCGACATTCATACATGAATTACTGCATTATTTAAAAAAAAAAATGATTACAGCATCAGAAAACATATCAATAACCTTGCTTCACATCAGATACCACAATTATTGTGTCTTTGGTCCATGGAGACTGGGAGAGCTTGAACCAGGATGATCTAAGGAGACCAGGCGAATGTAAACCAGGATCAGCAAAAAGTGAAGTGGGCGATAGGAGACCATAACCATAACCAATTTACAGCGCTATAAGATAGTAATCTTTATTAAAGAACCAGCAAACCAGTATGAACTGTGCTAAAGCACTTGCTGAATATTGGTTGAGCCTATCTCCTGCTACCATTTGTACCAGACATTCAGGAAGATGTTCCTTGCACTTTATGAATTTAAGAGTGACCAGAAGAAAGACTTTCAGCAAAGCAGAGATGTTTGAGAGCAGTTGCATGTGTCCCAGCTTTCTCTGCTTTTGTGGGTGCAAGAGTGACGTCCGTAGAAAGTTGTTGGTACTGTACAATTAACATAAACCTTTAGAACCATATTGATCCAACAAGTATTTTTTATGTGTTCATAGAAAGAATAGTTTCTGGTCCACATATCCAATCCCTGTTGTTCTGGTAGTGTGTAAATCATTAGATGTATTTTATTTTTACTAAATTGGTTTTGAAATGTTACTGCTTGGTTTCTCAATTTTAAACGTTGTTGTGGAGCAGCTTAACTACTTTTCCCTTGTTTATAAAAAATGTGCAGTTTTGTGCCATAGCTAGCAGAAGTGAGCATAATTTGCACTGGGCTACTAACTTTGTAGGCGTTCATACCTTACTCCGCACCCAAATATTACTCCAGGATATCACTTAGCATTGCAGAGCTATCACCTGTTTTGTATCAGCGTTTCAAGGGCTAAGTCCGAACTGAGAGCTGACAGCTTTGGATGTTAGACACCTATAAGTTTGACTGGAAATGTTAGATTGGTGGCAGGCATGTTGTCTAGTTTAGTCTGTTGGGCATTACAGCTCATGTTCTAGTAAGAAGAGCCTTTGTGCTTATCCTGTTCACCCAAGAACCATTAAAATACGGAACTTGGAAATTTGGGGAAAAAATCAAATGTGTTTGCTTTGTCTCGCATTAGCCTTCCTGATTCAGGGGCACGTTGGCCCATGCCGCAGAGCTTACCTCTTGCAGGGATATCATCGCAACATATTTCAAATATGCCTTTGAAGGTTGAAGTCCACACAAGGCACTGCCAGCTATTACATTTAAATCCCAATAACTTTAGCTAGGAATGAGGTAACTTGTTTTAGCAAATCTTCTATCTCTTATTTAACATGTGGCAAAGCTTAACTCTATGACTTATAATCGTAGGTTGACTGTATATTCATTAGACATGATATGTGAACATAAAGGGGCATATTTATACTCCGTTTGCGCCGAATTAGCGTCGTTTTTTTCGACGCAAATTCAGCGCAAAACTAACGCCATATTTATACTTTGGCGTTAGACGCGTCTAGCGCCAAAGTATGAGGAAAGAGCGTCATTTTTTTGCGTGAACGCCTTCCTTGCGTTAATGATATGCAAGGTAGGCGTTCCCGTCCAAAAAAATGACTGCGACACAAATGCGTCGTATTTATACTCCCGGGCAAAAATCACGCCCGGGAGTAGGCGGGGCAAAAAAAACCCCATTTGCGCCTCTTTTTAACGCCTGGGTCAGGGCAGGCGTTAAGGGACCTGTGGGCTCAAAATGAGCCCACACCTGCCCTCCCATGCCCCCAGGGACCCCCCCTGCCACCCTTGCCCACCCCAGGAGGACACCCAAGGATGGAGGGACCCATCCCAGGGACATTCAGGTAAGTTCAGGTAAGTATAATTTTTTAATTTTTTTATATTTTTTTGTGGCATAGGGGGGCCTGATTTGTGCCCCCCTACATGCCTCAATGCCCAATGGCCATGCCCAGGGGACATAAGTCCCCTGGGCATGGCCATTGGGCAAGGGGGCATGACTCCTGTCTTTACTAAGACAGGAGTCATGTAAATGGCGTCTGGGCGTCGTTAAAAATGGCGCAAATCGGGTGGAGGCGATTTTTTAGCGTCAACATGACTTGCACCATTTTTAAGACGCCCTAACGCCATTTTCCCCAATGCCGGCGCTGCCTGGTATACGTGGTTTTTTTCCACGCACACCAGGCAGCGCCGGTCTGCTAGCGCCAGCTAACGCCATTCAATAAATACGGCGCCCGCATGGCGCTTCAGAATGGCGTTAGCCGGCGCTAAACTTTTTGACGCTAAACTGCGTTAGCGCAGTTTAGCGTCAAAAAGTATAAATACGGGCCAAAATGTGCTAGTGTTGATTTAGGGTGGGATAGGCCAATTGAGGATAGTTTCTTGGGTTCAGTCTTGGGTGTGCTCAAGGTCATTTATTATACAATGTCTGTCAGAAAGGAACTGATGCTATGCTCTATTTTATCAGAATTCTTCGTTAAAGTTCGGAGGCTTACATATTTTTAAGAAGCATAGGATCTCACCCTAATTTCTACTGAGAGGTTTACTATGCTTTATGTCAAAAATAGAAACTGAAATGGCTTTGTCCAAAGAGACAAATTGGGTGATTTTTTTTGTATTTCGTCAGTACATCTGGAAGTCTAGAAACTAGTCAGATTAACCTTAGAGCATGCTGCAGTCTAGTAGGCCACGTAAAGTTTATGGTAGATAAAAGGTCAGTATTAAATCAATGCTGTGGAAAAACATGCTTAAAGAAAAGCTTTTAGAATGACTGTCAGAAGGATTAACAGAACCAATGAACATATCTCTTTTTGATTAAAATGTTTGACAAAGGTAGGTCTCATGACACACAAATAGAATTTGAAAAAAACAATTAAGGCAGAATGTATAAGTCCACGAAATACAGTTCAGTGAAGTTCAATGCTCTTTATTTCGGCAATATGCCATAAAAGAGAACACACAACAATTAAAACATAAAAACATGTAGTTGATGGAATATAATACACAGTTCATTACCAATTAATATTCATAAATAATTCATAATTAAAATGAGAGAACATAAGCTTTCAAAGCCAACACAGGAGCCACTCCAGCAAGAAATGTTAAACTAGTGTCAGTACGCATGTGGCAATAATGTGCAAAATGTAGTCCCAGCAACCAAACATACATTGCCAAACTAAAAAGGAGAAGAGACAACAGCAATGTCCAGAGGTGTTATACGATTTTTCCTCCTAATTTGCCACATGGCAAATAGCTACCTTGAGACAGCAAAGGCAATGGGTTTGCTGTTATCTGATTGTAATATTCTGCATACCACCTCATGTTGGGTGATACAGAGGTTCCTGCAGATGGGAATTAGCCATTTGGCCCTAGCCTTTCTATACACTGCTCAAACAAATAGCATGTGGGATGCTGTCTCTTTGACATGTCTGCAGAGGGTACAAGCCGACTCTGCTGGGCTTGTAGGGCCCACCCATTTTGATGTGTAAGTACGGAGCAGTAGGGATCCATACCTAAACTGTGCATACAGTTTCCTACCCAAAGCCCATGTAGTCAAAAGTTGATTTAGCTTAAAAATCTTAAATTGGCTTTCGAGCTCCAATTTACTTATAAATAGACCAGTCCCCTTCCCCCAGGTCTCCACACAGATTTGCTAGTCCCATACTCAGGATGATATCTCTTATGTATTTGATCAAGGTGAGATTACCAGCACTAGGGTGTCTGAGAAATTCTTTAAGCCTGTTACGATAATGCAACAATTCTGATGTGGCCCAGAGTTTTCTCCAAAGGTTAAGGGTCTAACTGCAGTTTTATCTGTGATTGGCCTGAGCCTTAGATCAAACAGGGGGAGGGCACAACATTTGCCTCAAAATTGGGTTCTCAACCATTTCTGGGGGTTTTCCAAGCTTATGCCCCTATAATTCAGCACCACAGAGGGCACCTAAGGCCTGATGAGAATACAACTAGACAATCGAGGAGACAGGTTTAGAAAAGAACACCCGCTGGACCGTCAATAGCCCATCAACATGTTGTTCCAATTTAAGCCTTCATTTAGAAATATGGTGTACCCAATCCAGTGTCTTATCAAATGTAATGCCCAGGTATTCAAATAAGTGAACCTGTTCTAGCAGGGTTCCATTCGGGTTCCATTCAAAGCGGAAATAGGAAGTTTGGTATTGCAAGAGTTAAAAAACGTGTATTCAGTTTTACTAACATTGAATTCCAACCCCCGCTGAACACAGAACCTGCTGAACTCATCCAGGATTCTTTGGATCCCCATCGGTAACTTAGATAAAAGAAGAGTGTCATCTGTGAGCATGAGGGCTGGAACCCTCATATTTGCTAACTTGGGAGCATCATTATCACAAGTATCGAGCCTGGCAACAAAACTGTTAATATACAAAGTAAAAAGAGTTGGAGCAGGGACTAAACCCTGTCTTATACCTCTGGTCACTGAAAAAGGTTCTGTTACATCACCTAAGTTCCCGCAACATATCTGGGCAAAATTATGTTTGTGCAGCCTCTTAATAATGCAGCTAAAATATGAAGGTATGCCAAACTCAGCTAGCACCTGCCACAGGGCATTCCTCAGGACCAAATCAAATGCAGATCTAAGATATACAAATACTTCATAAAGTCTGACCATTTCAAGTACTATAGTTGTTTAGTAAATCAGCAGCAGACTGAATACTTGATCAATTGTGGATGTGCAGGTGCGAAAGCCTGTTCGCAGGGGGTAAAGTACGGCATTATCATCTAGCCATTCTTGGACCCTCGATAGAATGATTCTACTAAAAAGTTTCTGAGTGGTGTCGATGAGACTGATGGGTCTATAATTGGCTGGAACCAGTGGAGAAGCCTTCTTATAAATAGGAAAGATTTCAGTCCCTCCCCACAATGGAGGCATGTATAACCCACTTAAGATGGCATTGAATACAACTATGAAATATGGGCCTAAAACACTGATTTCAGAAAGGAACAAGTCCCCGGAGATTTTGTCAATGCCTGGGGCTTTATGTGGGATGATCTTCCTGATGGCCTGCTCCATCTCCTTACAGGTAATAATTGGGGACCCACAGCTGTCAAGGGGTCTATCTAAGATTGTCAAGAGTGTGATTCTACACAATACATTGGAATCACTTTCTCCGGGAGACTGCGAGATAGATAAGAGAAATGTGCTTTCCAGGTTTCAGCAGCTATGTTGCTTTCTATTGTGTCAATCCACTTCGTGCTCCCAGTGGCTACTAGATTCCAAAAGGGTGGTCTGATCATTATTTCTTGTGGCCGCTAAAAGTGACTCCCACCTCCCTTGGTCCCATTCCCTTTTAGCTTTATTAATAATACTTTTATATGCAGTTCCCTTAGCTTGGATCGCACACCTGTCCTGTGACATGATGGAACTAATCAGTACAAGTTTAGTGGTTCTGCAATGAATATTAAACCACGAGGGCAGGCCTCTCCTCTTTCCCAGGGATCATACTTCTTTGAAGAATTATTTTTTAAGGTCTTCAAATAGATTATTGTGACCTTCCCTGACATTAGCCAAGAAAGTGTCCGGGCCCAGGTTGGAATCTTGATTGCAAAGAACGTAAAGACATTTTTCCACAAAGTTATAAATGAATATCACATAGTCTTGGGTGTAGGTCGCTACGCACCAGTGTATCCTGCGTCTGTTAGAGGCTACTTGGAGCCTGCCATCCAGGGGTGGCACACATGAGGTTCCATGCCTGATATGCAGAAGGTCCACAACAAGTTCAAGAGTGTTATGATTGCTGTCATGTCTATTAATGACTGCTATATCCATGACAAAAGGTGAAAGCCTGACATCAGCTAATATATAATCAGTTAAACTTTTGCTGGGCAGTCTATTGTAGGTATGTTTTCCATCCTTGTATGACTGAGGTCTCTCATTACATGCACGAATGCTCTGTTTCAGAGTTAGGGCATTAAGTTGAATAGCCAGAGCAGACCATTTCTTAATAGGGTTGATGGTTAAAATTGGAATGGACCAGATGCTGTCCTCTTCTGTCACAAGCTTGCCACTGGAAGTATCCAAGGGCTCAAACTGCCAATTAACGTCACCTCCCACAATCTTCAAAGTAGCTACAGGTTATCCGGCCATATAGGAAGTGAGTAGACTTACAGTTGTGGATCAATTCTGTTAAACATGAGTAGAGAGTAAATGTTATAGATACAAACAGTGTGTCCTGCTGGAAATGAAATGGTGACACACAAAATGTAACTCGATATTGCCTCCGTCCCCACTACAGATCAGCCCACATGTGTTCCAACTCACGTTGTCAGCCCCCCCTGAGGGTCTGCCCCTGACACAGAAAACTGCCTCTGTGCTACTGCACGGCAAACATTTGAGGTGAGCCAGGTTTCTTGAACGAGACAGGCATATTGGTCAATGAACATTCCCCAGTCTGAGTTGTCAAGCTTAGAATGCAGACCTGCAACATTCCACAACGCCATCCTCAGCATAGGTTTGGGTCCTGCATTATTTGTTGCCCTACTTACATCTGCCAGACTGTAGAACGAGAAAAGGTCATCTCTAGAGAGGGCTAAACTAGTGGCCTCTGTGCCATGAGCATCAGGTCTAATGAGCAAACATGATGTGCTTCTGGGGAATTCCCGGAAGGTAAAGAGTCCCTACTAATAGTTACAACACTGGCCTCATAACTGATATCACAGCTACTGAGGAATACCTGGGGTTCTGGGGAACAGCCATGCTGGGATGATACTGGGGGCCCAACAGAAAGGTTTTCCTGATGGATATTCATCTCTATCCTGGCTATATGAGTGGAAGAGGTAGTAAAACACTAACCAACTCTTTGCGAAAGGGCACCATAAGGACACAGTATCCTATTCTTATTGGTTTGTCAATCTACTTGGCCCAAGACCCCAAACCTATTGTGTACAGGAATATTACAAAAAAACATCCTTGGGGAAAAAATCATTGCCGGATACACTGGGCGTGGAATGGTGATGTAGCAGAAAAGGGAAAAGAGCCAACCCTAAGCCTAGTGTGGGTGTATAAAAGTATCTGGGAGGGAGTAAAACTATGTTAGTATCCCCAATTGGGGGTGCACAGGGTCAAATAACAGTTTGTTAACCACTGTAGGGTCTCTAAAGTTGATCATAACACAGTCCTTCCCTTCCCTATCCACCTCACTCTAAAGATAAGGGGGATGTTGTCCACCAGTGGTGTCGGGAAGTTCTTATCTTTCACCAGCCACTGTAAACACTTGTTCCCAATTCAATGTGGGATCCAGTCTTTCCTTCTTGCAGCCCCACCTCTCCCATCATCACAATCACATAGGGGCAGGCCACAGGTTGATTACGGGGACCTCCCTTGTTCCTTATATGGGTACTATGACCTTGTTTCGCTTAACGTGCCCCCCCTGCGGATCCCCTTGTGGACTGCCCTGAGATTTCTCTTGGGGAAAACTATGCCTTGGCTCATGAACTGATTCCATTGCAGCCCTGTGGGACCTTGCCGTGTTGCAGAAAACATTAGCGGGGCAGTGGAGGAGGTGGAACTGCTTCCACCTGTGTTGCTTTTGGTGTCAGGTCTGAGATGCGAGTTGGTTATAATAGTAGCCTCTGAGACTCCTCCAACAATGGGTTGTCTGCAAGGTGCCACGGAGTTACAGGCAGCACTGAGAGATAAATCAATCCCTGACAGTCTCACCACTACAGAAAAAAGTTCTTCTCTCAGAATCCCTTTAACTCTGTCAATAATGGCTTCCACCAGACCATCCACCCAACTTGGTTTAGCACTGCCATCTGGACCATTGTTGTTTTCCATTGAAGTGACGCTCACAGATGGAAGAGAGGAAAGGTATGTGGGGGAACATGACTAGGTAGCTTGGTTCTGACAGTCCGCCTAGCTTTTTAGCAGCTTGTTGCAGTTCCTCTATGGGGTTGTCACAGGTTTGTGCAATGTGGGGTCGTAAGTTAAGACCAAGTTCTGCAGATTGGGATCGGCCCAAAGGGTGCCCAAGACTCCTCTTCCTGATGCTGAAACTGTTCCTGCTCTACCTAAAGCAGGTCCTGGTGCAGGGGTCTCTGGGATCGCTAGAGTCACTGGGGTCAGAGGGGACGAGGCAGATGACAAGTGTACAGAAACCTGAGTTCCCGAGGAGAGTCTCCTCTTAGTCCGCTCAATTTCTGTGGCAACAACCCCAATCGCTCTTTGAGGCGCCAAATCAATTGGGGTCGTTTTAGATGGAAGAGGTGTAGCAGAAACCCCCATTACACACTTGTGTTTACCGATGCCGGCCTTGCTGCTGTCACTGCCACCCACAAACCTCACAGACCTCACAGTCGTCACAGGCCATTAGGCCTCCATCACTGGCCTCTTCCATTGATCAGGCCAGAGATAAGGGCCCTCTCCACACAAGAGTGTATAGATGATAGGTAGTAGTATAGTCATCCAGGGGCAGATAGCGATGTAGGACATCTGCAGCAGCCACTTTTACGAAAGATGCCTTGCCTCACCCCTATAACAGCTGCCCCTCGTAGCTTCACAGTTCACAGATCATGGTTCCTTGACAGTTTCCTTTTCTAGGGGCCTCACATTGCAGCCATCCTCCTCGTATCATCTCATGCCAAGTTACCTCCATTTGCCTTCTGCAGCCTTCCTTCTGCCCCAATAACCTCTGTCATACACCCATGCCACACACCTCCCAAGTGAGCTAGGTACAGTGGCAGCAGGCAGGGGGAAGCAGAAAGATACTTTTTGGTGACCTATGGAGCCTCTAACAGAGAGGAAGGAATTGGGAACACGCGCAGGGTAGGCACTGCCTCTGTGTACAACACTGCCAAACAATTAGGACCAAAAACAGGGGCAGAGTAAAAGTTGCACAGAGGTGGGGCACAGGGGTAGGAAGATGGAAAACTGGGAAAAAGGAAGGCATTGCCCCAAGCCCAGACCAGGAGCAGATTCCATGCTAAGTTTCCCAACTTATGACAAGGCTAGTATCCCTGTGGCAAGGTGGATACAGACAGCCCTCACCTGTGCCTCCTCCTGTACCTCTTCCTTACAGGGGTATTTTTTCCAGCTCTGTTAAACCCACTGTCATCCACTGCCATCCAGCCACCTCCTACGACCCTCCTCCGGTGTCCTTCAATCAACATCCATTGTCCTATGTTCAGGTGGCCATGGTGCTTCAGTGAATGTGGGTGTGGCAGGCAGAGCACGGTGCGAAAGGTTTTAAGAAGTACATATTTAAGGCATTTCAATATTCTGGAAGGGGAAAGAAGTTTCATTTATTGCTCAGCCAATACTGAGTCCAATCTTAAACACAGCTACTAGTTCCAAAGGGCCTGTCACACACATATATAAATGCACTATTGCCTAATTTTTAAATATATGTGATAATAATCCTAACTAATTGTTTGCAAATGTGAATTACTAAAAAGTATAATGAAATTCTCTAAGTATAGTGTGATAGGAGGAAAGCAATTATACCATGGATGTATCTTTGAACACATTGGAGAGATCTGTCAACTAGGTATAGCGTAGGGCCAACAAAACATGTTTCTGCAGTAAAATATTTTATGGTGAACAGTTGTGCAGCATCTCAAATCTATTTCCGAAGATAAACATTTGGTAAAGTTCCAAAGCAAGCTTTAAATTATAATCAATGCATGTGGTCCATTATAAAAGTTAATTAAGTACTGTAGATTAACATAGGTCAATCCTAAGGCAAATAACTTCAAAATCACTTCAGCCTTTCCCTTAAAAAACGTAACCATCAGAATTGGTAATAATTAAAGCAAACAACCCTCAGAGACCTAAATTAGGCTGTATCTGCCAGGCCAGACTGAGGTGCTTATTCCGACTTTGGCGGTCTTCTGGTGAGACCGCCAGTGCTGGCAGTCCTCCAGCCACCATATTCCGAGTACTGAAGGACTTCTGCCTCAATTTGGGCAGAAATCCTCCAGTATTCGTGCCAGTGGTCGGCCGTGCAGAGGCAGGCCCACCAGCCGTATTACGACCTGCAATATGGTCTGGCAGTTTTCTGATGGTGGTGTAGGGCCGGCAGTGGGAGAGCCGGGTCCCGTCTCCTTAGGGTGGAACACTTCATCACACGAGGTAAGTGTCCTCCGCAAAGGGGAGGAGGGGGGTGTGTGAATAGGTGTGTGTGAGTGTGTGTATGCGTGTAATGCATGGGGTGGGAGGGGAGTGTTTGTGTGTGTGTGCGTAATTGTGATGATGCGTGTGTGTGTACCTGTGTGTAAGGGTGTTGTGTGTGTCAGTGTGTGTGTGTGTGTGTGTATTTGGGGCAGGATTCAGTATGGGGATCGAGGGGGGGATCTCTATTTAGAGGGGGGATCACAACTGGGAGTGGGGGGGAGTCATCTACTGGCAACAGGAATGCAAATTCCTGTTGCCTGTAGCCTTTCCGCCAGGGATTTCACGGCAGTACTCCTGCCACAGAATCCCTTGCGGAACGGGGACTCTGAATACCGCTGGTGGTATTGGGTGGCCCGCCGGGTCGGAGGTGCTCGTCTACAGCCCGGCGGGTCCAGCCGCCCTGACGGTAGTAATGGGGAAATGGCGGTTTGGCACAGGCCAAACCACCACACTCGTTATTTGGTGGTCTGCACCGCCACCCTGGTGGCAGTCAAAAGACCGCTGCCGGCGTGGCGGTTCAGTTTCTGTCAAAGTCGTAACGAGCACCTAAGTCCGAATTATATTTCTTACAAATATATTATAAAATCAGCTTCTAACTGCATTCAGGGGTTTAAATCCTATAAGCATATTTTTTTATGCTGACGTGCAGAATAGTTCGTTATATGCTGGACTAAGACAGTCTGCTAATCTGATAAACATTATATAATAAAAAAAACTGTAGCTATAGTCTTTGCTTCCTTCTCAAAAATGGCAAATTGAAATCTGATGTGGTCAGAGTCATGCACAAGTTTGCAAATGTACTATAGGGGTGATTTTGTAGAAGACTTATTAATGACCAGCTAAGAGGAGAAAACTTAAACTGCACTGAAAAAAGGTGCTTTAATCAATAATATTTACCAGGAAACAAGGCAGAGGGTTTCTCATTTTCTGATGGTGGCAGGTTTGAACAAGACATTTGAGAAATCTCACAACTGTTTATTGGTAAGTGTGTGAAATTGGGTTGTTCGTTGGCTGGGGTGTGAGCCCTGGTGAAGCAACAACCATGATTCTTTGCAGGGTGAACCACAAAAAGTCACTAAATTAATTTGTGTGTAACCTTGGGTAGCTTGACACAAATAGCAGTCAGGCTTAACTTTGAGGCAATGTGTAAAGTATTTACGCAGCACACAGACAGTAAAAAAGTAAAAAAACAATATAAGAAAAATCTCAAAACAATTTAGCAAAATAGAGTACATTGTACTATATTATTTGACACCAAAATGTAAAGAATCCAATCAGTAGAACCAGAGTTATGAATTATTTAAAGTATAAGGTTCAAAATAGCGCCTAGAAAATAAAAGCTTCAACTGCAGGCATCTGGTCACGCGAGACCAGGACCAAGTTGAAAGTTAAGGCACGGTTCAGATACCAAAAGTGCATTGGGCCTGGTCAGTGCATATCTTCAAAATTTTGAGAGGAGGATGTCCTAGAAGGTAGATGTTCATTGGGGCAAGGCTGCAGGAGTAGCCGCAGTAAAACATTTTACCTTCAGACTTACAGCCTGATTACTACCTTGGTGGATGGGATACTCCATCAAAAAAACATGATGGATATCCGCCTACCCTTTTACAAGTTCCATATGATATAATGGAACTTGTAATATGGAGGGGGATATCCGTCACATTTGTGACGGAGTCTCCCATCCGTCAAGGTCTTAATCAGACCCTTAGTCACCGAAATGGAAGTCAAAACTCTCCAGCAGGATGACGCAGAAGGCTGTAGCCGGAGACAGTTCCAAAAGGTCAGATACCCCTTTGGTGAAGGACCACTCAAATGGATTTGCTGCTGCGGGGAAGTTATAAATATGCAAAAGAGTAATGGATGGAATGCTTGAATTAATCTCAGGCACTGGTAAACACTTGGGCCAATTCCAAGCCACTGTAATTTTTCACACCATGCGACCACCTGTTAGATCCAGCTATATGCAAATCAATCTTGACCCTGCGCCAATCAGAACATTCCACCCCGAACTGCCAAGCCAGGTCCTCCTTGAACCAGGACATAAGCAGCCCTTGCTCATCAGCCAGGTACAGCCTGATTGCAAGTTGGATTGGGATGCAGCCAAGCAATTGCCAGTGGCTGAAATTAATTCAAGCAGTCAATCCATCACCTTGTTCTTTTTGCAATTGATGCCTTAAGTGCAATGGGTATGCCCAGACATGAGTCCTGGGTTCACCGTGACACTAGAACTAAGCTATACACGACTGAAGAGTCCATAACAATGGCAAAACCGGTCCTGGGTTGCTTGTGTCCTGATTCACAGAGTACTTGGTCTGGCAGTTCAGGCTGTTCTGTTTCCAGTAGGAACAGGGTCAAGACTGGTTTGCAATTGACTAGGTCCAAACTGAAGTGGCATGGAGGATAAATTACAATAATAGGGATGCGGCCCGAGCAATTGCCAGTCACTGAGATTTCAATTATTCCATCCATCACCTTGTTGTGTTTGCTGCAGAGAAGAACATGGTGGGAGAAGCTGTCTAGTCAATCTATCTGGCAATGCACCTCAGGCAGATAGGCGAGAAGGTTGGCCTTGGACTTTTTCTTGTTCTCACAGTACATTTTGGCCACATTTTGTTCAAGTTCTCAGTTTTGGAAGATGGCCATCTCGGAACCTTTAGCACCACAATCAAGGGTCAAGAAGTGGATGGAGACCTCCTGGGGGCTCAGGACACACTCAGGCGAGGTCCAGATGCGGGTTCAAGATTGTGGGAACCTGTTATGTCTCTGTGGTTCTGAACAGGAGGCCAGCAAACTAGCCCTTGAAATAATTCTGGTAGTCCTGCGTGTAGATGTAGATGTAGGGTTCAACAGCGGGGCTGGCCCCTGAGGGTTCTAGGCAGGTTCCAGGTAGCAAAGCATTCCTTTCAGGTACAGCAGCAGCCTGGCAGAGTGCACGGTAGGACACAGCAGCAGGCAGTCCTCTGAGAGTCCTTACACAGGTCCAGTAAGAAAATGAAGACTGGGTCTGAAGGTCATATTTTTTCACCCTGGTGTCCTTTTCCTAGAAGTTGGGAGATGATTCTGGAAAGGTTCTTTGAAATTCGTGGAATTTCCTGACTCCCCTGCCCTGACTCCAAGCTGGCTGCATTGACAGGACAGGGCCATTGGGCCTATTGTGAGGAGAGAGGGCATAGCCTATTCAGGAGCAAATAGATCTGTGATCGGCTCTGCCCCCACATCAAGCCAGTTAATGATCCACTGAGGTACATCTAAATCCCACCATTGTGTGAACGTCTGGGAGAAGGTCACAAAGTCTAACTGTCAGGTGCATCCAGTCATGTGACTCAAGAAAGACTGCAGGCACAAAGGGCTAAGGGCAGGAAAATGCCAACTTTCTAAAAGTGGCATTTCCAAAACTGTAATGAAAAATCTAAGTCTGCCATTAAAGAGGGCATATCATTACAATTCCATAGGTGCAACACATGATATATCAATCGCCTCCCAATTAGGCATTATAGCTTAATAAATGTAATAAGGAATCCCCAATATTATCCTATGTGAGAGGCATGCCTTTCAGTAGTGAAAAATGAATTTGGGAGTTTTTACTACCAAGACATGTAAAACTTATAAATACATATTATACCTTTAATTTATACAGCACCCTGCCCTATGAGCTACCTAGGATCTACTTTATGGGTGACATATATGTAACGAAAGGGGAGTTTAATGCTTGCCAAAGGGATTTGAATGCCAAGTCAACGTGGCAGAGTAACATTGTATTCAGGCTGCAGTAGCAGGCCTGGGATGGTTTTAGAGTGCAACTAAGGTGGGTGGCACAATGAGTGCTGCTGGAGCACTGTTAGCATTTAATGTATAGGTCCTGAGTACATGGAATGCCACTCTACAAGGGACAGAAACGTAATTTGAATATGCCATTTAGGTACATGCCAATCAAACCATGTTTAGTGTAGAAAGCATAACCACTTTAGCACCTGCTAGCAGTGGTAAAGTGCACAGAGTCCAAAGGCCAACAAAAACAAATTCAGCAAAAAAAAAGTGGAGGGGAAAGGCAAAAGGTTTGGGAGTGACTCTGTCGAGAGGGCAAGATCCAACAGTAATAATTTATTTTTAGCCAACACCAACTTGATTTGAACTGAACTATGGGTGCCAAACCAATAGAGATGGATTAGCTACTGTACTTATCCTAATGTTATGAAGTTTAGGAGGCCTACTTTGAGACTAACTCAGACTGTTAAACCATAGGATTTTTGGGCAGCTCTGAGGATATACCTAGAGATTGGTAATGATGTGAGAGATGCTACATGAACTAAGCAAATGTGCTTCATTATTAATTTATATCCTAGTCTCTGGAAGTATAGAAGTGGTAATGTAGAGGGAATTTGCAATATTTGTTGTGGCTAATGTTGACTGTTATATCAAATATTTTAAATGGAAAATGTGCTATATATGTATGCAATGCTGTTCATCACACACAATTGACAACGTTAAAAAAAGTACTCAAAAGCAGGTACCATATATCATGTTTAAACTCTGTAAATGACAATTGAAAGAAACATGCTTGTGTAGGGATACTGAGATGTCAACTCCACAGAGATAAACTTTTTTTTCTAAGGGTTCCTTGGTTCATTTTTGATTGTTGGGCCAGAGCATCAAGAGAGTCTTCATAAGAAATGTGTAAGATATATAAGAACATAAAGAAACAGCAATGCTTTTAAGAAATAAAGAACTTTAAACTTAAACACCAAATTTAGGTAAAATAAAGCATTCAATAAGACTAAAATAACATTTGAAGTTCATTTTACAACAGGATGTAAACATGCTTTGGAAAAAGATGAAAATGCCGAAGAAAAGAAATGGGGAAAACAGCTAAACTCCTAATTGTGAGTAAATTAGAAAATCCCAGAAAAACATAGGTGGTCATTACAACCCTGGCGGTCGGTGTTAAAGTGGCGGTAAGACCGTCAACAGGCCGGCGGTAAAAAAAATGGAATTACGTCGAAAACCGCCAACATAGAGAGGCACTTTAACACTCCGACAGCCACGGCGGTACAAACAAACACAGCGGTGGTCACTGCCAACAGACAGGCGGAGGACAATGTACCTCCCACAGAATTACAACCTACCAATCCGCCAACTTTTCCGGGGCAGATTCACTGCAAACAAAAACACGGCGGAAACAGGACTTCAAAGGGAAAACGCTCACCTCTGCACACCCCACGAGGAACCAGGATGCCATGGAACCAGAGCTCCACATTTTTCCAGCCTTTATCTTCCTGCTCCTCTACCACGAGTACGAACTCCGGTGGCGAAGACCACTGTAAGTACTGCACCTACACACAGGGGAGGGAAAAAACAGTGACACACACACGCAACACGCAACACCCCCACCCTCACCCACGACAACACACACACTAATACAGCATGATACATTACAGTTACGCCCCCAAAGCCCCCCGGGAGAATGCAAAGACAAAAGGAAATGAGGTGAACGATTGTAATATATAAAAAATCAGTATTAAAAAAATATACATACACTATTAACAAATATATACACCAATAATATTAGTCCAAGGTATTCCACCATTAAAGTCCGTGGACCACTGGGCCCAAAATGCATGGGTGAGGCCCACACAAGATACCCGAACAAGATGGAGAGAACACTGCAGGGGCATAAGATAGAAATAAAACAGGCACTCAGGGAGAAGGGAAAGGGTGGGCACCTCAGACATTTGAGTGCACGACGCCAAATCCACGAGGGGGCCCCATGCCCACTGTTCAATCCTGGGGAGTGCAAAGCCACAGGCTCTCAAGTCTCTACAGTGGGTGGTTTGCCCACTGTTCAATCCTGGGGAGTGCAAAGCCACAGTCTCCCAAGTCTCTACAGTGGGTGGTTTGCAAACTGCTATATCCTGGGGAGTGCAAAGCAACAGTCTCTCAAGTCTCTACAGTGGGTGGTTTGCCAACTGCTATATCCTGGGGAGTGCAAAGCCACAGTGTCTCAAGTCTCTACAGTGGGTGGTTTGCCCACTGTTCAATCCTGGGGAATGCAAAGCCACAGTCTCACAAGTCTCTACAGTGGGTGGTTTGCCCACTTTTTAATCCTGGGGAGTGCAAAGCCACAGTCTCTCAAGTGGATAACAGTCTCCACTGGTTCTGGAGGGGGCCTTGTGCCCAGAGTGCTTCATCCTGCCAAGGACTGAGGTAGTGGATGTCTTTCTCCACTGGTTCTGGAGGGGGCCTTGTGCCCAGAGTGCTTCATCCTGCCAAGGACTGAGGTAGTGGGTGTATCTCTCCACTGGTTCTGGAGGGGGCTTTGTGCCCAGGGTGCTTCATCCTGCCAAGGACTGAGGTAGTGGATGTCTTTCTCCACTGGTTCTGGAGGGGGCGTGGTGCCCAGAGTGCTTCATCCTGCCAAGGACTGAGGTAGTGGATGTATCTCTCCTCTGGTTCTGGAGGGGGCTTTGTGCCCAGAGTGCTTCATCCTGCCAAGGACTGAGGTAGTGGATGTATCTCTCCACTGGTTCTGGAGGGGGCCTTGTGCCCAGAGTGCTTCATCCTGCTTGTGGCGGCCTCAGTAGCGTCAGAGCTTTTGGCGCTCATGGGCCTGCGGTGCTTGTTGTGGCGGTGTCCTTGGCAGCGGTGCTTGTTGCGGCGGTGTCTTTGGCAGCGGTGCTTGTGGCGGCGGTGTCCTTGGCAGCAGTGCTTGTGGCGGCGGTGTCCTTGGCAGCGGTGCTTGTGGCGGCGGTGTCCTTGGCAGCGGTGCTTGTGGCGGCGGTGTCTTTGGCAGCGGTGCTTGTGGCGGCGGTGTCCTTGGCAGCAGTGCTTGTGGCGGCGGTGTCTTTGGCAGCGGTTCAGCTGCTGGCGGTCCTGTCTTGGGCAGCGGGGCTGCTGCTGGCGGCCCTGTCTTGGGCAGCAGTTCAGCTGCTGGCGGTCCTGTCTTGGGCAGCGGGGCTGCTGCTGGCGGTCCTGTCTTGGGCAGCGGGGCTGCTGCTGGTGGTCCTGTCTGGGGCTGTGGGGCTGTTGGCGGTCGGCTCCTTGGCAGCGGGGCTGCTGCTGGCGGTCCTGTCTGGGGCAGTGGGGCTGCTGGCGGTCGGCTCCTTGGCAACGGGGCTGCTGCTGGTGGTCCTGTCTGGGACAGTGGGGCTGCTGGCGGTCCGCTCCTTGGCAGCGGGGCTGCTGCTGGTGGTCCTGTCTGGGGCAGTGAGGCTGCTGGCGGTCGGCTCCTTGGCAGCGGGGCTGATGGCGGTCTTCTCCGCCATGCTGATCTTCCTAGACTTGCCGGTTTTCTTGTGCCCCTTCTCCACCTTGGAAGGTGTCGCAGCTGACTCCACACTCCCACCTGTACCCCTGGGAGCAGCTTTGGTGGCTGGTGTCTTCCCCCTCTCCCGCCGGGCACTGGCCAACTTTTGATGCTTGAGAGGTGGGGGGCTGTCCATGCTGTGGCTCCTTGCCACACTGGCTGCCCTGCTGCCTGGTGCACTCCATAATCCGGTGACTACTGGCACCACTGGCCCCGCCGATGTTGTGGCTGAGGTGCTAGGTTGGGACCTGGAGAGTCGGGCCGTAGGAGAGTGACGGGGTGGGGGAGGTGAGGGAAAGAGGTCAAGGCTGGCCAGGAAATGTTTCTTAGGAACACTGGGACGGGTAGATGGAGGGGGTTTGGGAGTGGAGGAAGAGGTAGTGGTCGTAGGAGGTGTACGTTTGGTGACTTTGGGTGAAGGTGCATGGGCTGGAGGCTGTCAGGAGGTGGATGGCTGTTGGGTGGGTGTGAGGCTGCGTTTGTGTACCTTGGGAGGTGGCCTCACAGACACACTGGGAGAGGACACAGGGGATGTGTGAATGGTAGTGGGGGTGGTGACTGCATGTGAGTGGGGTGTGGTGGTGGGTGTGCTGCTGATGGACATAGTGGCTAAAGATTATAGTGCATGCAGGTGTGAGTGGGGACGAGACTGGGAGGGATGAGGGAGACGAGGAGGAGGGGGACACAGTGCAGGCAGTGTATGTTGGTATGTCTGCATGTGTGTGATGCTTGCGTGAGTGCCTGTGGGATGTGTGGTGCTTATGTTTGCCTGAGCTTCCCTTGTGTGTAGAGGTGTGTGCATGCTGGTCTGATGGTGTGCTTGGGATAGGCTGAGGTACGGGGGTGTGGGTCTGGGTGGAGGAAGTTGGAGGGGGAAGGCTAGAGACGGGGACAATGGCTGCCATCAGTGCTGAGGCCAGAGTCTGAAAAGCTCGCTGAAGGGCTTCCTGACCAGAATGAATGCTCTCCAGGAATGCATTGGTTTGTTGCAACTGCCTCTCTACACCCTGGATGGCATTCAAAATGGTAGACTGCCCAACAGTGAGGGACCTGAGGAGATCAATGGCCTCCTCACCGAGGGCAGCAGGGGTGACTGGGGCAGGGCTTGAGGTGTCTGGTGCGAAGGTGATGCCCACCCTCCTGGGGCAAAGGCTGAGGGGCTGCTGGGAGGGCGGTGCTAGAGGGGGTGGTGGCGGCTGTACCTGTAGATGTGGGGGGCACAGATGGGCCTGCCACCGCAAGGGAGCTCCCATCAGAGGACGAGTCCGTATCACTGGTGTCAGCTCATGTCCCCCCCTTGGAGCTCCCCTCGCCCTCCGTCCCACTGGTGAAATCGGAGTCCGTAGTCTCGCCCTCCAGGGCCATGTGGGATGCAGCTCCCTCCTGCTCCGGTGCCACTGCTCCTCCGCCTGATGATGCTAATGCACACAAGTACAGGGCGACCACAAAAAAGGGGGGAGGGAGACAGAAGAAAGACATGTTGAGTGCATGCATTACCGCTACCGTTGGCGGACACGACAGACACAGAAGCCCCCTACACTATGCCACGCACTTGGGGTCCACTATTCAATTCCTGGGACATGGCCTACAAGGGTATGGCCGATATCTGCACACATGGATGTCACAGAAGCCTGATTAGGTGTAGTTGGCACTGTACCCAGGTGGGGTGGGGTGCCACAGTGTCTGCCTGAAAAAGGGGACTTAACTAGCACACTCGCCCTGGCCTAGGGGAACCCACAGCCCACCTCCCCCACCTAGACACCTCTGCTGCACGCTGAATCAGCAGAATGAGAGTGTACTCACCCCCTTGTTGCTGCTGTGATGCCCTCAAGCGCCCATCCAACTCCGGATACGCCACCGCCAGGATCCTGAACATCAGGGGGGTCATGGTGCGACGGGCACCCCTCCCACATTGGGAGGCCATCCCCAGCTGGGCCTCCGCCGTCTTCTTGCTCCAGCGGCGAATGTCCTCCCATCTTTTACGGCAGTGGGTGCTCCGTCTGTGGTAGACCAACAGGGTCCGGACATCCTTGGCGATGGCATGCCAAACATCCTTCTTCTGGTGGGCACTGACCTACAGGAATTGTACAGGGGAAAAATAAAAGTTATTACCAACTGCACCGTCACAGTCATTGGCCCGCATCCCTACCCTTGCCACGTGGCACATGCACTCACTGTCGTTTCATGCACGCCTCATTCTCCCCCCCAATCTTTCATCCACCCCATTCCACACAGGCATTGCCCATACAGCATGCTCACAGTGTACTTACCTGTTTGTCTGGAGGACCGTAGAGTAGCGTGTACTGGGGGAGGACCCCATCCACGAGTTTCTCCAAATCCTCCGTGCTGAAGGCAGGGGCCCTTTCCCCAGATGCACGAGCCATTGTCTCTTCCAGACTGAGGTCACAGCAGCACTTGCAGTGTAGGTCCTCTCCTGTCGAAGATCAGGTATCGAGTGATTGAACTGAAAGAAAATGGCGGTCACGTCCGTGGCGGTGCGTACCGTCACCGCCGGCGTACATCGTCATTTGCTCCTCGGACCCATAGGGTCTAATGTTAACCAATGCAGAATTGCGCCGAGGTCTTCGACCGCCTACCGCAACGTTGTACAACGCCAGCGCAGTTACCTCATATTCCACTGTCCCACTTTACAGGTCAGGCAGCCGCCATATCAGGGGACCACATGGCTTTATTTTTAACTGCGTCACACATACCTAGGCCTTGGCTCAACACTCATACAGGCAAATTTCGGGTTATGAATAGTTTTTTGAGTAAGCTGTGTTTACGTACCTCTGAGTTGGTTGACTCTGTGCTCGCTGTTGTCCTCCATAGGCACCGTCCGCTGGGACATGTGAGGAGATGGCGGCATCCTCCGGTGTACAGACCGCTGGTGGACCTGTTGACAATGGAGGAAAGACATGTAATCATCACCTACAGGCTTGATTGTGCCACAATCCTGGAACTGTGTGCCCAGTTGGAGCCAGACCTGATGTCAGCTATCCACCATCCCACAGTGATCCCCCCTCAAGTGCAGGTGCTGTGAGTACTCCATTTCCTTGCAAGTGGGTCATTTCAAACAACAGTGGCCATAGCATCAGGGATGTCCCAGCCTATGGTTTCCAATGTGTTGTCCAGAGTGTTGTCTGCCCTGCTGAAACACATGCAGAGCTACATCGTTTTCCCTCAGGTGGAGGATTTGCCAACAGTGAAAGGTGACTTCTATGCCTTGGGACATATCCCCAACATCATAGGTGCCTGTAACCGTGTGGGTGTGGAGGGACCACTCCAGACTGCGTTATTGAATTAAAAACGAAGGAATTTTATTGAAGATATTGAGGATGGCATGATACAGGTACGTTTGTTTCAGTCTTGTGATGCTGGGTTTAGGTGGTGGGCTGTTCTTGAGGTTTGTTCTTTACTCGTCTCTTTCTGTCTCTCTTGTTCACAGGTCGTTCCCCGGCAAGCGCATGTGGAGAGAAGAGATAAAGATCTGTAAGTGATCGTTATAATGGTATCTCTTTTCCTTTATAATGTCTTTTTTGGTCCCTGTCTTTCTGTTCTTGGTAAGGTTAGGTTACTCTCATTAGCTCCGTTTAGCACGTATTTTCCTTCTGGTTCTTAAGAGTCTTATTCCTAATCTTTCTATCTTTATATAGTTTCTTTTAGCACCCAACCGTTCCTGTGCTCGGGTTTTGGCTGGCCCCTTAAAGGTGACGGAGCCTGACGGTAAGGTTTTTATATTTCTCCCTGATCCTTGTTCACTTCCCTCTTTCTCCTTCCCTTTTCCCCAGTGCTCGTGCCTTTCTATTTCCTCAGTGTTTGTCTGTCCCCCTTCCTACTCCCTGTGTTGCCCTGTTAGTTTTCCTTCCCCCTCCCTTCTCACTTCACTCCTTTATCTCTCTCGTATTTCCACTCACTCAGGGACATAGTCCCAAACACCTGAATGGCCACGCTTCTCCTGGAGCGTGGCGGGATGCTGCGTTTCGTCCTCCCGGTTGCCTGGAACAGGGTCGTCTGGCAAACGTCTTCTGGTTTCTCCTCCGATACCCGGACGGTATCGCTGGTGCTGTCTCACAGGTGGGCTCCGCTCCTCGTCTTACTCCTTCCGACCTCCGCACCCCGAAAGTGCTGACAGCGGCACATTTGACCTTCTGATGTCCCGCCGCTGCGGAACTATCGACCAATCACGGACAGATAGACCAGGAAGCGTCGGAGTAACAGGGGCAGAGTCAGCACAAGTGAGAGCCATGTGCGGGCGAACGGGTCCCAGCCCGTCACAGTGCCATTGATGGGACACATGTGGCCTTGGTCCCCCCCGCAGGAGTGAACAGGTGTACAGAAACCGGAAGAGTTACCATTCGATGAATGTGCAGATGGTGTGTTTGGCAGACCAGTACATCTCCCACGTTAATGCCAAATTCCCTGGCTCAGTGCATGACGCTTACATCCTGCGGAATAGCAGCATCCCTTATGTGATGGGGCAACTACAGAGGCACAGTGTGTGGCTACTAGGTGAGCACCTGGAACCAAATCAGTGGGAATAGTTGTCTGGGTCTGGGGATATCCCTAAGAGTTAGTGTGTGTCTAACAGTTGTCCCTTGCCATTTGCAGGTGACTCTGGTTACCCCAACCTGTCATGGCTACTGACCCCAGTGAGGAATCCCAGGACAAGGGCAGAGGAACGCTACAATGAGGCCCATGGGCAAACTGGGAGGATTATAGACCGGACCTTCGGCCTCCTGAATGCCAGGTTCTGGTGCCTCCATATGACAGGTGGTTCCCTATTCTACTCACCAAAGAAGGTGTGCCAGATCATTGTGGCCTGCTGTATGCTTCACAACTTGGCTTTGCGACGACAGGTGCCTTTTCTGCAAGAGGATGGTTCAAATGGAGGTGTTGTGGTAGCTGTGGAGCCTGTGGACAGTGATGACGAGGAAGCAGAAGAAGAGGACATCGACAACAGGAACTCTGTGATCCTGCAATACTTCTAGTGAGACACAGGTAAGAAGACAAACCTGCCAACTACATGTACTTTAACACTACTACCTCTCTACTGTCTGTCCTTTTCACCCACTGTATGGTCACTGAGTTGTCACTTTCTCTTACGATTTCACAGATGTGGGTCCCACTGTGTGACATCTGCTTTGTTTCCTCATGGACTAGAGCTGTGTGACATAGGTATGTTGACATTACCATTGAAAGAGCATTTTGTCACTGTAATTGCTAATTGTTGGACCTGGCTTTTTGACAGGGACATCCCCAAACTTTTTGCCTCCTTCCTCCTATTTTTTCTGACCTGTTGTTGTTGGCTTTTGACCTCTGGGCACTTTACCACTGCTAACCAGTGCTAAAGTGCATATGCTCTCTGTGTAAATTGTACTACTGATTGGTTTATCCATGATTGACTATTTAATTTACTTGTAAGTCCCTGGTAGAGTGCACTACATGTGCCTAGGGCAGGTAGATTAAATGCTACTTGTGGGCCTGCAGCACTGGTTGTGCCACCCACCTCAGTAGCCCCTTAACCTTGTCTCAGGCCTGCCATTGCAAGGCCTGTGTGTGCAGTTTCACTGCCACCTCGACTTGGCATTTAAAGGTACTTGCCAAGCCTAGAACTACCCTTTTTCTATACATAAGTCACCCCTAATGTGTGCCCTAGGTAACCCCTAGAGCAGGGTGCTGTGTAGGTAAAAGGCAGGACATGTACTTGTGTAGTTATATGTCCTGGTAGTGTAAAACTCCTAAATTCGTTTTTACACTACTGTGAGGCCTGCTCCTTTCATAGGCTAACATTGGGGCTGCCCTCATACACTGTTGAAGTGGCAGCTGCTGATCTGAAAGGAGCAGGAAGGTCATATTTAGTATGGCCAGAATGGTAATACAAAATCCTGCTGACTGGTGAAGTCGGATTTAATATTACTATTCTAGAAATGCCACTTTTAGAAAGTGAGCATTTCTTTGCACTAACATCTTGTTGTGCCCTTCAATCCACGTCTGGCTAGGTTTAGTTGACAGCTCCTTGTGCATTCACTCAGACACACCCCAAACACGGGGTACTCAGCCTCACTTGCATACATCTGCATTTTGAATGGGTCTTCCTGGGCTGGGAGGGTGGAGGGCCTGCCCTCACACAAAGGACTGCCACACCCCCTACTGGGACTCTGGCAGACAGGATTGAACTGAAAGGGGGCTTGGTGCATTTCTTAGAGACTCTTTGAAGTCACCCCCACTTCAAAGGCACAACTTAGTATAAAACAGGGCCTCTGCCCTACCTCATCAGACACTTGCTGGAGAAGAAACCTGAACCAGAAACTACATCCTGCCAAGAAGAACTGCCTGGCTGCTCAAAGGACTCACCTGTCTGCTTTTCTACAAAGGACTGCTGCCTTGCTGTTGGCCTGCTGCCTTGCTGAACTCTTGCCTGGCTGTAAAAGTGCTCTCCAAGGGCTTAGATAGAGCTTGCCTCCTGTTCCCTGAAGTCTCAGGACCAAAAAGACTTCACTCTTCCTCCTGGACGCTCCGTGCGCCGAACTTTTAGACGCACAGCTTGTTCCGCGGCAAGAAAAACGCCGCACACCGACGCTGATCAACGCGACGCCTTCGGGACGACCGAAACTTTGACGCACGGCCTCGCAAGGACAACACCGCCCAACTTCCCGGGAGAAATCAACGCGACGCCTGCCGTGAGATCAAAACTTTGACGCACGGCCTCGCAAGGACAACGCCGCCCGACTCCGCAGGAGAAATCGAGGCGACGCCTGCCGTGAGATCAAAACTTTGACGCACAGCCCCGCAGAACGACGCGCAGCCGGAAAACAAGCAGGAAAATCCACGCACAGACCCGGGACATCTGTTATTCCCCACGACCCACAGAAAGAGACTGTCCGCGCGCCGGAAAACGACGCCCGACTTCCCCGCGTGGAAAATAACGACGCAAGTCCGTGTGTGCTGGGGAGAAATCGACGCACACACCCTTTGTCCACGCACCTCTTCCTCTGTGGCCCTCTGAGGAGATTTTCCACCAGAAACCAGGTACTTTGTGTTTGAAAGAGACTTCGTTTACTTTCTAAAGACTTAAGACACTCTCTATCACTTTTCAGTGATATGTTTACAATTTCGTATTGCAACTTTGATCGTTTTGACCTGAAGATACCCAGATAAATATTATATATTTTTCTAAACACTGTGTGCTGTATTTTTGTGGTGTTATGCTATGGTGTTGTATGATTTATTGCACAAATGCTTTACACATTGCCTTCTAAGTTAAGCCTGACTGCTCGTGCCAAGCTACCGGAGGGTGAGCACAGGCTGATTTTGGATTGTGTGTGACTTACCCTGACTAGAGTGAGGGTTATTGCTTGGACAGAGGGCAACCTGACTGCCAACCAAAAACCCCATTTCTAACACTAATACACTAATTCGAAATCAAAGACAGACTCCAGATTGTTTTGTGCTTTAAGGGTGTTTATTTAAGTGCTCAATATTGGAGGGGGTTGTTAAATGGTGAGGGGTGATGGTGGAGGAATGTCCATGGCGGAGTCCAAGCTAATAGTCTCACAGGTGCATTGTCCAAAGGGGCATAGGAAGTGGAGCTGGGGCAGTTTGGGGATGGACAGGGTGACAAGGTGGGACAAAAGGATAACAACCAGGGTGGTCTCATTTCTTGGTGGGGGTCTTGGCATCATTCCCTGTCTTTGTCCTGGATCTCAGGGATCGTTTGCGGGGTGGTTCTCCATCTGCAGGTGGTGGGGTGCTGGTGTGGTGGTCCTGTGGCGGTGCCTCCTGTCCACTAGCGCCGGCGGAGGTGGTGGGCAGTTCATCGTCCAGGCTGGTGTCAGGGGCCCCTTGCTGTGCCACAGTGTCCCTCCTGGTGTTGAGGGCTACCTTCAGCACCCCTACGATGGTGCCCAGGGTGGAATTGATGGATCTGAGCTCCTCCCTGAAGCCCAAATAATGTTCCTCCTGCAGCCGCTGGGTCTCCTGAAACTTGGCCAGAACCGTTGCCATCGTCTCCTGGGAATGATGGTAGGCTCCCATGATGTGGAGAGGGCCTCGTGGAGAGTGGGTTCCCTGGGCCTGTCCTCCCCCTGTCACACAGCAGCCCTCCCAGTTCCCCTGGGCCTCTGTCCCCTGAACCGTATGCCCACTGCCACTGCCCCCAGGTCCCTGTTGTTGTTGGGGTGGTGGGTTAGCCTGGGTTCCCTGTAGTGGTGGACACACTGCTGATTGACGTGTCCTGGGGACAGAGGTATGGGCCAGCTGGATGGGTGCTGTGCTGATGTTTCCAGAGGGGGGAAGCTCTGTAGTGGCCTGTGCCAGTGTGAGGGGAACTGACTGTTCCGAGGTGCCAGATGGGCCTGACAGGTCATCTAGATCCAGTTGGACAGAGCTGCTGTCATCACTGTGGGCCTCTTCTGTTGGTGGTGTGGACATGTCTGGACCCTCCTGTCCGGTGACGTTGGGTAAGGGTCCTGCAGGGGTGTAAAAGCATGATTATTGCATCTGTGTGTGCCATGGTGTGCAATGGGTGGGTGACGTGTACCCCAGTGCTTGCATTCCTGTGTGGGACCTTGTGTGATGATGGTTTGGGGGTGTATGGGTACGTGCAGTGGCCATGCTTTGGTGATGGATGTCCATGTTTTGGTGTTGCATGCAGGGCTTGGTGTTGGGATGGGTGGTTTGTGGTATTGGGACATTTGTGAGGAGTTGGAGTGATGGGGGTGAGGGCGAGGGTGGGGGTATGTGATAGCATGCAGGTAGGGTGGGGGATTTAATAGTTAAAATTTGACTTACCAGAGTCCATTCCTCCAGTTACTCCTGCGAGGCCCTCAGGATGCAGAATAGCCAAGACTTGCTCCTCCCATGTTGTTAGTTGTGGGGGAGGAGGTGGGGGTCCGCCGCCAGTCCTCTGAACTGCAAGGTGGTGTCTTGAGACCACGGAACGCACCTTCCCCCATAGGTCGTTCCACCTCTTCCTGATGTCATCTCTATTTCTTGGGTGTTGTCCCACTGCGTTGACCCTGTCCACTATTCTTCGCCATAGCTCCATTTTCCTAGCTATGGAGGTGTGCTGCACCTGTGATCCGAATAGCTGTGGCTCTACCCAGATGATTTCCTCCACCATGACCCTGAGCTCCTCCTCAGAGAACCTGGGGTGTCTTTGCCGTGCCATGGAGTGGTGTGGGTGATGTGTGGGGTGGTGTGTGTTGTGATGTGTGGGGTGATATTTAGTGGTGTGTTGTGTGAGGTGCGTGGATGTTGTGTGAGTGAGGGTGTTGAGTACCTGTGGATGCTAGTGTTGTTGATGGTGGTGTCTCTCTCTGGCCTTCTTTCTCAAATGTTTTCGTAGGGGTTTGTGGGTGATGTGGGTGTGTGTTTTATATTGTATTGAGTGTGTGGGAGTGGTGTGTGTATGTGTATCAGCTGTGTGTATTTGGAATTGTCCAATGTGGATGTGTTTTGTAAATGTGTGTGTATTTTGAGCGCGGCGGTGTGTACCGCCAATGGAATACCGCGGTTGAAAGACCGCCGCGTGGATTTGTTGGTCGTGATAGTGTGGGCGTATTCCTATTGGCGTGACAGTGGAGGTTTTGTTTTCGCCAGTTTATCACTGACCTTTGGTGTGGCGGACTTGTGTGGGTGTCTAAATTTTGGCGGATTCCGAGCAGTGGGTCATAATGACCATGGCGGAATTCCGCTGCCGCGGCGGTGTGTTGGCGGTCTTCTGCACGGCGGTAAGCGGCTTTTACCGCCAATGTTGTAATGACCCCCATAGTGTCTGGGTAGCTATAAGGGGGTAAGAGCAGTTGCACCTTCAACCTTATAATATTTATCAGTTTAAAGATAAATGCAATGGGTTGAAGCAGCAGATAAAGTTGTTGCAGCATGTTAAATCTTGATGCAGGTAGATACAATTCACTGTGACTCGGGCCCACAATCATTTGACACTTCAGCTTGAAAAGAGGAAATCCATCCTTACGAAGGATTTGAAACAGCTGAGGGTAAGGCTGGTTGAACCAGAATGTGAGGCCTATCGGGGAATGTTCAAAGGCAGATGTGATTCAAGCCAATCCTTGATTTCTGATTTTAGCTTGAAGATGTTTAACTCATTACTAAAACTCATTGACTCTGTGGTGAGAAAACTCTAACCATGAGATGAAATAAGTCTTACTAAAGATGGAGTTCAGTAGGGGTTCAACATAGAGCATTCAAAATCAGTTCCTGGCTTGATGATGCTAGTACTGCCTAAATCAGCATTTTAATAAGTGATGGGTGTCACCAATTTTCCATTCTGGTGCAGTTCTTTGATATTGGTTGTGCTAGACCAGTCTAGTTGGCTCAGAGTTTCCGTAGTGAACAATCCTTCTTGAACCAGAACTTTGCAACTTGCCATGTGGTTCTAAAAATTCTGGACCCATGTAATTTACTTTGCCACAGCAGTACGATTTTAGTATCAAAAGACCGATAATGACTAGTACACTAAGCATGAGCATTTTCGCTCAATTCCAGCAGCGTTTTCACCTCGAAATCGCCATTTTCGTCCTGCACTCGTGGCTCCCATTTTATACACGGCAGCCATTTTTAAAAGTTGCCCTCACATAGGCTTATAATACAGTCAGATTTGATTCCAAGGACACGTACACCTTCATTGACTTTTCTCTGACCTGGGCAAGCTGGAACCATTGCCTCAGGCCAAACCTGTTTGGTCAGTCCCTCTCCCAGTGGCCGAATCAGATAGCATCAAGGCACACCAGGCCATAAAACCCTTATTATCGCTCACACACCCTGCCTAATCTTGCTCACACCTGCACCTGCTCTTTTCTTCTTCTTACTTTACGAGGGGGAGGTGCCCGTTTTTATTAGGGGTCCACACTTATCTGATGTAAAATACTAGGCCTTGCCGGGTAATTTATTATGGGTTGGATGACATGAAATATGAGGTTTCATCATGACACTGTTTTTTCCTTTGTAATGAAAACATGTGAATGACCAACCAAAATGTCAAGAATGTTTGCCTGAAGCTTAAAAAACTGTATATAAGAAAACCTGACTTTGCATTGAAACACAGTCTCCTGAGAACATACAAACCGTGCTGTTGTACTTCTAGGATGCTTGTTACTTGGCTGCAGCCAATAAATTCGATCTTTGACTTCACCTAGAAGACTCTGAGTTTCTGTGGTCTGAATCAGGAAAGTACCCGAGGTCTTTGGGTGTACCCTGGCACCGCTGGGTTACCGGATCAGTACCGGTTCTGAAAAACCCAGTACCTCAGCCACCTCACAGATGCCTTAAGTCTTCCAACATGCAGTCCTTCCGAAATAGTAGCTTCAAATATATCTGTGAACTAGGTCATGGACCTGTCTCTCCCTGATCTAGACTTAAGTCCTTGGAGCAGATATTGTAAACAGATAGAGCATTTAAGTTGTTCAATATTATCCTGTCTGGCAGCAGAGAGTCATCTTTTCAGGATCCAATGTTGGTGTGCTGGTCGGCCAACCATGGGTTTCTAAATGAGGAACTTTTGACATGTGTTTACGGACCAAAACCAATTTCTGAACATGATCAACACATCCTACTCTCACATGTAGTTCACTATGAAATAGTTGCTTTTTGCAGTGACACAAAAATTCCACTAAAATCCTCTAGGGGCGAAAATTTAAAATGTCTCAGGACAGGTTGTGAACAGGAAGCTCTCAGTTACTCTCAGCTTCACTTAAAATCAAAGAGTTCAGCTCTTAAGAGATACTAACAGTCTCTGCTGAAATGGTCCAAGAACGTCCTGCTGAGATAAACACCCGAGTGTGGGCAGGTCTATTTAGTCACAGATGTGTAGTAAACTTAAGCCACACCATCCTCCCTCAGACGAGTTATTGTTCACCATCCTCCCTCAGATGAGTTATTGTTCATCAGTTGTTTAAAGCAGTGGTTCCCAAACCGGGGACACGTGGGGGTCCTCAAAGCCTCTTCAAAGGGTCCACGACTGCTTAGAAAATTAAATAATATTAACGGATTAGGACCCAGCTTTCAGTAATGACTCCATGGGGGGTCACCAGATTTCAATAATGATTCAGTGGGGGTCCCCGGGTTCCAGTAATGATAAAGTGGGGTCCCCAGAAGTCAAAATGTTGGGAAACACTGGTTTAAAGCTTGGCTTGCTAAAAGATCTCTCTGAAGGGTAGATATATAGAGTGAACTGGTATATATATATTTTTTTGTTGCTTTTTGTTGGCACAGATAAACACTTTGACAATGTTAGGAATATTAACAGTGAATATTTATCATTAACTTGTTGGGTGAATCGTATGCCTGGTTAGCTGCATTTCTATTTAAGCACCATTTACCGGTAACATGAATGGTCCACAGTCCAGAAAATTTTCAAGCATGTGGAGCAATCTTGTGCCTCCACTTAATCAATCTGTAGCCTCGGACTAAAGAATAGTTTATATTTCCCAGCAAGGTTTGCTTGATATTTGGTCCAAAAATTTGACCACAAAAGGGGCAAAAAGCAATGCCTATTTTTCGCAGAGATATCCTGATGAATAATTTGCACCTCCCACCCCTTTACATGTTAATTTAATCAATAAAGGCCAATTACTTGTTATAACTATTATGGTGTGAAATTTATAATTAATAAATAAATGTTCTCAAAGGGCATTGCATAGTTCTCGTTGTACTTACTACCTAAATGTGGCACGTGGGTTAAGTTGTGGTTTGTTTCACTGTACTACATGGGGATTTAAATGTACCAAACATTTATTCACATAACAAATAACATGAAATATCTTTATTAAAAATAAAATTGTTCTGGAAGTAGATATTCTGCACTTACCATGTGGCAAGGGAAATCAGAACTGTGGCATACAGAAGACCTAGCCCCTGGCACCACAGAGGTGGCTCCAATACTTGTGAAGCTCTAACTTGCCTAGTGCAGAGAGCACCTTGTTGGGTAGCTGCCACATGTTATGAGTTCTTGATTCATTCAGGTGTCATGTTTATGCTGGTAGCTAAACCACACAAGAGAGTGTCTGAATGGCCTCTGATGCGCCAATCTTTCCGGTCACAGTTGGAGTTTTGCAAACCATGTCATAAAACTAAGTTACTGGATTGAAGTTTTGATGTATGCTCATACTCCGGCACTATGGCTTTGCTCTGGACCTTCCACGACTACAGATATTTGGTTCAGAACTGAATAATGCAACTTCAAGTGTGATAATGTACAAGACGGAGCTCAATTAGAAATGAAACTGAGAAGCAATCATATTCTGTGCCATCGCTTGCTCCACCTTTTCACACCGATCTTTTTAACCGAATCAACTACTGTGCAAAATGGAGTCGCAAACCATCTTACTGTCACTTTTGACGATACAACGAGCTCTTTCAGCAAACAGATTTGAGCACCGTTCCCTCGACACTCGTCTTCCCCACGAAAAGGGAACAGGCAGCCATTAATGCAGTCAGAACAATTGCGATGCTTGTCTTTCTTACTCGATGACCTATGTACCGTCGTTCCATATACAAACTGCTTGCTAAAAAGGGTGCTAACAAACTGAAAATGAAATGGAATCAATATTGTGTTAGACCCTGACTTTCCTGGCCAGGTTGTCAAGCAACCGCTGACAAATGAAGGGTGATGGATGGAAAACACAACCCTGCACATTCCGTTTTTCCCCTTATTCACTTCATGCTACGAGAATGTTCTTTTATTTATCTACAATTAGGTTTGCTATAGCAATGCCATGTTTCCCTCTAGCACTCTAACTCAAGCTGTCAAGATCATAATGAAGTGATTGACAAGGAATGACAGTCTCCCCATTGTCATTCCAAGCCGATCAAGGACAAACCACAACCACTGAGAACGAGATATTTTTCTACAATGGGCTCTCTATGCGCCTCGCTATATATAAAACACACACTTCATGCGCCCGGAAGCATAATGTATGCAATGATGTAGAAAATACACTTGGCAGGACCCATCTGACCACCAAGATCTTACTATAGTCAAGTCAAGTCATTCTGTGTTTTGGCACGACCGACAAAAAGAGATTACTGTCTTGGAGGAAGCCCAGTGTAATTGGTAAATCATCACTGATGAGTTTCAGAAACTAACAAGGCTTCATTATGTCTGATCATTAATTATCTACTTGTGTTAGAGAGATTGTGGTGATACCAACTAGTTAAGCAAGCAAGAGGTATCTGTTTTCTCTCTCTATATATACATATATAAATTCACTTAAAAAACCAAAGGTTGCAGGGACGTTACAGTTAGGTTATGAATTTAATCGCACAAAATCAGAGAAATTTAGCAGTAACTACAACTCACAGCCTAAGGTAACTCTAACTAGCGCCACTGCCATGCACTATTGTTTCTTCAATAATTTGACTTCTAACGTTTTGTTGATATTTTTATTGATGCTATAAAAGTTAAAGTTACTTGAAATAACTAACACTGCTGAATTTCTCTGGTTTTCTGCGAGTAAATTCTTAACATAAATATAACACAATAAACTCCCAATCCCCACACAGCCACATGCCATGGCCACAGTACCTGGCCTGTGACCAGTCCCTGCGGCCAACCCCCCTAACCACCCAACCTAAAGCTGCGCACAGCCTTTGGCTGTGCCCAGCGGTTGTTGGCCGAAGGACCTTTCTCTCTGGTTGTGACAATAGGTGTGAGAGGGTGTCTCTGGGTGTGAGAATGGTTGTGAGAGTGTCTGATTGCGCACCAATAGATTAAAGTTGCATTCACCTCCACAAAGGATTTCAGATCGTTTTTCAATATGGAAACGCAGAGTAAACACACTTGCTTTGCCTTGGCCAAGCCCAGGAGTTAGGATCATTTGTCCTTTCCAGAAGTGGAACTACACCTGGGGCATCTGCTACATTTGTAAGTGTTTCCTGTTGAGGTTTAATTTCTGTGAAATGAACATCATGGCCTGAACCAAACCTCACCTGCTCGTTTATCCAACAAGAGTCCACCAGCTTTGTACAATATGTCAATCCAAATGGAGCACTTTCCACTGGTTAGTTAGTAAGTGCTACCTCGTTGAGTTCATGGCCAGTGCAGGGAAGGGGGACCATGTGACCCCCCCGCCCTGGCAGTTTTTCGTCCCAGCGACCCCTTTGCCCAGGGCCCACTACAACAATTCAATGGAAGGGGGCCACACAGCCTCCATCCCCTGGTCGATTTTGGCCCTGGGGACCCCATTCCCAGGGGCCCACTACAATTTAATGGGGTGCTATGCCCCCGTACTATTTCATTTAAACCATAGGGAGGTGGTGGTTCATGGGTCTTCAGGGGGTGTGCAGGCCCTCCAAACATTAATTTTATAATTTGACTTGGTGAGTTGCACCCCCTCCTTTATTTTTCATATGCCCCCAAGATCTGGACCACACAGGAGCTTTACTAAAACAAGTGCAGGAGATCGTTTTTTAAAATGTTTGCTGTAGATTAATGACCTTGTCGCTAATGGGTGGCAACATTTTTTTTTTTTAAAGTCCTCTGGGACCGCAGAGCTAAAGGGTCAAGGTGTCCCTATCCTGATCCTTTTCTTATTTTTTATCTTTTTTTCCTGCCAACACTTCATTGTTGAACTGTTGGCAGCCAATCAGATCTCAGAATGAGATCCAGAGGGTTCGAGGAGCCTTTGCATCGCTATATATGCAAATCTGTGTTTTCATTAATATTTCAAAAACTACTGAATGGATGTACACCATGTATCAAAAAGGGCTCTTTCTGGACCAAGAGTTAGCTTTCTGCCAAATTTGGTGTCATTCCGTCCAGCAGTGCGGCCTCTAGTCCTGTTCAAAATCCCTATGGAAATGAATATAGCAAAAGCACGTTTGGGACTCTCCCTTTTTTCTGGGCCTCCGCTTGCCGGATCACCTAGCAAGTTGCCAGACAGAAGCTGAATTGAGTGTTGCATGTTTTTGGAAAAGTTTGTGAAGATTCATCAACCAGCGCCGAAGATATAGCTAAGTAAAAAGATGCTTTTTCTATAGAAACTAGGTCCTAACTATAACTAGCTAGTGGCGACCGGCACTCGGTGATATTATATATATATATATATATATATATATATATCAACAACCCAACGCATTTTGACCAATGCATGTCAGACACCAAAACGTGTTCTGATGTTGGTTTCTTTGAATGTCAGCATCTGAATAAATTTGCTTTGATCAGTTATCAAGACTTTGTCATGGTTTTCATCACACAGGAGTGCGCGCTTTTCTAACTTTGTTAGTTGGAAGTGGCTTTAATGTTTGGGCTCCTCACTCTTAGTGCACCGCGGTTGCAAAGGGGGAATTGGAATGTACACACACGTTAGCCACTTCCCTCTAGTAGAATTTATATATATATATATATATATATATATGCAAAAAATAAGAGAGGCCTCTGGTAGTTCCTAAGTAGGTGGAGAGCAGCTCCACTACTCCTGTATAGAGCACCCTACAACACCAGCAAAACTAAATTTTCTCACCTCAAATGTCTGTTTTTCTAGCAAAGTTTTTAAGCATAGGATTAGCACAGTGCCATACATGCCAAGCTAGAAAGGGACAAAGGGCCTGATTTAGGTCTTAGTGGAGGGAATACTCTGTCACAAATGTGCCAGATATCCCCTCCGATGTATTATGATCCCCGTAGGAGATAATGGGATCGTAACATGGTGGATGTGATATCTGTCACAATTGTAACTGAGTATCTCCCTCCACCAAGATCTAAATAAGGTCCAAACTCTTTTGCCATTTAAACAGCAAAGTCTTTAAGCATAGGATTACAAAGTGCCATTCACGCCGAGCTGTGAAATGACAAAAGCCTTTCACCACTCGTGCACAGTACTAGAACTATGGACTGGTAAAATTCCATCCATGCCAACCTGAAATGCTTCTTCATAGCATATCAGAGAGGTTTCGCTTTGTCCGGACAAAAGGGAGCACCCAGTATAAGTCAAAGCAATACACTTTCAGCCTTAGTGTGACACATAAATACTGCAAGAAACAAGAGGGAACCCTGGGTAGTTCCTAAGTTTAGGTGGAGAGCAACTCTTGATACAGCACCCTATATCACCAGCAACACTATAAACTGGCTCACCTCAAATGTTTGTTTTTCAAGCTCCTGGTCTGCGTCTGTTGTCCTACCCAATTCAGCTCCTCCTGCTGCTGCCTCTGCTTTCTGTGAACTGAGAGCCTGCCTGACTCTCAGTTTGAGGCCACCTCCACCCGCAGGCTACCGCGTATGCCTCATCCCTGGTGGCCTAGTGGCCATCTGCATGTAAATATCTCTGTCTCTCTTTATTCTTGCCTTACTTCTGCTTTGTTTTTGCTTCATTTTCCTTCTTTTACCGTTTATCTGTTTTCCCTCTTTATTCTATTTGTATTACCCTGTGCTGTTGCTGCTCTTGCGGCCTCCCCTCCTCCCCTGTGAAGTGCTTTTTACTGCTCTCCTGCCTCCCAGCTGATCGACCCCTGCCTGCCTTCCCTTCTTAATGGCATGCCAAAGGCAAGCCCGTCTGCGCCCATTCATGCCTGCACCGCACCCAGCGCCCCAGACCCTGGTTCTCTCACCATCTGCTGGCTTGATGCCAGCACTCAATGCACCCTCAACCCGGGAAGATCCCCAGACTGCCACCAAGTTGACCCCAGGAACACCCATTGACCTTTTTCTTGGTGCACCTGCTCCATCATTCTACAAGGACCACCTTATGACCCCGCACCAAGCACGGACAGTCACCTCAAGTGCATACTCCTCAACACACACTTCTTCGTCAAGCATGTGGTAGAAGTCTGGGACCTCCTCAATTCAACATCCCCGGACATCACCTTCTTTACGGAGACATGGATCACCCCCACCGCTGCCCCAGACATAGCCACGGCCATCTTGGATAACTACAAAATCATCCACAAGGAGAGAACCAACCGGCCTGGAGGAGTCATTGCATAATCTACAAGAACAACCTAAGCCTGGCAACCACCAGTGAGTCACAGTGTCAGTCAACTCAAGAGCACCTACATTTCCAGATCCAGACCAACCCAAACACCTCCCTCCATGGCACCTTCAGCTACAGGGCACCCCGACCCCAGATCTACTAAAACATTGCCGACCTCATTGCCACCCAAACACTCAGCTCCTCCGACTGATGACCCCAACACCATAAACCTCCTGGACAGCCTCACAACTCTCACCATCAAACAACTCATCAACGTCCCCACCCATGGAGCCGGACACATTTTCAACCCCGTCTTTCAGCAGGGGAAAACATCACCATCTGCCACACCTCCGAACACCACTGAACCGACTACAAGTGCATCCACTTTACCTACACAAAGAACACCGTACTCCACTACGCCCCCATCCCCCTGGCAGATGCTGGGGCAAAGTCACAGAAGCACAACTCACCAACACTCTCAATCACTCTCTCCCACAGGACGCAACAGACGCAGATGAAGCTGCATGCAATCTACACTGCTGGCTATCGAACTCGCTGACAACGTAGCCCCCCTGAAGAAAACAACTGGAAATCAACAGAGAAAAACACCTAAAAGGTTACGGAAGAGATCTACAGGAATCCAAGTGCTCCTCCAGATGACTTGAACATAAATGGAGGCTCAGCAAACCAACCGAAGACAGCATAGCCTACAAAAATGCAGTCACCACCCACCACCAGAACATCAGAGCCGCCAAAAAACCTTTCAAGCATGACTCAACATCAGCACTCACAACAGCAAAGAGCTCTTCATCATCATCAAAGAGTTGACTAACCCCTGGACAGACACAAAGGTAGACTCCATTTTGTTAAGAGCACAACACTGGAGTAAAACAACAAGAGTCCAAAGTGCAAGTATACAACGCAGGAGTAAAAATAAAAATAAAAATGACTAGCTTGAGAGAACAGGAGAATAATTAAAACAAAAGAGAAGTAAAACATGTAATGGTCTAAGTGTAATTTGTGGTGCAAAACTGAGGTAAGAAGTGGGGTTTCTGGTTGGCTAGGGTATGCACCTAAGCCAGGCAGAACCCACCCACTCTAGTCAGGGCAAGGGAGTTAACCGTCCAAGATAACCCCTGCTCACCACCTTGGTAGCTTGGCATGAGCAGTCAGGCCTAATCCGGAGGCAACGTGTAAAGCATTTGCACAACACACATGATGCAAAATGTATACCACAAAGTAAACACAACACTGAGCTATGTAAAAATAAACTGTATTGCACGAAACATAATTAGACCAACATTACACATTAGTAATACCCTGCTACCTTAGCAGTTGTCAGAACGTTACAAAAGTTACTAATACTCTGTAAGAATACTCAATTGTCACATTAGAACATGTGAGTGCTCAAGATTCTGCAACATAAGCAGTAGTCAGGAATTACAGTAAGAATTCTATGCACTTGTCATGAATACCTTGTAAATACCCATAGAGGGAACATTAGAGAATATATCACAAGTCATAACAAAATACACATCAGCATGTCATGCCCATAAAAGGAACATCAGCACATATATGTAATGTCAGGAAAGCAGGTAGGAACATATAAACCCCTCCAAGGTTCATACTAGGCTCACTGAGACAATATTTCCTAGAAAGTACCTGTTTTCCTGAAGAAGAGGCACTCCCAGTGCCTAGAAGAGGAGCATGGGGGCACCCGGCGCTCCTATGCGCACAACAGGGGCCACGGGGTGCTCCTGGGGGAGAGGGGCGGTCTGCACCCTCTACAATGTGAGAAACGAGCCCCTCCTGGCGCCGCGATTTTGGTAGAGGCCTCTGCACACCCCTCTTCACAGGGTGGGGGCCAGAGAAGGCCAACAAGCCGTTATGGGGGCGAGAGGAAGGGGGCCTCCATCGAGGTCTCCCTTCCCTGTTTTCAAATAAGTGTGCCTGGTTTAAAAAGGTGCGTCATGCTCCTACGGGAGAGTCCGGGGTAAGGGGGCGTTCACCTCATCTTACCCCAAGTCCTACTGCTATTTTCAGAGATCAGACCCCTCCTGGGGCCCGTGAAGACACACTCACCTGCACCCGATGTGGTGCGCACGTGTTTCAAATGGTTCCCGGGCCGCCCGGTGATCCAGTGCAAGTAGGGGGCGGCTGGTGCCCCGGGGGTGCTCCAAGGAGAGGACCGTGCCCCCGGGGCACTGAAGAGTGCGTGATACTCGGACTTAGTTTCAAGATGAAGCCCGGGCTGCGGCAGTGGTTTTGGGGCAACTAAGAAGTGCTTTTCAAAGCGCAAAGGCACTGTGCTTCGGCCCCGGCGGTGAATTTGCAGGCACAAAGAACGCTCCAAACAGCAAGAGGGGCACGTCTGGGATCCCAGGCTGCGGTGGTAATTTTGGGCCAGGAAAAGCGCTTTAAAAGAGTGCAGGGCACTCAGGATCATTCTCCCAGCGCAGAACGTTACAAAAGTTACTAATAATCTGTAAGAATACTCAGTTGTCACATTAGAACATGTGAGTGCTAAGGATTCTGCAACATAAGCAGTAGTCAGGAATTACAGTAAGAATTCTATGCACTTGTCATGAATACCTTGTAAATACCCATAGAGGGAACATTAGAGAATATATCACAAGTCATAACAAAATACACATCAGCATGTCATGCCCATAAAAGGAACATCAGCACATATATGTAATGTCAGGAAAGCAGGTAGGAACATATAAACCCCTCCAAGGTTCATACTAGGCTCACTGAGACAATATTTCCTAGAAAGTACCTGTTTTCCTGAAGAAGAGGCACTCCCAGTGCCTAGAAGAGGAGCATGGGGGCACCCGGCGCTCCTATGTGCACAACAGGGGCCACGGGGTGCTCCTGGGGGAGAGGGGCGGTCTGCACCCTCTACAATGTGAGAAACGAGCCCCTCCTGGGGCCGCAATTTTGGTAGGGGCCTATGCACGCCCCTCTTCACAGGGTGGGGGCCAGAGAAGGCCAACAAGCCGTTATGGGGGCGAGAGGAAGGGGGCCTCCATCGAGGTCTCCCTGCCCTGTTTTCAAATGAGTGTGCCTGGTTTAAAAAGGTGCGTCATGCTCCTACGGGAGAGTCCGGGGTAAGGGGGCATTCACCTCATCTTACCCCAAGTCCTGCTGCTATTTTCAGAGATCAGACCCCTCCTGGGGCCCGTGAAGACACACTGACCCGCACCCGATGTGGTGCGCACGTGTTTCAAATGGTTCCCGGGCCGCCCGGTGATCCAGTGCAAGTAGGGGGCGGCTGGTGCCCCGGGGGTGCTCCAAGGAGAGGACCGTGCCCCCGGGGCACTGAAGAGTGCGTGATACTCAGACTTAGTTTCAAGATGAAGCCCGGGCTGTGGCAGTGGTTTTGGGGCAACTAAGAAGTGCTTTTCAAAGCGCAAAGGCACTGTGCTTCGGCCCCGGCGGTGAATTTGCAGGCACAAAGAACGCTCCAAACAGCATGAGGGGCACGTCTGGGATCCCAGGCTGCGGTGGTAATTTTGGGCCAGGAAAAGCGCTTTAAAAGAGTGCAGGGCACTCAGGATCATTCTCCCAGTGCAGAACGTTACAAAAGTTACTAATAATCTGTAAGAATACTCAGTTGTCACATTAGAACATGTGAGTGCTAAGGATTCTGCAACATAAGCAGTAGTCAGGAATTACAGTAAGAATTCTATGCACTTGTCATGAATACCTTGTAAATACCCATAGAGGGAACATTAGAGAATATATCACAAGTCATAACAAAATACACATCAGCATGTCATGCCCATAAAAGGAACATCAGCACATATATGTAATGTCAGGAAAGCAGGTAGGAACATATAAACTCCTCCAAGGTTCATACTAGGCTCACTGAGACAATATTTCCTAGAAAGTACCTGTTTTCCTGAAGAAGAGGCACTCCCAGTGCCTAGAAGAGGAGCATGGGGGCACCCGGCGCTCCTATGCGCACAACAGGGGCCACGGGGTGCTCCTGGGGGAGAGGGGCGGTCTGCACCCTCTACAATGTGAGAAACGAGCCCCTCCTGGGGCCGCAATTTTGGTAGGGGCCTATGCACGCCCCTCTTCACAGGGTGGGGGCCAGAGAAGGCCAACAAGCCGTTATGGGGGCGAGAGGAAGGGGGCCTCCATCGAGGTCTCCCTTCCCTGTTTTCAAATAAATGTGCCTGGTTTAAAAAGGTGCGTCATGCTCCTACGGGAGAGTCCGGGGTAAGGGGGCGTTCACCTCATCTTACCCCAAGTCCAGCTGCTATTTTCAGAGATCGGACCCCTCCTGGGGCCCGTGAAGACACACTCACCTGCACCCGATGTGGTGCGCAAGTGTTTCAAATGGTTCCCGGGCCTCCCGGTGACCCAGTGCAAGTAGGGGGCGGCTGGTGCCCTGGGGGTGCTTCAAGGAGAGGACCGTGCCCCCGGGGCACTGAAGAGTGCGTGATACTCGGACTTAGTTTCAAGATGAAGCCCGGGGTGCGGCAGTGGTTTTGGGGCAACTAAGAAGTGCTTTTCAAAGCGCAAAGGCACTGTGCTTCGGCCCCGGCTGTGAATTTGCAGGCACAAAGAACGCTCCAAACAGCATGAGGGGCACATCTGGGATTCCAGGCTGCGGTGGTAATTTTGGGCCAGGAAAAGCGCTTTAAAAGAGTGCAGGGCACTCAGGATCATTCTCCCAGCGCAGAACGTTACAAAAGTTACTAATAATCTGTGAGAATACTCAGTTGTCACATTAGAACATGTGAGTGCTCAGGATTCTGCAACATAAGCAGTAGTCAGGAATTACAGTAAGAATTCTATGCACTTGTCATGAATACCTTGTAAATACCCATAGAGGGAACATTAGAGAATATATCACAAGTCATAACAAAATACACATCAGCATGTCATGCCCATAAAAGGAACATCAGCACATATATGTAATGTCAGGAAAGCAGGTAGGAACATATAAACCCCTCCAAGGTTCATACTAGGCTCACTGAGACAATATTTCCTAGAAAGTACCTGTTTTCCTGAAGAAGAGGCTCTCCCAGTGCCTAGAAGAAGAGCATGGGGGCACCTGGCGCTCCTATGCGCACAACAGGGGCCACGGGGTGCTCCTGGGGGAGAGGGGCGGTCTGCACCCTCTACAATGTGAGAAACGAGCCCCTCCTGGGGCCGCAATTTTGGTAGGGTCCTATGCACGCCCCTCTTCACAGGGTGGGGGCCAGAGAAGGCCAACAAGCCGGTATGGGGGCGAGAGGAAGGGGGACTCCATCGAGGTCTCCCTTCCCTGTTTTCAAATAAATGTGCCTGGTTTAAAAAGGTGCGTCATGCTCCTACGGGAGAGTCCAGGGTAAGGGGGCGTTCACCTCATCTTACCCCAAGTCCAGCTGCTATTTTCAGAGATCCGACCCCTCCTGGGGCCCGTGAAGACACACTCACCCACACCCGATGTGGTGCGCAAGTGTTTCAAATGGTTCCCGGGCCGCGCGGTGATCCAGTGCAAGTAGGGGGCGGCTGGTGCCCTGGGGGTGCTCCAAGGAAAGGACCGTGCCCCCGGGGCACTGAAGAGTGCGTGATACTCAGACTTAGTTTCAAGATGAAGCCCGGGCTGCGGCAGTGGTTATGGGGCAACTAAGAAGTGCTTTTCAAAGCGCAAAGGCACTGTGCTTTGGCCCCGGCGGTGAATTTGCAGGCACAAAGAACGCTCCAAACAGCATGAGGGGCACGTCAGGGATCCCAGGCTGCGGTGGTAATTTTGGGCCAGGAAAAGCGCTTTAAAAGAGTGCAGGGCACTCAGGATCATTCTCCCATCGCTTCATCACCAAAACAGCCCTCCTTGTGCTAAAATAAGTTTGAAGAGGTCAGGGGCCACTGCACCCTGCCTCTGGAGAAAAAAAAAAGAAAAATCAATGAAGAAGGGGTACAGGACTGGTGAACCCAGCTACAGGCCAGCACACAAATGGATGTCACCAGTGGAAGTTTCTCCTTGTGACCAGGCAGGTTACAGCAGCAGCAGTCCAAGGTGGTCCTGGTGAGTCATCTCATCAGAGTCCTGAATCCAGCTCCAGGTAAGGTTTCTGGAGTCCCAAGAATGTACAAAGAAAGTCTAAATTGTGGGGAAAATTCCCCTGTACTTATACAAAGTTTACAGTGTGTTTTGCAATGGGGAGGAGAGGGGGTTCCAACCAATTAAAACTGGTTTTGGGAGTGCCCTTTCTCTCCTCCAGCACAGGCTCCAAACATCAGTGAGGGGTAAACAACCCTATTGTTCGAGGCCACAAATGCAGGTGTGCCCCGGCTCTCCCTTCTCTCAGCCTAGGAAGGCTATACAATATGTAGATGCACCTCTGTGACACCTCCACCCTCTCTGTGTTCAGGCTGAAAAGTATGCACAAAGCCCCAACTGTCAGTCTGCCCAGACGTGGATTGGAGGCAAGCTTCAAAATACCAGAGCCCTAAGCACAGATAAATGTGCACTTTTTAGAAGTGGCATTTCTGTGATAGTAATAAAAAATACACCTACACCAGTAATCAGCATTTCTTATCACTATCACAACCATACCAAACATGCCTACGCTACCCCTCATAAATCAGACAATACCCCTTACACATAAGGCAGGACATTTCTAATGCAATCCTATGAGAAGGCAGCAATCACAGCAGTTAGACAACAAGTTAGGCTGTTTCTCACTACCAGGACAGGCCACGCAGCCTGGCACATGTCCTGCCTTGTACATACATTGTACCCTGCCCATAGGGCTAGCTAGGGCGTACCTTAGGGGTGACTTACATGTAGTGAAAGGGGATTTCTGGGCCTGACATGTAAATTTAGATGCCAGGTCCCTGTGGCAGAAAACTGCGCACACAGGCCCTGCGCTAGCAGGCCTGAAATAGGTTTGACAGGCTACTTCAGTGGGTGGCACAAGCAGCGCTGCAGGCCCACTAGAAGCATTTAGTTTACAGGCCCTGGGTATAGGGATACCACTTTACAAGAGACTTATAGGTAAATTAAATATGCCAATTAGGTATAAACCAATCATACCAATTTTACGAGGGAGAGCACATGCACTTTAGCACTGGTTAGCAGTGAAAAAGTGCTCAGAGTCATAACGCCAGCCAACAAAGGTCAGAAAAATAAGGAGGCAAAAGGCAAAAAGTCTGGGGAATGGCCCGGTAAAAGGGCCAGGTCCAACACACCTCATCCATCCATCCCTCCCTCCCTCCCAAGACCTCTACAACAACCTCACCACCTAATTTCACTGTAAAATCCAGGGCATCTACGAAGGTTTCAGGAACCAAAACCTGCCAGCACCGCTCACCACCACAGACCTAGCTCCTCACCAGACACTGAACTCCTGGACCCCCATCACCAAAGAGGACACCCTTAGACTGATGAACTCCATCCACTCGGGATCTCCCTCACATCTGTGCCCTTATAATATCCTCATCCTGGCCAGCTCCACAATAGCACAGGAACTCTGTCGAACCATCAACCAATCCTTTAAGACTGCCACATTACCCTCGGACTGGAAACACACTGAAACCAACCTCAAGAAATCCACTGCTGACCCTAGGGAGCTGAAGAACTACAGACCCATCTCTCTGCTCCCTTTTCCAGCCAAGGTAATGGAGAAGGCCGTCAACCAACAATTCAACAAATTCCTCGAGACACACTGCATCCTAGATCCATCTCAATCCAGATTCAGAAGCAACCACAGCACTGAAACCGCATTCTTAGCAGCCATGTATAACATAAGCATCGTACTGAACCTCAGAGGCACTGCTACACTCATCCTCCTTGACCTCTTTGCTGCATTTGACACCGTCTCCCACTCCACCCTCTGCAAGAGACTACACAATGCCGGCAACCAATATAAAGCCCTGGATTGGATTAGGTCTTTCCTCACCTGAAGAACACAGAGTGTCGGACTACCGCCGTTCACTTCAGAACCCAAAGACACTAGCTGCTGAGTGTCCCAAGGATCTTCACTCAGCCCAATACTTTTCAACATCTACATGGTCCCCGCTTGCCAAGATCACTAAACAACACAGACTAAACATAGTCTCCTATGTCGATGACACCCAACTGATCCTCTCCTTGTCTGAGGACTCTGCTCAGGCTAAGAGAAATTTCCACAACGGGATGAGAGCAGTTACCGCCTGGATGAAGGCCAGCTGACTCAAGCTCAACTTGGACAAGACAGAGATCCTGTAATCGGTCTCAACACTTCTGCCTAGAACAAGTCCTGGTGGACCACCGATCTGGGAATTGCGCCTGCCCCCACAGACCACGTGCACAACCTGGACATTATCCTGGACTCCTCACTATCCATGATCCACCAAGTCAATGCAATTTCTTTGTCATGCTTTCACACCCTCCAACTCCTGCTGAACATTTTCAAGTGGATTCCCTCCGATACAAGGAAGACAGTCACCTACACACTCATCACCAGCAAACTAGACTACGGCAACGCACTCTATGTGGCATCACCAAGAAACTACAATGAAGACTTCAAGGAGTCCAGAATGCAGCAGCCAGACCTTTCCCGGATATCCCCCGACACAGCCACATCTCCTCCCACCTCAGAGACTTACACGGGCTCCCAGTCAACAAGAGCATCACATACAAACTCCTGATCCACAGCTACAAGGTGCTGCACAATAAAGGACCAGCATAACTCAACCACCGTCTCGCCTTCTACGCACCCAACAGACGTTTCCGTTCCTCCCGCTCGCCCTTTCCACTGTCCCTAAGATCTGGAAAAGCACAGCAGGAGGAAGATCCTTCTCCTACCTACCAGCCCGGACGTGGAACGCCCTACCCCTCAAACTCAGGCAGACTGCATCACTGATGCAGTTCAGGAAGGGCCTCAAGACCTGGCTCTTCAACTGAGCAGCACATCAATATACATCGCCTTGAGACCCTATGAGTGATTAGTTGAACTTTACAAATCCAAGATTGATTGATTGATAGGATTAGCACAGTGTCATCCACACCGAGCTAGAATGGGACTAGAAAGCTGCTCTCTACTTAAACTTTGGAACTACCCTTCCTATATATATATATATATATATATATATATATATATATATATGCTATTTGAGAGTACAACCTAAATTCTTTCACTGCTTGGAGAGAGAAGTGGCGGGCATATCACGGCAGAGCCATGCTGCGGAGGAACGGACCACTGCAAGTACAAACTGCTAAGAGTGCCCTCCATGAATGCCAGAGTGCTTCTTCGGAATCTGTATTTCGAGCATGAGAAACCGCCTCTACAGCTAGACAAACGAGGCCTATAGATGTCCTGACTTCTGAAGACTTGTGAGACAGCAACCAGATGGTAGCCATCACCGGATTTGAAGCAGCACAAGTAAGGGGGCTGATGAATGTGAAAGCAGTGGTGGTATCAGAAAACAGGACAATTAAGCTGAATGATTAAGCACAGGGCTATCAATGTGACTTTACTGTACAGTATGAGTGGCAAACATGTAAATTAATGATCTAATATTGCAAGTCTGGTTAAAAGATTAATTAGAGGGAGGCAAAGCGCAATGCAATGTCAGGCAGGATATTTGAGGACTCAAAAGAAATGAATGAAAAAGGCAATATTGCAAAGATGTTTGGAAGCAATGACACAGCAGACATAAGAGGCACAAAAAGAAATTGGGAAAGATTCTCACAAAAAGAAATCAATAAATGCTGGGAGTTATCTCTAAAAAAAGTATTAGGAAGTTAAAAGAGTGCCATGTGGGCTTCGAATTTCACTGATACTGAGTCATCATGATGTAAGTGGAGAACCCCTCCAGGAATGGGGGGAGCACATACTGAATTCTTCAATGGGACTAATGGTGATTCTTATAAACAATAGGAGAACAACTCAAAATTGTGAAAGATGAACTTGACAAAATGGAACTCATGGAAGAAATTAAAAATTTTAAAGAGGAAATTGGGAACAAAATAGAGAAACATGAAAAGTTTGTCCAACAGAGGAAGCAAATCAAATTACAGTGCAACATATTATATTATGGGGAAGATGGAGCCTTCACATTCCACAGAGATTCAATTCCCTCTGACAGAGGGAACAATTAGATATGTGTACTGCTGAGAGATCGAGCAGTCAATCATTGACTCCTTGACACAGACCAAATGAGGGAGAAGGCAGCTCCCAGACAACAAGAGGAGGAAGGAGGTTGACACTGTTAAATGAGATGCGCCTCACACTCCAGCAACAATGCTGGGAGAAAAGCAGAAACACCAACAGGGGGCAAGGAAGAGGCAGAGGCTGAGGTGTGAGAAAAGAAAGACAAGGAGGTGACAAAGAGGAGGGAAGAAAAGGAAGAACAGGAGTCAGGACTAGATCAACGACCAGGAAGTTAATTTATCAGACAGAATAATGACAGACTCGGAATTAACTCTACTTAAAAAGGGACTAAATTTCTGCCCAATGGCACACATTGACATTACTCAAACAAGGATTAACTTATACAACCATGTAAGAAAAATCAAGCTGGCAAAAATTTTCATGGAGGCGGATTCAGATGCACCCAGCACTGCCACTGTGGGCTGAGTGCCCTGATGCAACCCCAAAAAACAAACTTGACATGGCACACTGCCTGTGTGCCCTGTCCACTACTCCAAGCAGGCAGTATAGATAAGACATCCCTCTGTCAGGCCTTCCAGCCCTAAGGCAGGGTACACTACACTATATGTGAGTGCATAGCTGCATGAGCAATATGACCCCACTGTTTCCTTGCCAAACCTGGACATGGTGAGTGAACAGAGTAGCCATTTTAAATGCATGTGCTGGACACTGACACTATTCAATATGCGTTTCACAGCTACATGACGGCTCCTCTGAACCCTGGGTTGTTTGGTATCAAACAATTCAGAATGATAAATCCAAGCTGGTACCAGCATTGGATTTATTGCAAAATGTATCCAGGGGTGACCTTATAGGTGCCCCCTGCAAAAACTAACTACCCTGGCATGGTTGCTGGCTGGTTCCAACCAGCCTGCCACCACCAGACAAGAGTCTGAATCCCTGGGGATAGATATCCTGCTCTCTGGGATTCAGAACAAAACCTTTTATGGGTGGAGGTGCTTACACCTCCTTCCTCAGGAATGTGCACTGCCCTGATAGCAAGCTTCAAAGGGCTTATCACCCTTGAAACTCAACCCCCAGGGCTGTGCTGGCAGCACATGGCTGCCCCAATGCAAGCCCCCACTTTTGGTGGGAGCAACAGTGGGAAACCAGAGAAAGGAGAGGAGGAGTGGTCAGTCCTGGCTTGCACTACCCCTAAGGTGCTGCATGCGAGGTGACCTCTCCATTTCATTTTCCTCTATCATGCATGGAAGGAAACTAGCCAATCAAGTGTAGGGAAGTGACCTCTACCAACAAGAAGTGGTCACCTAATGTGTATCCACCCTAAGGTAGATGACCAATTGGTCACTACTAGGTTCCCCCCTAAAATACCAAATAAATACAGTATTTAGTGGGCATCCCTAGACCAAGAAATCAGATTCCACGGACAAAAGAAGACCAGCCACAAAGAAGATACAAGGCTCGAGAACTGAAGTCCTTCTGCACCAAGAAAAAGGCATCAAACCCTGCCTGCTGCACCCAAGATCACCGCTGAGGGGTTGCTTGGCTGTCAGAGAGACTCTACAAACCCCCAGAGGACCCCCACTCTTTGAAAATTGCCAAAGATCTTCCTCCAGAGTGAAGACATCACTCTGGAACCCAAAGGAACAAAAGACCCAGAGAAGGTCATTTCACTGACCAGCTGCTGACCAAGGAACAGGAGGCTGCAGCTAGACCTAACTTCACCCATCAGACCATGGGAGCAAAAGTAACCAGTGCTCCTAGTTTGGTGGCACTGCAGCTTCCAGTGGCCAGACGGTGCAATAGCCCCAGGTACTGATCACCACACATTGGACACCAGGAGGACAGTCCATTCTGGACTGATAAAGGATCAGAACAAAGCCCCAGTCAAGTGACTTCAGGAACCACCTGGCCCTTCCACCAGAGTGCCCCTGCTGACCTGCAAGTGACCCACAAATCAACCTACCTCCTGCTTCCAAGGACACCTTTGCGCACAGTTCCTGGCTCACTGATTCACTCTGCACCGGACACTCTGTGCCCTGCACCGAAGATCCAGCTGCACCCTAAAGGTCCCCCACCCCTTGTGACCTCAACGCTCCCAGGGGACCCACCAGGCTTACCTGGCACCAGCTCCATCCACTTTCTGCATCTGCTCCCGCCAGAACTGGGAGTCACCTGAACTTATCCAGCTGGTCCAGGGTACACAACAATGACCTCGACCTACCTGCAAAAAAGAGACGTTGGTAAACGCATTGTCTGATTTACTGTGAATTTTCAAAGTATTCTTCCATTGATTCCTAGGGTTCATAATTACGCACAGAAAGACTAACTTTATTAAAACTTTAAAAATTCATAACTTAAAAAGTACTTACCCCGTCTTGATGATCTTGGTCTTAAAAATGTTATAAAAACCTGAAGTATTTTTGTAAATGGGTCTCGAGTTATCTTTTAGAGTGTGTGCCTCGATTTGTTGATACTGTGAGTACAACAAAAGCTTTGCACTTCTCTAAGATCAGGCTAACTGCTCGACCAAGCTACCATAAAAATTAGAGCATTAGGTGGTCTTGCTTTTATTTCTCTAAACCAATGTGTGGTTGCCTGGTCCCCCTGCACAGTGCACCTAGCTTTCCATACTACATAGAGGGCCAGCCTCCTTTTGCTTCTGTATTTAATGATTTAGGGAAATACAGTATTGATGAACTACGGTTACAGAGGCAGTCAAAACTCATGACCATTCCAGATTGATTTACATTAAAAGAGGTTACTTCTGCTCTAGAGACGTGTAGCAATGGGAAGTAGCTCAGTTCAGATGGTATCCCAATGGATTTGTTAATGCACACCACTGAGTTATGGGCACGCATTTTAATACTCTTTTTTTAATGCAGACTCCAAATTACCCCAAAAAGAGTCGGCATCCACTGCAATTAGCACTATACTTTAGTCCACTGAGTCAAGTGGAATTTTTTTTTTTAATGAAACACAGTGCTGGAGTCCGCCTGCCAAAAATATCCAGCTCTCTGAAAACAGCCACAAAAGATCTTACGGTTCAATTTATTGCATTACCCAAGACTGCAATGATAAAATCCTCAAGACAAACGGGACACGTTTCAGTTAAACAGACCTTTGTGGAACCAACTCACAGTCAGATTCTCAAGCATAAATTTAGAGATAGATAGGTCTCAATGTTACCTCAAATATTTGAATTGAAACTAAAATAACCACAAAGAAAAACAGAGACTAGAGATGCCCTTTGCACCCTATCAATGTGAATATCTACATACACTTAAAAAAACAAAATGGCATCAATGATGAAATTGAATACGGTATGACAGATGTATTTTGTTAGGTCATAAGCAGTGCATGGCAGGGGCAGAAGTTGTAGTTAGGTTAGTTAACTATAACTGGTGAATTTCAGTGCTTTTTGTATTTAAAATGTAATGTTTAAACTGCCATTTTCACCTAAGTATAACGTCACTTTACCCTTAGTGTGTCTCAGTGATTTTTGGTTTTTTTTGTAATGTCAAATAACATTATTACCAAACCTAACTATAATTTTGTCCTTATCCTTTGGTTTTTTCATTGAGGTTATTTTATTTAACATAGACCAGCGATATGAAGGTATCATTTTAGATAAAGGAGACCTAATGATTTCTCATAAGGTTAGACCCTCAATAGATAAAAAAAAAAGGCATGCCCGAATGCTTTATCGAGGAATCAGCACATCACATTATAAAAGAAGACCTATTGGTTTTCTCAAAAAGTCAGCACAATAATTTACCTATATTCATAATGCAATGCACTCAGTATTAACATACGCATGGCAATGCTCAATAATAATTATTGTCACAAAAACATTTTAAATAAAGCATTTTTAATCATAACAAGAAGAAAAAGTTTTGAGTCTTTTTTAACACTCATAAGGCCATGTACTCCAGCTGAAGAGCACAGTGCTCCAGCTTGGTGTGCTTTGAGAATGATAGCAAGCTCTTCAGGCTCATGTATTCATTGACCGAGGATGTTTCGAGGGGGCTGCTGTGCTCTCTGTATCGTCACACAACATTTACATAAATCAATCGTGGTGATCCTGACCCTCCTTGGAACACCACAAGAAGTGAAAAATGTAAAAAACTGCTCTCTAGAGCAGTGAATTTTTTATGAGACCGTTTCTCCTTTTTGCAGCCTCAACTGCACATATATATTTGTTTTAAATTTCAATTTGCGGGTGCCTCCGTCCCACTCAGGACACATACACTTCCATAATGAAGAGGTGACGGGGAGGACCAATGCCTGTGCAGCTTCACGGGCTGGCCTAGCCAGCACTCTTCTTTGTGTGCTGGCTGTGAAGAGAGGCCCACGGCTGCAAAGTCCCTACTGGCTCCCCGAGCCACCACCCGTCGTCGGAACAGGTGAAAGCCAGCCATGTTTATTCTTGGTGGGTGTCTCGTCCCACCAGCATCACCCACTGTGAGTGGCCTAAGACTCCTGCAGCCCTGCTTGCTCCCCAGCCAGCACTCATCTTCGCTTGCCATAGGGAGCTTGCTTCACTTTTTTGCCCCTGCCAGGCTCAGAAAAGCTTTTATTTATGCTCCCGTCTGGTGTGAGAAATGTAGTGTTTCCCACATGTGATTGCACAGACAGGGAACAAGAACAGTGTCCTGGGGGGATGAGGTCCACATGTCCGTGGGTGATGAGGTCCCTGGGGCTAAATATTGTCTAAGGGAGGCTGACTCATGCATACTTCCCTTACCATATTTTCATAACACATAAGAATGCACCATCCCACAGGGCCATGGCAGGGTGGTGATTCATGTGGGGATTGTAATTTGTACTTTTACCACAGCACTGTGATTTTTTGCCCTGTGAGGGTCCCTTACAATGATTAGGGGATCAAGGTATCCCTACTCTGTCCTATATATGTTATCCTTAATTTTTTTTCAGGGCCTGGGAACTGAGTACCCAAGTCCTAAAAATGTGACTAAACATCCTTGTTGATGTGAGGCTCTAAATCAGATTATATCTTTTCATCTGTCAGTCACACAGTACTACTGCACCCCCAAAATAGATACATTTTGAACATTAATATATATATAGATATATATAGATATATATATATATTAACTATAACCCGGCCCTAAGGTAACTATAACTTGTGCCCTAGCCATGCACAGCTTTCTCATCAATAATTTTATTACAAATGTTGAAGTAATATTATCAATGATGTCATAGAAAATGTCATGACTGATATGTGGGGTAATTAGTAGTGCATGGCAAGGACACGAGTAAGTTGCTTGAGGTAAGTATGACTATAACTGCTGAATTTCTATGGTTTGTGTGTATAAAATCTGAACCTAATTATAATGTCCCTGTAACCTTTGGTTTCTTAGTTATATGCATATATATATAATATATTTATAAAAACTACCTCAATAGCCAGCATGTCGTTATAGTTAGGACCAACTTTTTCCATAGATGGAGTGTTTTTTGTTTTGCCAGTAACGTTGCCGCCGTTTGGTGAAGCTTCACAATATTTTCAAAATTAATACAACTTTTCAGCTGCTGTGTTGAAAATTTTAGGGTGATTCGTCAACCAGGGGGATGAGAGAAAGTGAGGGTCCGAAAACAGTTTTCTCCCATTCTGTGCCTATGGGATTTCTTTAATCTTTAAACACAACTACAGCCTGAATCGCTGAACGGATTTAGACCAAATGTCAGGAATCTAGATCTTGTTCCAGAAAGCGCGCTTTTTATAATTTGGTGTAAATCCTTTTAGTACATTTTGAGTTATATAAGGTTAAAAAATATAGTTAACTAAGGACACAAATCGTCCATAGATCCACCCGCAGAGGATTTGTGGAAAATACAGTGTAAAAAAATATAAGGTATCCTGGTCACATAGGATTGATAGAGGGGCCCCTTAGGGACCCGTCATGGGCAGAAAATTGATTTTTTTTTTTTTACATCTGATCCACGGATCCACTGTGGGGCTCAGCATGGACCCCCTGTGTAAACTCACAAAGGATCCATGGATCTGGGAAAAAATGGAAAATAAATACACTCAACGTATCCAACCCCATGCAGTCCATGGTCGAAGGCTGTGAGCAGCTTGGGTTTGGGTGCATGTGGGAGGGTTGCTGCAGGGCTTGGACATAGGCCAGGCCTTGTGGACAAACCCATGCTATACATGGCCAAAGGCTGTACTCGGCAGTGGTTATATTAACATATGTGTTAAAAAAACTTAGAAACTCACTGAAAAAGTCAAAGGTTACAGGGATGTTACAGTTAGGTTTACATCTTACCCATATAAAACCATAGAAATTCAGAAGTTATTTTATTTTTTGTTTTCATGTTTGGCAAGTTCCATAGCTATGGCTAAACTATACACACAGAATGAGCTATCTTAGGTTTCTGCATTATTTCAGGCAGGCAGACTTGGGGAACAACAGTCTAATTTTAACCATAACTAGAGACAGTGGCTCAGTCATATTATAACAAAAAGGGCACACATAATAAGAAAGAAGTTTGCACCATCCACTCCTCATCTTGGAGATTCAACACTGGCTCCTGGTAACTATAACTCGTGCCCTTCCCATCCACAGTTTTTTTATCAATAATTTTATTGCACATGTTGCAGTGATAATATCAAAGATGCCATACAAAATCTCATCAATTATATAATATGTGGAGTAATTAGCTGTGCACGGCAAAGGCACAAGCTATTGTTACTTTAGGGCAAATGTTATAGTTACTTGAAAGAACTCTAACTATAACTGTTGAATTTCTATGGTTTTGTAGGAGTAGTCAGAACCTAACTATAAGGTTCATGTAACCTTTGTTTTTTTCATTTTTTTTCAGTGAATTTCTATGGTTTTTTAATGTAAAGTAATTTTAATTACTATATGTAATTCCCAGCCCCGCGTTCGGTTGTGCGCAGCAGGGGTTGGTCGCAAGGCCTGGCCTGCAGCCAAGCACATAGAACTACCCAATTCAGTGTCACACACACAGCCTTTGGCCGTGCGCAGCGCAGGTTGGCCACAGGGTCTATCTCTGTCAGTGGATCTGTGAGTGCGTGTGTGTCTGAGTGTGTCTGAAAGTGGGTGTGTGGGTCTGAGTGGGTGCATGAGTGTCTTAGTGGGTGTGTGAGTGGGCACATGAGTCTCTTAGGGGACCATGTCCTGTGAAAATAAAATGGCGGCCACAACTTTCTAGTCAGGTTGTGGTCAGCCAATTGCAATACTTCTTTACGCACGTGTATTCGCTAAATTTGGTACATTTTTGTGAATTCATTGCAAAATATTTGCGAAGTCGCTAGAGAGATACAAATATATTTTCCCTTTAATATCTCAAAAACTACTGAACAGATTTACACCAAATAAGTGAAAGCCTGATCTGTGTAGTGAAAGCTAGTGTTCTGCCACATTTGATGTAATTCCATCCAGCTGGTCGGGTTGTAGATGTGTCTAAAGGTCCTATGGGAATTAACATGGGAAACGCAACTTCTTTCACCCCCTCCCTTATTCTCGCCCCTTGCTTGAGGAATCACCCCGAAACTTTCTGTGTGCAACAAGAATCACTGCAACACATTTTTTGGGGAAATTTCATGAAGATTCGTCATTCGGTGCCAAAGATATAGGCAAGTCAAAAAACACTTTTTCCATGGAAGCATGGTCCTAACTATGACTACCTCGTGGAGACTGTCACTAGATAAACATATATATATATATATATATATATATATATATATATAGATATTGGAGGAATGAGTATCACATAGCAATACTGCTCTTGAATGACCTATTTCCCTTTTAATAATTTTCACTAGCTTTTGAATCCACGGAAATAACTACAAGGATAATGATCTGTGACAATACTGTATACCAGTTCCCTGCAATGTCACATTTCATGCAGGATTTTCTTACTATACTCGTAAGAAACATTAATTAAACAGTTACACTTTCAACCTGGGGTTTGTTCGGATGCACATGGACCAATGATTTACTTTGGATGATATTTAGTATCAGAAACACAAATATCATGGGACAGAATATCATGTCAAAAATATTGAGGACAAAAATATTGTGAAGATAAGTTTCTACAGGTAAGTAAAGTTTTACTACATATAACTCAACATATCAGTACCTTGACAATATATATATCGTCAAGGTACGTAGATATGGAGTTAAGAATAGTTAATCTATACTTACATATTGGCACTTACCTTCCTGATATTTTGGTCCTCAATATTTTTGACACAATAATCTATCCACATGACATCTGTGTTTCTGATATTCTGTCAGTGAGCCCTTTGTATTCCTAAGCTTCAGGCAAAGGCTTCAGTTAATGACGACACAGATTTTAATAGAATTTATCATTGTCAAGGACACTGGTGACAGAAAGTACAATGTTTTTTATCTAGAAATGTTGTTTTCCACTGTTAAGTCTACTGTAGCCATCGGCTATATATTACTTCCTAGAAACCTACTGAACATTTTAAGTTGCTTCTACGTAAACACCACTCATCAATGCACACCTAAAGCCTAGATGTTTCAGTGATGCTCTTTGATATGCAAAGATGGTGAATACTATAGCTTTAGGAATAAGGGCCGGAAAAGAGCGGGCATCATTTTGAGTTATTTTTCATTCGTGTGACAGTGTAACAAAATGTGAGCGGAGTGAGATGGCATTTAGGGTGGTCAATATGTTCTTTATTCAGATTCTTTGGGCAATAGAAGTCTCTATGAGTGATACAGAGGATCTTAAAATGTATTTGGTGCTCCGCTTAAAGACAGTGCATGAAATGGCATGCATCTATAAAGTGATCAAATTTGCAGGCCTTACAACCTGTAAGAAAGCCTAAGTTTTGGATTAGCTGAAGTTTGGCTAGTAGGTATTCCTGGAGGCCCATGAATAGGCTACAGAGTAGCCTATATACAACAGCATCAGCGCAGAGAGCACTGCTGCATGTTTGCTTGCAGGTATAAAGAGAAACATTTTCCTGACTGTACACAGTATCAGAAAACATGTAGATGTGATCACATTGATGTGTGATGAAGGGATAAGTCACACTTACTCATTACTCTAGAAACTTTGGTTTTCTTTTGGTCAGTAGATGGATTATTTTCAAACACAGGGGCAACAAAATTCAGTCCCAGTGGAAATATATATATTTTTTTACAGAAAAGCAATAGTTCCCCTTTGTTTGAATGCCATTTTAGAATGTTGGTGTTCATCCACTTGTGGCGTGCCACTCACCCTCCCTCAAATCTAGAGTAAAGTTGGGGCTGGCCGATTCAGCCTTAAGAGAAGTGGTTATAACAGTGAACTTTGCAGTAAATGGGTGTGTCGCGTAGGCTCTCATTATTCCAATGAGATTACTGGATTTGAGTGGCAGAATCACCTGCGGTGTGGGGGGACTGAGTCTAACCCACTACAGGAGACACCTGTCAGCCTAATCCGGGTTTTGCTCTGGCTAACTAGCAGTGCCTCATCTCCACCCAAGAGCAGGGATGATTGCGCAGCTGAGCACATGACACAATTGACTTCTCAGGGAAATTGTGGTCACTCAGATCACATCCATTTCTCACAGTTACATTAGTCTCAAAGATACAAGTGCAGTATATGCTTCAATAAGATTTTAATGAAGCAACTGCATCTTAGATAATAAAGCATGTACTGCAATAACCAGGACGACGAAGCATAACAGAATTAAAATTGTGACAAGGAGAGTAAAGCATAGAAATGACGCTACTATATTGTCACTAGAGTCACTAATATAATTCCTACCTAGGCTATGTTAGAGCACAGCATGTTAAGCTCTAGTTCTGCCTTTCAGGTTCCCCTGGCAAGACATCATCCCTCATACCTAAGCAAGAGGCCTGAAGTCTGCATAAGCAGCTGTAGCGAAGCGTTCAGCAATCACCACTCAGTCGCGGTCATCTGGCTGTAATCTCCCTCTAACGTGTATGGGACGGAGAAGTGTTTTTATAATAAAACAGTTGAAATTCTGAGAAAATGTCCCTGTGTAAGGATGTGTATGTTTCTATGAATACCAGAGACAAAGCTTTACCACGTTTACGGCAACCTTTCACACTGCATCCTTGAGAGAACCACAGAGTGAAAGAAATGTCTTGTTTAAGAACGTATTGCTGGCCGAGGCAAAGAACAGCTAGACAGAGAAAGATAAAACAAGACCGCAAATGTGGCTATTGTTGAAATAACAAACAAAGCTGAATAAAATATATCTAGGTGAAAGTGCACAGCGGCAGGCCTAGTGTGCTAAAACAACGTGCATGGAGCTATAACTAAAATTGCTACACAACACCCACCCGTTGCTGGTTCAAAAGTGGTTCAAAGCCTAATTATTATATATAAAAGCTACTAACATTCAACCTAAGATATATATAAAAATGTCAATAAAGACACGTAAAAAGACACTTGAACATATATCATAGGACAATTTTAAAATGTTAACTTGTGGTGTAAAAAAGGCCCAATTTCAAGAGTCAGAGTAATTTTGGAAGTTGCCAATCGAATCCAGGATAATTGAAGACAGGAAATCTTCCACTTCGGCAGGTGTTAAAGTAAGAAACTAATTGCCAAGAAGAACCAACGAGCATTCGTGTTCCAAAGCCTGAGCATCAGCCAAGGCAGCAGCATTCCGTGGTGTGCCCAGTAATGAGTTGAGAGCTGCATCCTCCATGACGGGCAACTCATAAGCAGCTTCCCGTAGCAAACACACCCTCAATGCGCATGTCTGGTAATGAGCACTCAGTGAGAACATCAACAAATCAGCGTCCAATGAAAGCAAGCACTGCGGAGAAAGGCAAACTTTCAGTGCATGTTCGAACGAGCATCCGAGGCACCGAAACACAGGCTGCACACAATGCAAAACCCATCTAGCTAAAATGGCTACACAACAGGTGCTTTGCCTGAGAAAAAAGTTGCCAATGTCAATATCGGTGTGCAACTGGATGGAAATAACTGAACCATGCTTGTAGGGTGATATATATTTCTGTTTCGGCCAGGTGTGTGATTAAGATTGAATAGTCAACCATATCAAAAGAGGCCTATAGGTGCTATAGTTAACACAATCATATCACTTTTATCTTGTTTCTGCCGCATTTCTCCATGGCCATCAAGAGCACAGAGGTAGGTTTGTGGTCATCACAAATGCCCAGCTGCCATTGATTAACATCTCACAGTATTCAAGAAATTTGGTTAGCTGTTCAGCTACATTTTTCACCAGAAGTTTTGTTAGGGTTGGTCAAAATGTGGTAGAGGTATAGTTTGAGGAGTCACTGGCGGTAAAGTTAACCTTTGCAGAATATTGGATATTATCCTCACATTTCATTTCTCAAGGACAACACCTACTAGTAGGATGGAGGTGATCAGTTTGTGGACAGCGTTACTCAGGCCTGCAGCCATCTTCATGAGCACATGTATCAGACAGGTCCCAATGGAAAGCTCAACCTAGTATGGTGATCCATTTTAGTTTCCCCTTAGGGCACAGGAGTCAGCTTAGCCTTTGGCTTGCAGACCTGTGCACCCATCATCCAGTTCCTTTTTACCTACTTAGTATGCACAGTTTTATTTCATTTATTTTATTGTTTCTTTTAGCTTTCGTTATGTACTTACATTTTATAAGAAATGTTTTGGTTTTGATTTTCATTATCAGTGCCATTATGAGAAGGCGTCATTATCAGCGTCACTATCAGTGATACATGTAGATATTGTCATCATGCCCTTTCCCACTTACGTGTGATAGGAACATCATGCACACTTGTTAAGGATTGTTTATGCAATTGCTGACACAAGTCTGACACATTATCAGTTGTTTAGTAGCATACCTGTGTCAGGAATCCTACATGATCTGTATAATTACACCTCACATTGACAAGGTCATTAGAGGGGTTCCTTCCAGATGCCATCTATGCTGCACATCGCCTTGCTGCAGAACTCAGCTTTTGAGTCACCACTGAGTCTGACTTAGAGACATTATTCTAAGGTAACCAGGGTTGGGGCGCTTCTCATGGACATGGTACTGGCAGATTAGGTTCATCATACCTAGCTCTCACTAGGGTAGAAAATTAAGCTTTCTTGGTTAGGAATTTTATATCTTATGTTTATTGTAAGATTGTGGGGATTTTTATATTCACAACTTTCATCTTCACCATCTTGCTTTTATTAAAGTTCATTATCATAATCATTGCAGCACATGTACTTTATTGTAGATTGCAGTTGTTTCAATAAATATATTGAAAACTTTCCTGCATCTCCTTCATTGCCTTTGTGTGCATGAGACTTATTGCTAGAGAAGAAATGGGTAACTTCTGTTCCACCACAACTTCTATCAGAGGTCTAATGTAGAGTCCATGCATAAGGCTTCCAGAAATCACATTTGCTTTCTGAGTTTTGGTGAGGTACTGCTTGTGAGCCTGGACACTTGTGACTGTGTTGTAGCAATGACTCATTGCCTACAAACAAAAGTGTTGTCTCCCCTAAACCAGCAGTCTTGCTAAGGAGCAAGAGTCCCACTATGACACTAGTTTTGCTGATGGGCTCAAGGGTGCCAGGTGGTAAAATTAACCTAAAGTCTGTCATAATATATCTGTCTCATTCTCCAGACTAAAATGGTCAGTGGAAAATGATTTTTCTTAATGATGTTATATATCAATCAATCAATCGATCAAAAAATGGATTAAGCACACTACTCACCTGTTAGGGTCTCAAGTCGCTGTGGGGGAAGGGTTGCCGTTTACTGCTCAAGAAGTCATGTCTTAAGGTGCTTTCTGAAACTTAGGAGGTCCTGGGTCTTGCGTAGGTTGGTGGGGAGGGAGTTCTAGGTCTTGGACGTGGGGTGGGAGAAGGATCTGCCGCCGGAGGTGGTGCACTGGATGCGGGGGACTGTGGTGAGGGCGAGGTCAGCGGAGCGGAAAAGTCGAGTAGGTGTGTGGAAGTTTACTCGTTCGTTAAGGTACGCTGGTCCAGTGTTGTGGAGGGATTTGTGAGCTTGGATAAGGAAATTTGAAGATGTTCCTTTTGCTGATGGGCAGCCAGTGAAGGGATCTGAGGTGAGCAGAGATGTGTTTCTGGTGGGGGAGGTTGAGGATGAGACGTGCAGCTGCGTTCTGGATTCGCTGGAGTTTTTGCTGAAGCTTGGCTGTGGTACCAACGTAGAGGGCATTGCCGTAGTCCAGTCTGCTGCTGATGAGGGCATGGGTGACCGTTTTTCTTGTTTCTAAGGGAATCCATTTGAAGGTCTTCCGTAGCATGTGAAGGGTTTTGAAACAGGAGGATGATATGGTGTTGATTTACTGGGCCATGGAGAGAGATGAGTCTAAGATGATGCTGAGGTTGCGTGCATGGGTGGAGGGTGTTGGGGGTGGTCCGAGGGCGGTGGGCCACCAGGAGTCGTCCCATACTGTCTACGGGCCGAAGATGATGATTTCTGTCTTGTTGGAGTTGAGTTTGAGGTGGCTTGCTGTCATCCATTTGGTGATGTCGAGGAGTCCGGCGTGTAGGTTTGTCTTGGCGGTGGAAGGGTTCCTGATGATGGAGATGATGAGCTGGGTGTCATCTGAGTATGAGATGATGGTGATTCCGTGGGGGCGGAGGATGTTGGCGAGGGGGGCCATTTGTGTGTTGAAGAGGGTAGAGCTGAAGGAGGATCCTTGGGGGACCCTGCAGATGAGCTTGGTGGCTGGGGACTGGAATTGAGGGAGGCGAACTCTTTGGGTTCTTTCGGCGAGGAAGTAGGTGAGCCAGTCTAGGGCCTTGTGTCGGATTCCTGCGTCGAAAAGGCGTGCCCGGAGGATTCAGTGGCATACAGTGTCGAAAGCTGCGGAGAGGTCCAGAAGGATGAGAGCGACGGTCTCGCCCTTGTACACTCTGGTTCTGATGTCGTCTGTGCAGGCGATGAGGGCGGTCTCAGTGCTGTGGTTCTTGCGGAATCCAGACTGGGCGGCGTCGAGTGCGTTGTTTTCCTCTAGGAAGTGAGACAGTTGGGCATTCACTATCTTCTCAGCGATCTTGGTGGGGAAGGGGAGAAGAGAGATGGGGCAGTAGTTTGTGAGGTCTTCTGGGTCTGCTTTGGGTTTTTTGAGGAGCGCGTTGACTTAGGCGTGCTTCCAGGTGTCTGGGAGGGTTGCAGCGTCAAAGGAGCTGTTGATTACGGCGCGGAGCTGGGGAGCGATGATTTGGCTGGCCTTGCTGAATATGTGATAGGGGCAAGGGTGTGTGGGGGAGCATGAGTGGATGGAGTTCATGTTTTTTTCAGTTTCTTCATTGTTGGTTGGGGTCCAGGTGTGTAGTTGGTTGGTGTGGGGGGCGTTGTGCTGTTGGTCATGTCGGTGGTGACGGTGGGTGCGGATGGTGTGAAACTGTTGTGTATGTCTATGATTTTTAGGTGAAGTAGTTGGAGGGGGAGTTGCAAAGGTTTTGGGTGTGAGGGGACTCGATGATTATTATCTATGCGTTCTTTATTTTTTTTAATTCATTTATTTTATTCGGTCTAAAGTTAGACCATTAAAAAGCATAAAAACAAACCATACATCCAGAGAAAAACAGAAATACAGTTGATACACTCCTTGTCCAACAGACCAAATGCTAAAATGGTTCTCCTTAGTTGATGGCTCCTGGCTTATTGGATACCATCTACCAAGGCAATTTAAAAAAACAAACAGATAATATACTGTATCTTTTCTAAAATTACCTATAAAAAAACTGTTCTAAAGCAATTTGTACATAACCAGTGGTTCGTAGTACTCCATAAAATATTTCATACTTATAAAAAATTAAGAAACCAGACATTTAAAAGGGTACCATAAAATTAACCTCAGTTCTTGAATAAAATATTCATAAGAAAAAAATAAGAACCTTACCATTTACAAGGAACTATACGCTACGCTGTTAAAAATCAGGTATGTAAAAAAAAACAGTAAAATACACAAACACGGATAGAATCTAATGTCATAGGTGAGCCGACACAAATAATCAGGTTTAAGTTCCCTAATCGTCTAAAATCCTTGTCCACTAACTGCTGGTCCTCTCCTCAGTAATTAGACTAAGATCTGAAAAAGTCCTGCTACAAATTGACCATGCTGCTGACAGATATTTGGAGACAGACCCTACTATCAACGTGGAGTAATCCACTTTCCTCTAGGGCGTTTATACAAGGGGCAGAAAAATAAAACATGCTCAGGAGTTTCCTTACATAGATGGCAGTTTATGCATTTATCAGACATGGGACTATTGGTTGACCAACGGGCTGTATAGCTGTTGGTTGCCAGTGTTCCATATCTGAACTGAAGGAATAAGGCTCGGGCACATGCTGGTATAGGGAGATCCCAAAAAAATTCGGGCCGGGGTTCGTGTTTGACCCGCAGAAACTCTGTTGTCAGCCGACCTAGCCCAGTGCGGTGAAAACACTCATCATGAATTGTTCCCCAATGTCGCTTTTTGATCAACAATCTAGCGTTAGCAGGGATTGTCTCAGGACTCTCCCAATAATGGGGGAAGCCCAGCTTAACCCAGGCTGATTTAATCTCCCTCAACCAACGAACTTTTTCCCATCCCTGTGAAGGGGGTATAAGATCTTTGATTGCTGTCCTAAAAGGCTCAAGTTCTTCGGTTTTCCATAGTCGAACCCAATATAAAAGTGGCCTTAGACTTGCTATATCTTTGATGCTATTTATACCCAGGTCTAATCTTAGAGGGATCATAGGTGTGCCTTTCCCTAGTCTAGATATGTGCCTGAAAAGGTTGTTTTCTTTGGTTTGGAGAGTATCCAATTGTCTGTATGCGTTCTTTGTAGAATGACTGTTTGGTGGTCCGGATGAGTTGGTGGTGTTTGCGTATGGTTGTTTTGAGTGCGGAGAAATTGCTCATTGAGGGCTCTTGGCGCCATGCTTTCACAATTTTGCGTCAATCCCGTTTGGAGGCTTGGAGTTCTGTGGTGAACCAGGGGGCGGTATTGATGGTGCAGGTGTTGTTGTTTCTTTTCAGTAGGGCAAGGGAGTCTGCGCGAGTTGTTAACCATTGAGTGAGGTTGTGGGCAGCAATGTTGGGGTCGTTGGGGATGGAGGGTGGAGCTTGTGTGAGTTTGGCGTTCCGGTGTTCTTTAGAGACCTTGTCCCACATTCGGTAGGGTGCGGTGTGTTGTCGGTGGTGGGTGGGGGGTTTTATGAAGGAGAAGTGGTCGCAGTGGTGGTCAGTCCAGTGGAGTTCAGTGGAGTGGGTAAAGGTGACGTGGTTGCTGGAGGTAAAAATTGCATCAAGCGTGTGTCCTGCTGAGTGAGTGGGTGAGGTGACCAGTTGCTTGAGTCTGAGGTTCATGTGGTTGTCTAGCAGAGTTGTGGAGTTGCGGTTGTGGATGCTTTCCAGGTGAAAGTTGAGGTCACCAAGGAGTATGTAGTCTGTGGAGGTGAGGGCGTGGGAGCCGATAGTATCGGCGATGGCGTTGCAAAAAGCGGGGTGGGGTCCTGGTGATCTGTAAATGAGGGTTCCTCTAAGGGTGGTGTTTGCGTTGATGTGAATTAAAAAGTGTAGGTGTTCTGCGCTGTCTAGGGTGTCATGGGTGTTGGTGGAGATTTTGATGGTGTTTTTGTGTATGATGGCGATGCCTCCTCCTGGCTTGTTTATGCGGTCTCTACAGGAGATTTTGTAGTCTTCTGGGATGGCTATGGCGGGTTCTAATGAGGAGTTCATCAATGTTTCCGTGAGGAAGGCAATGTCAGGAGAGTGAGTTGTGATCAGGTCCCAGAGCTCGATGGCGTGCTTGTGGATGGAGCGGGTATTTAGGAGTATGCAGTTAAGGTGGTTGCGAGGTTGTTGTTGTTGTGGTGCGTGTTGGTGTTGTTGTGGTGCGTGTTGGAGTTGTGGTGGTGCGTGTTGGTGTTGTTGGTGTATGTTTGAGTTCAGGAAAAACGGCATGAGTGGCATGTAAATAGTCCATGTGTGTGCTTGTGGTTGGCTTGGGCGCAGGCGGGGTGCTGTCCTGGGTTGAGGGCATGTAGTTTGATGGAGGAGTAATGCTGCCTCGGGGGGTCGGCGCAGCAAAGGTCAGGGAGACCGGCACAGGGCGCGGTCCAGGCGCGGATGAGCACATACAGGCTTGCCTCTGGTGCGCCAGCAGCATGCCCGCTGCACGGCCGCCCAGCGGCCGCCATTAAGAGGGGGAGGTGGGAGGGTGGAGCAGATGGGAGGTGGGAGGGAAGGGCCAATGGGGTTGTGACGCAGCGGCAGGGATCAGGAGACTGGCGAGGGCCAGCTGGAAAACGGGCGAGCACACAAAGGACAAAAAACAAAGCAGAATACAGAAATGGAACAGGGGCAGATAAAAACAGTACAGAAAACGAAAAACAATTTGAAAAATCAAAATGCACGAAATGCAGCAAAACAGAGGACAACAAGATATGCCTACCACTAGGCACCAGGGATGAGGCACAGGCGGGTGCCTACGGGTGGTGGAGGGCCTCGAACTTCTACTCCTGGCGGCAGACGGCGGGGTCAGGGGCACGGAGGCAGGCTGGTGGAGCCAAGTGGACTCCTGGCCAGAACCAGGTCAGGGGGTCACACAGGGCTCCACCCAGCGGCCGCCATTAAGAGGGCGAGGTGAGAGGGTGGAGCAGCTGGGAGGCGGGAGGGAAGGGCCAATGGGGCCACGAGGGTGGCGGGCCACAGGGGACGCAGCGGCAGGGATCAGGAGACCGGCAAGAGCTGGCTGGAAAACGGTCGAGCACACAAAGGGCAAAAAACAAAGCGGAATACAGAAATGGCACAGGGGCAGATAAAAACAGTACAGAAAATGAAAAACGATTTGAAAAAAATGAAATGCAGGAAATGCAGCAAAACAGAGCACAACAAGATATGCCTACCACTAGGCACCAGGGATGAGGCACAGGCAGGTACCTGCGGGTGGTGGAGGGCCTCGAACTTCTATTCCTGGAGGCAGACGGTGGGGTCAGGGACACGGAGGCAGGCTGGTGGAGCCAAGTGGACTCCTGGCCAGAACCAGGTCAGGGGGTCACACAGGGCTCCGCGCAACGGCCGCCATTAAGAGGGGGAGGTGGGAGGGTGGTGCAGCTGGGAGGCAGGAGGGAAGGGCCAATGAGGGTGCGAGGGGGGTGGGGCCTCAGGGGACGCAGTGGCAGGGATCAGGAGACCGGCGAGAGCCGGCTGGAAAACAGGCGAGCACACAAAGGGCAAAAAACGAAGCCGAATACAGAAATGGCACAGGGGCAGATAAAAACAGTACGGAAAACAAAAAACGATTTGAAAAAAATGAAATGCAGCAAAACAGAGCACAACAAGATATGCCTACCACTAGGCACCAGGGATGAGGCACAGGCGGGTGGTGGAGGGCCTCGAACTTCTCGCCCTGGCGGCAGACTTCGGGGTCAGGGGCACGGAGGCAGGCTGGTGGAGCCAAGTGGACTCCTGGCCAGAACCAGGTCAGGGGGTCACACAGGGCTCCCCGCAGTGGCCGCCATTAAGAGGGGGAGTTGGGAGGGTGGAGCAGCTGGGAGGAAAGGGACAATGGGGGGGCGAGGGGGGCGGGCCGCAGGGAATCAGCGGCAGGGATCGGGAGACCGGCTAGAGCTGGCTGGGAAACGGGTGGTGCAAACCACAAGGGAAAAACTAAGAGGAATTCAAAAAGGGCACAGGAGCAATTTAAAACAGTGCAGAAAACAAAAAATGATTTACAAATAACTAAATATACGCAATGCAATAAGCAGAGCACAACTTGATATGCCTACCATTAGGCACCAGGGATGAGGCCCATGCGGGTGCCTGCAGGTGGTGGAGGGCCTTGAACTCTTCCTGGCGGCAGACGGCGGGGTGAGGGGCACAGATGCAGGCTGGTGGAGTCAAGTGGACTCCTGGCCAGAACCAGGTCAGGGGGTCACACAGGGCTCCGCAAAGCGCCCGCCATTAAGAGGGGGAGGTAGGAGGGTGGAGCAGCTGGGAGGCGGGAGGGAAGGGCCAATTGGGGCGGGAGGGGGGCGGGGCCGCAGGGGGCGCAGCAGCAGGGATCCGGAGACCGGCGAGAGCCGGCTGGAAAATGGGCGAGCACACAAAGGGCAAATGCACAGGGCAGATAAATACAGTACAGAAAACGAAAAAATTATTTGAAAAAAACGAAATGCAGCAAAACAGAGCACAACAAGATATGCATACCACTAGGCACCATGAAATGTTATGAAGTGACAAGGATCATAAGCTGACACAACACTGCCACAGGACTGTGCTCGCTGGTCTGGGAACATACCTAGCCCTAGTGCAGATGGCTTGGGAGGAGCAAGTAAAAAGCCTTAAAGTCATGCAAATGCAAATGATTTCTTACGATCCTAATATTTTGCTTCACTCTGTTAACTAATGTAACACCCCGTGAACTAATTACATTTGTCATTAACTATGCCATATTTCCTACTTATACTATAATTGTTATGTAAAACATATCTGTTTGCAGTTTTATTGCTGCTAAATCAAATAAATGTAATAAGAATATATTAAATAAGGGATAGTTTGGCTGGCAATTCCAGCACATATCAGACCTGGTGAAAGGAAGTAGCCTTCTACATCAGAATTGTTTTAGCTGGAGGCTCTCTTGCTATAAAATATGGCTATTTTCTGGTTGAAAACGAACGATTGGCAGGATAAGTAAAAATAATACAATTTCTTACTTCCTTTGTAGGTCGCTAAATCTGGCAAATCATAATCCGCGACAGCAAGAGTGGTCACTGACTTGATAGTTTGATACATGATAGGCACACTGCTGTAACATCTCCCTTGAGCCAAATTTTACACAACCTATTCAAAGCATGTTTCCAAAAAAGCGTGCAGCTCTGCTTAATTGCCCAAGATAATCTGATAATTCAGAATAGTTTAACACTGCTTGATTTAGGCTTGAGGTTGAAAAATGGTTTTACTCATCTTTAAATATTGTACTGAAGTATTGTATTCTGCAGATGTAATGTAACAGCTTTGTGGATGGTCCCAATATTCTAGATGATTTGCCCCCACTGCTGGTTCTCTGTTCACTTTAGAGAAAACGAAACCTAAGCTGTATCATCATCATCACCATCATATAAGTAGTTTGGCGATGGCGCTTCAAAGGCCATATAAGGAAACCATGGTGAGCATGTGGATTTTACCATTCACTTGCGAGAAAAGCTTTGGAATGAATTACAAACTAGAACCCATTGTTATGTGCTGTTGCTAGGAAACCTTTATAATACTGCACAATCTATAAACAATTTCGATGAAATAAAATGAAAAATGTATTGGTCTCCTAAACTGATGACGGTGTTTACTGGCAACAATCTCAGCCTTCAGATTACAGAAAATTACTTTCAACTGAATGTATTTAATGTGATACAGCTTCATATAAAGAATTTTAAAAATTCTTGAAATGCCGAGAACTGCTTCAACAATGTTATGTATAAGTCAACAAAGCAATTAAAGCACGATATGATAACAGCATGAAATTTGAAATTAAAAGTCTTCTCGAATATTAGCAGTTTAGTGACTTAGATTAATGATTAGGTGTAGGATAGATGCATTTAGAGCGTTACATGTACAATAAACAGAAAATGCAATCGTTGTTGAAGTAAAATCATTTTAAACTAATGCAAGTGGTAACAATCTCTACAAATAACAATTATTCAACAAGGTCATCTTTTTTTATTCAAGTATAAATGTTTCATAATAATGGAGGAATAGTCAAGGATTGACAGCATGTAACATTTTTGTCAGAAAAAAACCTTTGCCATATTCATTGGACTATTCAATTATATATGTAGTACATTTTTAAACCTGTATTAATGTGGTAAATGCTACTCATTTGGAAAAGTTTGCAATATTGATTGTGTTAATTACTGGGGGTCACTGACTCTTAAGTACCTGGACCTAAGACCACTCAGACACCGAAGCACCCATTTACAGATCCACTAAGACAGCCACGCTCCCACTCACAAACCCACTTAGACGCTCACACACCCACTCACAGACCAACTCAGCGACTCATGCACCCACTTACAGACCCACTCAGACACTCATGCACCCACTGACAGACCCACTCAGATTCTCGCACACCCAATCACAGACACACACAGACACTTATACACTTACTCACAGACCCACTCAGTGACTCACGCACCTGCTCACAAACCACTTAAACTCTCTCACACCCACTCCCATACCCAGACACACTCTTGCACACCTGCTCCCACACGCAAACAGACACTCACATCCACATAGACCCTCTCACACTTACACTCACACCCTGACTAACACTCCCACACCCAGAGACACCCTCTCATACTGATTCTTACACCCAGAGAGACAGGCCCTGCGGCCAACCCCCACAGCGCAGGGTTGGGTGATTATACGGGTTGGTCGCAGGGCCTGGCCACAGTTGAAGGCCATATGCAGTGCAGGGTTGAGTGGTTATAGGCATTGGCCAATGCCTATAACCACTGCATTTTACGTAGCCTTTAACTCTTAAGTGAGGTCATAGCCCAAGCTGTCCATACTTAGACCATGAGAGGAGCACCCACCCACATCACCTGCTAGATAGGGGTCTGCCTGCCATCCCCTCGGCTGGTTGTAGATTCCGGGCTGAGGTCAGCAGTGAAATGGCATGCAGTGTACATGGATATTCTTTCCGAAATGACCTCCCTGCTTTCTATTGGCCTGTAAGATGTTTTTGTGAGAAAACATTTTCTGTTCCATGAAATAGACCTGACGTGGGTATGTGCCTATGTGTTGGAATGTTTACGTACTCTTGTGGCGACAATGCCAGCTGGATTATCATGCACTGCTCCTCTCAGCCTTAGGCAGAGGTACATGATGAAATGTGCACAGAAATAATACAAAGCATTCACGGAATCACAGCTTAATAGAAAAATAAAAATATCACAACTGTAAAGCAGGCTAACTAAAATGAATAAATCAAATCAGAGCAAACATGTTGGTGAAAGGGCACAGGCCCCAGGCCTAAGCTAAGCAAAAATATGTATGCCCAAACAAGCTGTAAACATGAACCCATGACACCACCGCAGGGTTGAATGGTTGTAGGGGCTTGGCTGCACACCATGTGTTTCTAATTACTGCAGATAATACAGCACTCATCACAACTTTTATAACATACCATTAAAAATATAAATGAAACATTAGCTCTCAAATTATTTAAGAAAAAAATGCATGGTGATGGTGAGAGTTATAGTTACCTTAGGGGGCAAGTTATAGTTACTTGAAATAACTCTTCTAACTATGACTGCTGAATTTCTGTGGTTTTGTGTGAGTAAATTCAGAACCTAACTATAAAATCTCTGTAACCTTTGTTTTTTTTGTGAAAAAAAAAATATACACTTAAAAACCCAAAGGTTACAGGGATGTTATAATTAGGCTCACATTTTAAACGTACCAAACCATAGAAATTGATCAATTATAGTTAGAGTTATCTCAAGCAACTATAACTCATGCCCTAAGGTATCTATAACTCATGCTCCCACCATGCACAGATTTTTCATCCAAAATTTCACTGCAAATATTACACTGATATTATCAATGGTGTTATCAAAGATGTCCTGAGTGTCGTAATTTCTGGGGTAAATAGCAATGCATGGGGAGAGTACAAGTTGTAGCTATTATAGGGCACGTGTTATCATTATTTCTCTTTCTCTCTCTCCTTCTCTTCAATACCATTATGGGATGGAAGAAAGAAAGAGAGTAACAGGCCAGCGAGGGGAGCCTGAAGGCCCCCGTGGTCCTACCTGGCTACCAACATCCTGCGGGAGATGGCATTGTTCCCGTAAGCAGGAAGCTGCTTGAAGTAGCACCTCCCTGCTTGCAGAAGCAACGTTTGTATCTGTTTCCATGCATGCATACTTGCATGCAGAGAAAAAGATGAGAACTCTGCTTTCTGCAACCATGAGCTTTTTGACAGCTCCCAGTTGAAGAAAGCAGAGTTATGTTTGCTTCGACTTGGTGGGGGCTGTCAGCTCCCACCAAGCAAAAGCAAACAGCTACCTCCTGAGGATGGGCACCTTGGGAGGTAGCAGGAGCCAACCCTGGGGGTTGGCAGTTCCCAGGGACATCCATGGCTCCATGAGGGGGAACCGCATGGCCCCTCTCCAATGTTAGAATTTATCCCCAGGGAGGTGCTGGTCCCTGGGGCTCAGGTGGCTGGGCCACTCCCATTTATATTATTTTTTGCCCAGGAAGGTGGCAGTCCCTGGGGCTTTGGGGGGTTGAGCAGTGAATGTATATATGTGAATATACATTCACTGGAAAAAACTAAGGTTATAGGATTATAGGGGCATTATAGTTAGGTTCTGAATTTACTCGCACAACACAATTGAAAATTAGCGGTTATACTTAGACTTGTTTCAAGTAACTATAACTCGCGTCCCGACTACTGGGAGCCACCACCTCTCTTGAGCCAGGATACAAATATATTTAAGGGGCTGTGCATACTTTAATTTAAGCCCCAGGGAGGTGGTGGTTTCTTGGGCCCAGGGGGATACACAGGACCCACCTAATATTTTCTAAACATTTTGTCCAAGGGAGGCGGTGGTCCCCAGGGTGTGTGGGGGGGGGCTTGCGGCCACCACAACATAATATACAAACTTAGCACCAGAAAGGTCTTAATCTCTGCAGCCCGGGGATCCACAGGACCCCTTCTTCTACTATAAAATGTATCTTGCCCTGGGGAGGTGGTGGTTCTGGGGAAACTGTGCAGCCCTGTTCATATTTTTGTATCTTGGCCTGAGAGAGGTGGTGGTCTGCGGGGCTATAATAACCCCTAAAAAGGGGGCCCTGTGCACCCCCTCCATTTTCCTGCTTCATTCCTCCCGGAACCTAGTCCACCAAAATAAAAAGAAAAGGGCAGGCGAAACCACTTTCTTTAAAAAAAACAATCTCAGAAAAATTTGCGAATCGGTCAATAGGTTTTTCCAATATATATTTTTTACAAAAATGTTTTTTAGTCCTGGCGATGTCTCTAGGGTACCCGTGCACCAGGGCTAGGGGCTCTGGATATCCATGCCCTGGCTCCTTTTCTTTTTTTTTTTTTTCTGGGACTTGGCTGAGGCCGAGTCCCAAAAGAATCCCAAAATGGCTGCCAACACTTCCTTGTTGAAGTGTTTGCAGCCAATCAGATATGAGCAACAGGACAGTTGGGCCTGCGGAGGACCTGGGTCCCTAGATATCTATATGTTTTAAGCTTTAATATCTCAGAAACTACTGAACAGATTTACACAAAAAAGCACAATCTGCACACCAAGATCCAGCTTCTTACCAAATTTGGTGTGATTCTGTTCAGTGGTTTGGGCTGTAGGCTTGTCTAAAAACTCTATGAAAAAAATGAATGGGGAATATGTGTTTTGGGACCCCCCTTTCTTTCTGCCCCACTTCACGGGTCACCCCAAAATGTTCCAGAGAGCCACCCTCCTCCATTTAATAGAGGCGAGCCCCAGGGTAGGAAGTCCCCAGGCCAAAATAGGCTGGGGGAGGGTGGCTGGGTGACCCCTCTCACCCATTGAATAGTGGTAATTCCCAGGAGATGGGCTTCCCTGGGCTATGTCGGCCAGGGGAAGGGGGCCTCACAGCCCCCATCCTCTAGAGCATGGGTACTCGCAAACATTTTCCCAGTGGCCACAAAGTTTGGTCTGTGGTGCGACCGAGGGCCGCATTGATGCTAGCAGCATGCCGATCAAAGGGAGGAGGGGGCTTTGGTTGGGGAGGGTTTGTTGCATTATGGTGGTGATAGAGGGAAGCAAAGCACATAGATCTAGTGTCTGAATCGCACAATGTGAAACCAGAAAACCTGGCATTAATCCCAGCTTCCCCGCTTTACCAAACTGTGTGATCCTAGGCAATTGTTTTATTTCACGTTCCCTTCTTTTTCTTCATTATTGAATGTAGGAGGACCTCACAATGCATGGCTTTGGTATGTGCGCTGTGCAAACTTTTCTCCTGTGTTTGAATTAATAAAGTGTGTCATGTATAATAGCAAATCAGGCCAATCAAAGAGTGCAGATAACAACTGACTTGCCTCTTAGTTCACTACTGGCATTGTTATCAAGGTGGGGGAAAAATGAAAGTTTCTGAATTTATGTTTGAAATCTCTTGTTTTAAAAAAATACTTCTCCATGCACTGATATAATCTCGTGTACTTAGATTAAATGGTTTTGTGTGTAAATGAAATAAACTTAAAAAAAAATTAAAAACACTTATCATAGTTGTAGCCATTTGCTGCAAGATTTCTTAAAGAATGAAAGTGTTCCTGCCGTTAAAGCGGTGCAGGACAAATTCCTTACTTCTTTTCTTTATCTTCAATCATGTTTAAATAATGTGTCCCTGCTAAATCGAGTAAACAGCAGCCTAGTGCTACTGCTGCCCTGGGGGCCGCATGTAAAGGTCAAAAGGGCCGCATGCGGCCCCCGGGCCGTACTTTGAGTATCACTGCTCTAGAGTCTGTGAGCCTCCCTTTAAATTGCTGAGTATACAAATGTGCAAATCACCTGGAAGCTACACTCGCTTGGCCCTTCTCAGTCAGCCCTACTAGTATGCATGTCTTGCCCCCTTTTGCCAGGATGATGAACAGCTTTCCAAAGGTCCCCCATGCATTTCTTGATGATTTTGATGACACGTATTGATGCAGAGGAATAGGAGGACATCGCCACTAAACAAAGAAGCACTTATTTCATATAGAAAATAGGAAGGACCCTGGTTTGGGGGGGGGGATTTATGACTTTATAATATCCTTGGCATCTCTATAGGAAGATTCGTCTTATCACAGAATTCTAGAGAGACAGGCAACAGGAACAATCATGTTGCCAAAACGCACTTAAAGTCTCTTGTGACATTTCCTTGTGCTCCATTACACAGCTGTAGTATAGAGTACACACTGGATATTTACCCAAGGAGGTAGAAAGACCTCTACTTCGCTAGATATTTCATGTAAAGCTGTGAACCCTTGCTCGATAAAATGGTAGGTAAGGTTCCTTTGTGGCAGAGTCACTCACACTGCTACTGACTCAACCACACAAACACTCACAGATGCACTTAAACCTTCACTCAGACACTCATGCACCATCTCACAGACCCACTCAGAGATTCACGCACCCACTTAGAGACTCACTCAGATACTAATGGACCCACTGGCAGACTCACTCAGGGACTCACACACCCACTCACAGACCCACTCAGACAACCACGCACCCACTCACAGACACGCTCACACTCACACACCCACTTACAGACCCATCTATTTGAATGCAATTCTATTGAGGAAAAGCTTTAATCTGATAACTAGCATGAAAGGCAATGCCAAGAAACTAGAGAAGATGAATTACACTTCAGGATCTGGTCTTTCTGGAAATGTATTTTATCTTCACATGACAGTTCTAGGCCAGTGATTCAAATCGTAATTGAAAAGAAAACTTTGCTCAATTTTAAGCATTCTCTCTTAATTTACTTTAAAATATTTAAGGCTGTCTGTTTCCATTTATGTACAATCTGAAAATAGGAGCCTATCATGGTAATTTAACCATATAATGCTTAGTGACTTTTTGATGGTTCAATAACATGTCAAATCTTTATTTGCATGAAAGAGTCAATGTTGGAATTATGGCAGTTGCTGTATAATTGCAAGATGAAATTGTGATTTAATACTATTAATAATTAATTGCTTGTGACTGGAGCAACATTTTAGACATCTGAAGCGCTGCAATTGAAACATATATATCAAGTTTTATGTTTCAGTTCTGAAAAATAGGTTTACTTTTTTGAGTTACATATTTTCCTATAACAGTCGATTGTATAGTTACTGCAGTAGACAGCTTAACAAGTGATCTAAGTATAAGGCTTGTGAATGCAGCCGGTTGTTCTTCTAATTGTTTTTCCTATTTTGTGGACTCCCCTGAGTCAACATGCACGGTAGAGTTTAAAACTGTGGAGTGGTGAACATTTAAATGTTTAAAGGGAAATACAGTGTAAGTTACGGTGGTGCATTTTACTTTCAAACAATGGCTACTGATGTAGATATTCCTGGGATAAAGAAACCAAATTAACTATTTGCCATGGTGGACAGACAATTGGGTGCAATGAGCTATAATGCAATGTTCACTTGTGTTAACCAGAAACTGTATAATTGGAAAATGTTTTACAGAAGGAGATTGCAAAATGGTGGGAGGCAGTAACACTGGAGATATGCTTGGAGAAGGAGCATATTCCAAGGGGCCTAAGGATCCTGATAGCTCCCTCTTATAAGCAACCAGAACCTGATTTATTGAAGGAATGGGCTTCCGACATAACAGACTGTTCAAATCGTATGATGAAGATATTGTTCAAATTTGCATGGCAGGAGAAGGAACAATTAATTAAAGAGATTGAGTTTCTATAATAAGAGAGAGTAAGGAATTTTAATAAAGAGGACTTTGATCAGTCAATTAAAGACATTGTAAAAGGTAAAAGCAAGCATGAGGAAGAAACTTTCTCAAAAAGCATTGAAACTTTGCCCATGATATTGACTCAAATTCTAAATATTATGACATGGTGGCAGACTGGAGGGACCGAGGGCTCATTGAAGGGAGAAATTGTCCTTCCTTCTTAACAAACTCCCAAGGTTACCTGTTTTGTATTTGCTGCCCAAACTACATAAAGATCCCTACTTTGGAGAGTTTATCTGTGTACATAGATTATTTTTTATGGCTCTCTGTGTCCCCCCTTCCATCATAAATTCAAGATACAAAATACTTCTTACTGACGATTTATGACATTCCTTGAGAGGAAGACTACTGGTTGATTACTCGTGGTGTGTACTCTATACAACAGTATATGAGGATGTGGTGCAAGTATGTAGATAAGTCCTGAGTGCACAAACTCTTTCCTTATTTTTTCACATAGAAATGCGTATATCTTTGGTTGAATTCTGCCTAACCAATACCCTTTTCACCTTTAATGGTCAGTTGTACAGACAAGTGCAAGGTACGGCAATGGACCTGCTTTGCTCCCAGCTACGCCAATCTTTTTATCGGGTGGTGGGAGCAACAGGTGTCCAAAAGCCTGGAGGAGTTTAGCACACATGTAGTCTTATGACTATGGTTTAAAGATGATTTGCTTCTGGTGTGGAAAGGCAATAAGGAAGAGACCCCTGACTTAATTGCTAAATTGAATAACAACAGTTACAACTTGATATTTGAGGGGAACATAAGCAAGGAATGTGTCAACGTCCTGGATGTAAAAGTAACAGTGGAGGAAGGAAATTAATATCCATATTACATAGAAAGGCAACAGCAGGCAATAACTTACTACATGCAGAGAGCAGCCACTCAAAAAATCTGATACAGGGTAACCCTTATGGAGAGTTTTTGTGGGCATGCAGGAATTGTAGCTCTGGTACACCTTTGGAGGAAGAAACAAGGTAATGATTACAAGGGTCAAGGAGAGGGGTTCAAAGAAGGGGTCCTAAAAATGAATTATTGAGAGCCTGAGATGTGAATAGAGAAACCCTATTAGCCCCCAAACTAACTCAGGACAAGACAAACTGACAGGTAGTTCGATTTATTATCACCTTAAGTAACAGAGCCAAGGATGTTAGAAGAATATTGAACAGGCATTGGTTCAGACCTTCCATGGAGGATACTTTGTCTGACTTGGTGGGGAATTACCCTAATGTTACACTCCGTAAAGGCAGTTCACTCAAAGTCAAGCTATTAGAAATGATCTCAACAGTAAACCCAAGAGAGTTGTCAAACCGTCATGGGATTCTACATGTGTAGGAGATGCAAAGCAAATTTAGCCACAAAGTTAGGCATTATCACCCCCTCCCTTGAATGACTCAGCTAGATGCATTTACAAACATCTAGCATGTCACTAAGATTTCTGCATATATACTTTGGTATGCTCCTGTGAAAACTCTACATAGGCAGTACAACTGTGAAAAGTCACGTACTGGAGCATATGTGCACAATACAAACCAGGGACAGATGGTCCCCATTGGAAAAACATTTTGAGAAGGTACATAATGGTAACAGAGATTTATTATTGTACTTTGCTTTGGATAGGGTACCTATCCGTGCTAGGGGTGGAGATTCAGTATGCAGATTAAAACAGATAGAATCAAGGTACATTTTAGATTTGGATAGCAAAACACCTAAGGGGTTAAGTATGGATGAGAAAATGTACATTCATGTAGGAGAATAACTGAGAAGGTGCTTTGCAGTCTGCAAGACAATGACTGGTGTATCTAGGGAGTTGCTTTATGTTGTGACTTCGGTCCTATGTGGTGACCATGATTTGTACATTTAATCCATTCATGCAGTCTGGTTTTAGTTTAAATGATTTTAAATTTGACATTGATGTATGTGTTATGTTTTCACTACAGGGTGGGCATATGTGGTCGAAGTCAGCCCTGGCATTCTTGATCTATTGGACAATCAATTTGGATTTCCCAGCCGCCTGTCCAGGGAGTCAGCAAAAGAGCGAAGACATCCTGGTGTTCAGTTCAACCCACTTAGGTGTAATGTATTAGTCAGTCATATTTTGTTAGAACATGTTTAGAATTTATTGTATTTAATGTCAATGGTATTATATCATTGAGGTACTCTGGTTAATACCCACTTAGGATGGGTTGGAATTTAAATGTTAATAAAAATGGATTCACATAAGAATTAGGCCATACAGTGTTTAGATACTGAATAGTTTTTATATTGTGTTACTGCACAAATCTTTACATTGTGTTTTTTATATTTATTTGTAGATGCCCACTGGGGTGAGATTATGTATCACTAAGGCTCTCTTTAAGGCATATCAAAGTACTGTTGCAAATATTTCAGTAACAACTATGTGGCTATATCCATATATGTAACTGATAAGGTGCAATGGCGATTGAAATATTAATGAATACTTGGTAATTGAATGTACTAAGGTTTGAACTGTATTGCATTGGTGACCGAAGGAAATTAACCATTGTAAAACAGAAGCCAGGTAATAGCGAATTAACTTATTTCAAACTTGTTTTTCACATTATGTTGGACTTTTAATCAACTTTTCAATGTGATGTTTTCAATTATTAACTAAGATGTGATTAGTGAGGGCCACTCCTTTTGACCACATTGCCTGAGTCCCTTCTTTACGTTGTTTTTTTGCTTGTTTTTTCACTTGATGATGTGTTGTTGTTAAAAATGGCGCTGGGACCATCCTGACTCACCAGTGAACAAGGCAACTAGACCGCAAAAACTTGTTGAGCTACTGCTTGTAAGTGGCACCAGTAATAAATGAGTAACAAGGACTGATGGATTTTGGCCTTTTATTTCTGCAGGAGTGTACATTCCTTGCTTGCAGCAAGAGGAGTGTATATTCAGAGAAGAATGAAATGCCAAGGCCCGGTTCACAGTAAAATCAAACCATTTATTTCATGATAAAAGTGGGTGCATACTCATAGTTGCTATAATGCCTTGATCACAGGTGAGCAGTTGCAATTTACATAGCACAGGTGCTTTTAAATCTATACTATCATGTGACTTTATAACTCAGTAATGCAACTCAAAAAATGCACCAGTAATGTCATCACAATGTGCATACTGTAGTGAAATCTTGAAATACTGCTTAATACCGTCACACCACCACAGTTTAATTTACTGATCATATTAATTCTAATGCATAACATCCCAAATGTGAGAAAGTAGCCTCTTTCTAGCATGGTTGCCCCCACTTTTGGCCTGTTTGTCAGTGTTTATCAGTGTGTTTTTACTGTCTCACTGAGATCCTGCTAGTCAGGACCCCAGTGCTCATAGTTTGTGGCCTACATGTAAGTATGCTTTACTGTGTTGTCAGTATGCTTGATTGTGTCACTAGAGTTCTGCTAACCAGAACTCCAGTGCTTATGCTCTCTTTGATTCCAAATTTGTAATTACATACTGGTAACCCAGTATTCCACTCCAAATTGGCATACTGGACCCCCTTATAAGTCCCTTGTATATGGTACCTATGTACTTAGGGCATTGGGGTTCCAGGAGATCCTTATGGCCTGCAGCATTTCTTTTGCCACCCATAAAGAGCTCATACAAACACTTCTTCAGGACTGCCATTTCAGTCTGAGTGAAATAGTGCAAGCACTATTTCACAGCGATTTTCACTGCACCAGTTAACTTATAAGACACCTATATGTCTAACCTTCAGTTCCTGAAGGCTAGGTGCAAAGTTATTGTGTGTGAGGGCACCCCTGCACTAGCAGAGGTGCCCCCATATTGTCCAGGACCAATTTCCCAGAATTTGTGAATGCAGGGACGCCATTATAAGTGTGCACTACATATAGGTCAATACATATATGTAGTTTCACAATGGTAACGCCGAATATGGCCATGTGAGGTGTCTAGGATTGAGACATTGTACCCCCAATCTGATTCTGGTATTGGGGGCCAATTCCATGCACCCTGGGGGCTCCACCATGGACACCCAGTACTGCCAAACCAGCCTTCTGAGGTTTTCACTGCAGCCCCAGCTGCTGCCACCTCACAGACAGGCTCCTACCCTCCTGGGGCTTGAGCAGCTCAATCCCAGGAAGGCAGAACAATGCATTTTCTTTAGGAAAGGGGTGTTACACCTTCTCCCTTTGGAAGTAGGTATTACAGGCATCGGAGGGGTTTCCTCCCAGAGCCTCTGGAAGTGCTTTGAAGGGCACAGATGGTGCCCTCCTTGAATAATCCAGTCTACACCGGTTCAGGGACCATCAGTCCCTGCTCTGGCGTGAAACTGGACAAAGGAAAGGGGAGTGACCACTCCCCTGCCCATCACCACCCTAGAGGTGGTGCCCATAGTTGGGGACCCTCTGGGAGCATCTGAGTGGCCAGTGCCAGCAGGTGTCGCCAGAGACCCCTCCTGATTTGCATACCTGGATACCTCTCAGGGATATTTAGGGTCTCTCCTCTGGGTGTTTCCTCAGAGTCGGTTTGCAAGACTCCACCAGGACTCCTCTGCATCCTCTGCTTCAGCGTCTGACCATCGGATCAATCACAGACTCCTCCAGGAACCGCAGTAACTGCAACAAAGTATCCAGGAAGGCTACTGTGACCTGCAATTTCAGCTCCAGCCAGCAACTGCAACAGTTTCCAGGTTGTGCACGTTCTGAGGACTGACCGTCTTCACCCTGCACCAGATCCCGTGGAGTGACAAAGTCACTTCCCTGCTTCACCAGGCACCTCTCTGCAACTACGACTGGTACTCTGGGACTCCTCTCCTGTTGACGGGCATGATCCCTGGAACACAGGTGGTGGACCGAAGTGATCCTAACTGTCCAAAATTCCAGCTTTCCAAAATTGGTGGAGGTAAGGGCTTACCTCCCTGTGCCAGAGAGAACCCCTGTCATCCCATCTTCTCCAGCTCCTTGGGCTTCTGTGCACTTCTTCCAAAAGTTCTTCATGCACAGCGTAGCTCAGGTCCCCAGGACTCTATCCTGTGATGCTCAGCTCTCTGAGTTGTTCTGCAGCATCGTAGGATCCCTTTGTGTAGTGCTGCGATGACCGCACTTTGCAACTCCTTTGTTCTCGTGTCCTGTGACTCCTGTGGGTGCTGCCCGGTCTTCTGAGGATTCTCTAAAGTGCTGAGAGCCCCCTCTGTCTCCTCAGTCTGAGTTGAGACCCCCAGGTGCTTCCAGGGTCCGGGCAGTGCTTCTTTGATGCAAAATATGTTTTTCCGTGAACTGAGGCTCATTGGCGGAATCCAGCAACGCAAACCACCTGCATCCAACAACTCGGCTTGGGACATCTCTTGCACCAAGCAGGAACCTGCAGCTGTCTTCTTTGGTGCATTTCTGTACTTTTCTTCTAACTGGAGAAGCCACTTTTGTACCTTCAGCCAGGTTGGCAGGGGCTCCTGTTCTACCTGGACTCTTCATCGACTTCTGGACCTGGTCTCCTCTCTCCACAGGTCGTCAGGTCCAGGAATTCATTGTTGGTTTCTTGCAGTCTTGCTTGGTTCATGCATAAACTTTTACGACTTTTAGTGTGTCCTGAGGAAACTTGCTGTTTTTACTCCTGTTTTTTCTGGGCTCTGGGGTGGGGTACTTTACTTACCTTTGGTGTTTTCTGAAACTCCCAGCACCCCTCTACACACTACACTTGCATAGGGGAGGATCCGACTTTCGCATTCCACTATTTTAGTATAGGGTTTGGGTTGCCCCAGGCCCACTACAATCCATTGTGTTTTTCACTATTTGCACTATTCTATGACTGTTTACTTAAATGATTTTGGTTACTAGTGTATATATTGTGTATAATACTTACCTCCGGAAGGAGTATTGCCTCTAAGATATTTTTGGCCTTGTGTCACTAAAATAAAGTACCTTTATTTTTGGTAACACTGAGTATTGTCTTTTAATGTGTATAAGTACTGTGTGACTATAGTGGTATTGCAAGAGCTTAGCATGTCTCCTAGTTCAGCCTTGGCTGCCCTGCTACAGCTACCGCTAGACAGCCTAAGCTGCTAGACACTGCCTACATTTCACTAAGGTGGATCACTGGACTTGGTATAAGGTGTAAGTAACTTAGGTACCAACTACAAACCAGGCCAGCTTCTCACACCATATCAATAAAGAGACCTCATGCATGCCAATGAAAGTAATATACAGCTTTGATAGTCTCGGCAACACTCGCTTCATCATTAATGCGGCCACAATAAATATAATGTTCCTCATATTCAAGGAATATAGAATAGTGAAGGAGGGGTACATTCCCCTCTCTTCTCCCTTTATTACCTCTGTATCCATTATTATTAGGCTGTATCTCTTGAGTAGTATGGAGGCAAGTGGGCCGTGTCCCATAGTTAGCATCCACACAGCAGCCTCCATTAAAGGGGACCCCAACCCTGCAGGACCTGAGAGTGGGTGTGAGTGGTTTTAAGGGTATGTGACAGGGTTTGTGAGAGGTTGTGTGGGTGTGTAAGTGGATGTGTGAGTGTGTGACTGAGTGTGTGAATAGGTGTGTGGGTCTGTGAGTGAGTGTATGCGTTTTTCTTATATTGGAGTTGTGATCCACAGTTCCAGCCAAATCCATGAGGATAGGGTAGAATCTGACTGGATCTGCAGATACTTGTGCACTCAAAAATGTTTTTGGAGAATTTCTTCCCCATGAAGGGTTCCTCACCTACCCCTCCATTACTCCCATGGCATCAGGGTACCTCTACCTTGACCCCTTCTGTTTAGTTTTATTTTTCCTGCTGGAAACCATGTCCTGAAGAACAAAATGGTGGTCACAACTTTCCTCTCAGGTTGCGGCTTGCCAACCACAGCATTGCTGTTGGTGCGTGGATTTGCAAATCCACTTGGATCCGTGGGGCATTCGTGACAGATCTGCGTCCCTAGATATCTATATTTCTTTTTCCTTTAATATTTCCAAAATGACTTAAAGAATTTTCACCAAAATCCAAAAAGCATTCTTTCTGGACCACTAAAATCTAGCTTTCTGCCAAATTAGGTGTAATTTCCTTCAGTGGTTCAGGTTGTAGTCATACCACAAATCACTATGGGAAATTCCATTGGGAAAATGCATTATGGGACCTCCCTGTTTCAGTACCCACTTGACAGATCACCCCAAAACTTTACAGATATCAATCGACTGAAGTGAGTGGCAAACAAGGCAGTTATAGCTTGGATCATGTTTCAATAGAAAAAGTGTATTTTAACTTGCCTATATCTTTGGCACGTTTCACCGATCTTCACAAAAGATTCCCAAAAAAGTGGCCTGGTGATTCTTGTTGCGCACAGGAAGTTTCGGAGTGAACAGTCAAGGGGAGCCCAAGAAAAAGCAAGTTAAAAAAACAATGAGTTTCCCATTTTAATTCCAATAGGACCTGTCAGCACATCCACAGCCCGAACCACTGGACAGAATTACACCAAACGTGGAAAAAACCTAACTGCTAGTACACAGATTGTGCTTTTTGTTATTTGCAGTAAATCCATGTGCTAGTTTAGGAGATATTTAAGGGCAAATAAATTTGTATGTCTTTGCCCGTGACGACTTCGCGAATATTTTGTGGATAATTTGCGACTATTCGTGAATTTTCACGAATATGTGTGAGAAAAGAAGACTTGCAATTGGTCACACCGCAACCTGACTTGAAAGTTGCGACCACCATTTTATTTCATGGGAATAGGTCCCCAGGGATGAAAATTCAAATTGAAAGTGACATAAGGGGTCAGGGTGAAAAAACCCTGACCCCAGGGGTGTGATATAGGTGTGTTTTAGAGTCAGATTATAGGTTAAATATAGATTTAGGTCATGGGGTGTGATATTTGTGAATATTCATGAATTTTCATGAATTTCTGTGAATTATTCGCAAAATATTTGCGATTATGTAAAAAATGTAAAGAAAAACCACAGACTCATTCATACACTGGCCGAGCACGGCCTTATTACTTTACATTAAAAAAACATAGAAATTCACTGAAAAAAAACAAAGATTACAGGGACGTTATAGTTAGGTTCTGAATTTACTCAAACAAAACCGTAGAAATTCAGCAGTTATAGTTAGAGTTCTTTCAAGTAACTATTACTCGCGCCCTAAGGTTAACTATAACTCACACCTTCGCCATGCACAGCTAATTACTCCACATATTGGGCCTCATTCTGAGGCCGGCGGGCGGCAGTCGCCGCCCGCCTGGCGGGAACCGCCATATGGCCGCTCCGCGGTCGAAAGACCGCGGAGGCCATTCTGGCTTTCCCGCTGGGCTGGCGGGCGACCACCAGAAGGCCGCCCGCCAGCCCAGCGGGAAACCCCTTCCCACGAGGAAGCCGGCTCCGAATGGAGCCGGCGGAGTGGGAAGGGTGCGACGGGTGCAGTAGCACCCGTCGCGAATTTCAGTGTCTGCTAAGCAGACACTGAAATTCAAAGTGGGGCCCTCTTACGGGGGCCCCTGCAGTGCCCATGCCATTGGCATGGGCACTGCAGGGGCCCCCAGGGGCCCCACAAAACCCCTCACCGCCATCCTGTTCAACAGGATGGCGGTGAGGGGGTCGGAATCCCCCATGGCGGCGCAGCAAGCTGCGCCGCCATGGGGGATTCCTCAGGGCAGCGGAAAACCGGCGGGACACCGCCGGTTTTCCTGTTCTGACCGCGGCCATACCGCCGCGGTCAGAATGCCCTGCGGAGCACCGCCAGCCTGTTGGCGGTGCTCCCGCCGAAGGACCGCCGGGGTCGGAATGACCCCCATTATGTCATTTATGAGATCTTGTATGGCATCTTTGATATCACTGCAACGTTTGCAATAACATTATTTCTAAGAAAACTGTGCATGTCAAGGGCTTGAGGTATAGTTTCTTGAAAGAAATGTAGCTGCTAAATTTCTATGGTTATGGTAAAAGTAAATTCAGAAACTAACTATAACAACCTTGTAACCTCTGGAGTGAATATATCAAACATGTGACCTGGGTGCCTCCCATGGCACCCAGTCTCATTGTTGGGACTATAGGGGAGAGCCTGAAAGCCCCCATGTTTCCAGTTGGCTCCCCGCCTCCTGAGTGAGCCAGCGTGGCTGTGGGTGGGTGTGTCAATGTCTGAGTTGGTCTGTGAGTGGGTGTGTGAGGGTCTGAGGGGTCTGTGAGTTGGTGCGTCATTGTGTGCGTGAGTGGTGCTTCAGTGTCTGAGTGGTTCTGTGAGTGGGTGCATGAGGGTCTGAGTGGGTGCATGAGTGTCTGAGTGAGTGGATGCATGAGTCTCTGAGTGCATGTATGAGTGAATGAATTGGTGTATGAATGGGTCTCTGAATTTTTTGAAAACTTTTTTTTGCTTATTCATGATTAACCTTGATTAATCTCGATTAATTGTGAATATCATGCTTGGTGACGGAAAATCACTTGAAACCCAAAATTTGATCCTCAAACACCCCTATATCAGACTCCTGGGGTCAGAGTACTTCCACCCTGATGCCGTATGCTACTTTTCATTTTGTTTTTCAGCCCCAGGGACCCGCTCCTGTAACAAAAAATGAAGGCCGGAGTTTTCTGTTCAGGATGTGGCCAGCCAATTACAACACTTCTATTTGCGTGCGCATACATGAAAATTTGCAATATATTTGCGTGCTCAGGTGTACAAATTTGGATGTTCTTTAATTTCTTGTGAACTACTGAACGGCGTTACACCATATAACTAAAAGCATAATCTGTGTACCAAAAGCAAGTTTTCTGCCAAATTTGGTCTAATTCTGTCCAGTGGTTTGGGCTGTAGTCGTAGTCTAAAGGTCCTATGGGAATTAACATATGAAACACAACTTTTTTTGGCACCCCCTTTTTCTTTCCCCCCTCCCCCTCCTTGAAGGATCACCCCAAAATATTTAGTGTGCAACAAGAATCATCAAGGCACTATTTTTTAAAATTTCGTGAAGATTCGTCAAACGGTGCCAAAGATACTGGCAAGTCAAAAAAAAACTTTTTTCTATGAAAACATTGTCCTAACTATAACTACCTAGTGGCAACCACCTCTAGGTAATGTAACATACATAAATATATATATATATATATATATATATATATATATATATATATATATATATATATATATATATGTATAGTGCACTCTGCAACACCAGCGACACTCTAGATTTGCTCACCTCAAATTTCTGTTTATCTAGCAAAGTTTTTAAGCATAGGATCAGCACAGTGTTATCCATGCCGAGCTAGATAAGGGCAAAGTCTTTTGCCATTTGTACAGCAAAGTCTTTATGCATAGGTTTGACACAGTGTCAACCTTGCCGAGCTGTAAAATGACAAAAGCCATTTACCACTCCAGGGACAGTATTACAGCTTTGGACTAGTAAAATACCATTCAAGCCAAACTGGAATGAGTAAAAGCAACCACTGACACGTGTTTCGCTCTCATTAGAGCTCATCAGAGAGGTTTAGCTTTGTCCAGACACAAGGGTGCACCCAGTATAAGTCAAAACAAATCCCTTTCAGGGTTAGAGTGACGCATAAATTATGCAAAAAAGAATAGAGAACTCTGGGTAGTTCCCAAGTATAGGTGGAGAGCAGCTCCAGTAAGGAGCACCCTGCAACACCAGCGACACTCTAGATTTACTCACCTCAAATGTCTGTTTATCTAGCAAAGTTTTTAAGCATAGAATCAGCACAGTGCTATCCTCCCCGAGCTAGATAAGGACAGAGGCCCACATTTATACTCTGTTTGCACCGAATGTGCGTCAAAAAGTTTGACACACATTGGGCGCAAACCGTGCACCATATTTATACTTTGACGCCTGAGCCCACGAATGCCAAAATTCCACCTTGTGTGTCATTTTCTAGATGTGGGAAACCGCCTTGCGTTAATGACATGCAAAGTAGGCCTTCCCGTCCAAAAAATGACAAAAACACCTGTGTGCCATATTTATGCAACCGTGCGAAAATCCCACACAGCTGGGAGGCGGAGGCGGAAAATGACGCACAGCCCGATTTGCGTCAAAAAATAACACCTGGGTCAGGGCAGGCGTTAAAATAGGGCCAACACACCAGTACTTAAGGAAAATACACAGAAGCAACAGCAGAGCTCCAAAAGGAAGACATGAAGGTGCTATTCATCCAGCATACACGCAGATGCAGAGCACAGGACCAACAACAGCAGCTTCTACAACACCAGCAGGGACCCCAAAGGCAACGCAGAAGGCAGGAGAGGATATTCTGGACCAGGACAACCCTTCTGGGACTCCAGCAACAAGACATCGTCCAGAGGTACAGGCTCAACTGGCAAGCCATTCAGCAGCTGCTGCGCAATATTGAGCCACAGTTGGCACCCAGCTTGCAGACACCCCACATCACTCCACCAGAAACCAAGCTGCTAGCTGTACTCCACATGTTGGCAAGTGGCTCCTTTCAAACGACTGGTGCCCTTGTTGCCGGGATCTCTCAGCCCTCATTCTCTGCCTTCCTACCTAAGGTACCGGATGCCATCATCTCCCTCACACCCCGCCACATCAGCTTCCCCAACACACAGCAGAGGCAGCAGGAGACCAAACAGGGCTTCTACCAAATCAACGGCTTCCCACACGTGCTTGGTGCCATTGACTGCACACATGTACGCCTTGTGCCACCTGCTGCAACTGAACATCTATACCGCAACAGGAAGCACACACACTTCATCAATGTGCAGGCCATTGTTGATCACCGGGGATTGATCACCAACATCGTGGCAAAGTATCCTGGGAGTGTACATGATTCATTCATCTTCCGCCACCGCACCATCAATCAAAACTTCCAGGATGGACAATATGGAAATGGCATACTTGTTGGTAAGTACAGAAACCTACTTATATACACACTGCACAACAACCCTCTACGACAAACAACACTTACACCACTACATTGAGACGTAGCCAAGAACACACTGAGGTTGTGACACCGCTAAGCATGTTTGATATCCTCACCCATTTGGATACACACCAATGGACAAATGACAGAACCAAATAACAACAGATGTCACTCCACAGACACAAGGGAACAATTTAAAACAACACAATGACAATGACATGGCTTTAACTGGCAGTACAACTTGGAAGATTATTCTTTCAATATCACATCAAGAACACTCAATCAAACACCCTTCCAAGCAATAAGTACTGTGTAAGGGGTGTGTAATGTGTTTTGCTGCAGGTCGAACACCATAACACATTTAGCATGATGATGACTACAATGAAGGTGACATGGAATCATTGAGGCTGTACCAGTATCTCACATCACTCCTGCTCTGACATTGCCCACTACCAATAAGCAAGTGGACTGTGCTAAGAACACATATTGATGTGACAATATTGAAAGTGCACATTCTACACATACGGATTGAGACAATTTCACACACACACACAACAGATGTACAGGCATATGCACCTTCTGACACTCAAAATGACAACCTCACAACCAAGGTAGCCAGCTGAACTAGAACATGTTCAGTAGTATAGGTACACGTTAGAACCGGAGTTGACTTGGCAAGGGCAGAGAAATAGGTCTAAAGAGAATTTGTCACACATGGGATATTTGTGCATAGTCAATTGTCAACATGTCAGTGCTGACAACATATGGCGATGTGTTGTACATTGTCACCTTGCCAAATCTAAGGGCCTCACTGATGTTTAACTAATTCTATTCAATATTTTAAATTGGATGGGATGTCCAGGCCATATAGATGCAACCGTGTTACCACCACTGTGGAATTTAATCTGAGTATGGAAGTATCATGTCACCCCCAGTTAAGACACACGGACACCTCTTTCACATGACATAATGCAAGGGAGTACACAATGTACTGCAACTCAACAAAAATACCGCTGACATCCGGTCAATCAGCCAAACACCATTTCAGATAAGGAAACAACTCAATGCTGATGGTACATCCTAGAAGCCTAGGATGCCACACAATCACACAAACACCTATGAGTCACAGACAACACAAGAGAACAACTGCCATGCAAAGTGAGAATCATGGTGCAAGCAACATCAACATTTTCTCACTCATTTTCTCTTTCAGCTGATCAGGGGTATGGGATCCAGCCATGGATCATGACCCCATTTGCAGACCCAAGCACTGCAGCAGAGTGTGCCTATAATGAGGCACATCGGAGGACACGCAACATAGTCAAGAAGACCTTTGGCATCCTGAAGTCAAGATTCAGGTGCCTCAACATCACCGGAGGCAGCCTCCTGTACTCACCTGAAATGGTGTGCAAAATCATTTTGACCTGTGCCATCCTACACAACATATGTGTAAGGAGGAACATTCCCCTATATGAACCCGACCCAAAAATGCCTGAAGAGGAGGAAGACGAGGATGCTGTCCATCAACATGAGGGTGACCATCCAAACACAGCTGCAGGATTGCGTCGGCAACAACATATTGTCCAAAATTTCTTTTAACTCTACTCATCCATCACCACTGTCGTACCATATGTCAATAAACACCTATTCTATTCACTATATCATGGTCTGGTTAATCATTTTTGCATCACTTTATCCCTAAGAATCATAATCAGAGTGTAGCCTCATGGAGCATTGCAGAAATACAGATTACGATACAGAAAAATCCACATCATATTTGAATGGTATGAATGTACACCCATCTTCACACACACTGTAAATGACATATATCCTGTCCATTTCACATTTGAAGGGCAATATCAGAGGAGCACAGCTATTTCACACATGTATGTTGGCAACATGGTTCATTGCAGCATATGGTACACAACTAAGACACCATCATTCAATAAGGTAAAAAAAGCCTCATACATGAGGCTGCGGATGTGCTATTGCATTGGTAACAAGAAGGTATGACCAGACCCTTGACATCAGTAAGTGTTACATCAGCTATCTTTGCAAGGAGTATGTGTGACAAGAATTCCATATAAGCAGCAAATGGATGGCACAAGTGCCCCAGGTATGACTAGCATTGCTTACCAGACATCCCCTGTACATGCCAGCCCAGGTCATAAGTCCTGTCACTGCCATGTTCCCTGTCTCACCCCACCCTTCTTCAGAGTGCCCTGGAAATGGATTACCCAGATAATCCCTCATCTACACACACCCAGACTCACATTCTGAATCCAGTGTGCTCCCCTCTTTAGTATGCAATGCCATAGTCATTGTTCTTCTGTCTGCATGGACTTCTGGTTGAATAATGCACTGCCTTGTAGTCTGTAGGACCTGTAATCACCTGTACATTGCTTCCCATGTGAAAGGTACTGTTGGCCAATTGAACTTGATTCTCACCTACAGGACTTGTAAGAGACTGAAGCTGCACACACCTGTGAGCACCTCCATGCAGACCAGCCATTTGAACATGCACTGCCCTTGCAGCTGCCTGGAACAGCATAGAAACTGCCATTATATGTATAACACTGTACTGCATTGCTGTATAAATCACTTGTGTAACAAAGGCCTTGGGTTATTGTGTTACGTTACAACACACAGGACAAATACAGTTTTCATTTTCCACAGTGTTCCAGCTTTGACCAGACTCAGTCTGCTCACTGTGAATTTGCTTTGTTCATTTTTGTTCCTGATTGACCCTGCATCCTGTTAGCCTAACTGGTTCCTGTCTTAGAGTCACCATAAAGGTTCCCTGTGGCTACATTTGTCTCATAGTTTCTTCCCATGCCTTCACTTTCCTCCTGGGGTATTGTGTCAGGTAGGTCTACAATGAATACTCAAATACATTGTATAGCGTAATTAGTTTACTTATCGTATCATCGGGTGGAACTTGTCTTCAAATAGCCTAATCATGGCCCATCCCTTCTCTGGGTTTCATGTATGCATGAGTGACAAATAGTGACAGTGTACCATGGCTGTATGCATGGATTGGTGCCTCCAGCAGAACAGACAACGTCAGATAATGTGCATGAAATGCCAACACATGTTAGTACCCTGACGGTCCACACGCTGATTCACATTGCCCCCAACATATTGATGGGACTTGCGTGGTTAATAGCTGTGAGATTAATCAGCACAGAGGCACTGATGTTCCCGGCTACAGTGGGAATTTTAGAGGCCACCCTATGTACAAATGTTTTGAGGAAATCTGCTGGTTTAAAATTCCTGATCCATTAACTTTGTCAGCACACCAAGGTTGCCCTGTTGTCAGTCTCATAACACGTCTGCAGTGCCGTAGCTGGATTATCCCCATGTGTGTTCTCAATTCCTCTTCGGCTTTCTTTCAATTCAGCTGTGAAGCATACTTTGTAAATGCAGGAAATGGCTCCACAGACTCATGACTAGACCTGCACGTAACTGTGACAACATGGACCCCAATAATGACTCAGGCTACACATGGCCCCACACACTTGAACTGGACACCTTTGTGCAATTAACCACTGGAAATATTTAAACAAGTGCTGCTTGGTCTGCTGGTCCTCCACTGCCACAGGAGAAACATGGCTCCTTTATATGACTCAAACTGTGGCGTGACATGACATTTGTGGATTGTTTTAGGGACTCAGTGTCACAAACACCGTACCCACATAGCATTATCCAATGCCTGACTCATGGGTAGTATACAAACAAGTGCCTAGGAAGTAGTATCCAATATTCCAGGACATGTGATGGCTTAGTCTTGGAACATTGCCATGATCAATCGTCTTCTATCCATCCTGTGCATGGTTTGTCATTGGTGATGCTTATGTCCCAAAAAACCTTGCAAGTTCACACAGCATTTGTTGCTGCGTGTATGATAAACACATTTCTCATTTCCATACTGAATAGCATCTGATGGTTGGACACATTCACTACACATGCATACAAGCAGATTTGAGAAAACGCGTCTTGTGATGTTCACACAGTGGGACAACTACATTAGTAAGAGCCAATTCACACACATTGACACACAGGCATTGAGTTACTATATTGAGTTGCGTAGCTTTGCTATCCTCTGTTGACGCAAAACATGCCCAAACTGGGTAAAACCTATTTGTATTCCACACGTTTGGCTATCTATTGCATCAGTGAAGAGTGCAAATCCGGAACAACAACTAGAGGATCATGGTCCGCAGTAGTATGATCTGTCACATGTGCCCATACACCGGGATGCACAATGTAGGTGACAACAGCATATCTCTGTATTGTCACACCTGTCATGTCCTATGACAAATGAGAAATGACCCAAACCCAGTCAAAGACAGAAATGTTGACACATACGCATCAAAAAAGACGCACATGCGTCAAAAAATTACGCATATGCATTGGAAAATGACGCTTATTGCCATGATACATCCTTTGTCCCTGAGCGGTAGTTCCCACACTGTACCCCATGAAATTGGTTAAGTATGAAAAATATTTGAAAATATGGATGCAAGGTCATTTCTAAGCATGTGAGTCCCAAAAAATGACGCACAGTCTGTACGCGTTATAATATTTAGAATAAAAACGCACCGCATTTGAGGCAGGAAGTGATGTAATAGGATATCCTGTTTACAGAATTGGTACAGTGGGTGTACTTTCAGTTTCACTTTGCAGTCTGTGATATTTCCTGACTGTGTGGCTGTGTTTTGACTTGTCTCCCTGGGCATTTTGTGAATTTGTCTCCTGTGTGGTCTTTAAATTGTCTTTTGGTGTTTCCTAAGTGTCTGTGGTATCCTGTGTAAGTGTATTTTTGTCATTTCTGGTGTATAAATTTGTCTTGGTACTGTTTTTCAACTAGTCCATTTTTGCTTCTCTTCCATCCTCATTGCTCATAACTAGTCACCTGTTGTCTATCTACTGCTGCTTCTCCTCGATAAGAACCCCACTTACCTATTAACTATCCTCCAGCTTCTTGTGTCCCCTGCTTCTAAATAAGCCCTACGTTACATTAGGCCTGGTATCAAAGACAGTAGGCCAGAGAGCTTTTTGACTCACCATCTGTGTGGTCCTGGAGACTGTGCATTGCCCATAAACATTTATAAATTGGCTTATCTTGTAGACTTACAGTCTACATGGCTGGTTATAAATTAAGCATGCTGGCAGGTAAATGATTGAGCAGACTTATAAATTAATTGAAAACTAATTATTTATATGAGTTGCAGAACGCTTTGAGTCTCTAAATGAGATTAAAGAGATGTAATGGGTATACCAAGCCAAGGCACTAACATGCAAAATCACCTCAAATTTCATTATGTATTATATTACAATGTATCTGATTTTGAGTCTCTTCTAGATAGTCAACCTATACATTTTCTATATGCCAAATGGGATGTATGTCTTTAACCAGTGAGTAAGCAACCACAAATAGGTTTGACATTTGGGCAACCCTGAATTGACATTAAAACAATAGAATTCAACAAGATTTTCAGCAGGTCAAAGGGTCACACAAAATGATCCCCCACTCCTGCAGAATGTGATGATGGTCTCTTGAAAGCCCCACCTCCCTGTAGTATTGCCCCCATGAATGGCTGGGGCACAGCTGCGACTCAGGAACTGCAGGGGCCTGTGGTACGCCCGTGAGCACAGCCTAATAATAATCAATGTATTTGCAATGAAAAATGGACTGCAACCTTCACATCATACACTTATCATCAATTGGCTCTCCTGCACCTCCAATTCAAAACTTTTTTTCTAACAATGTACTAAAACAAGATAACAAACACTTCAGAATTCATTTGTTATACCCTCTCCTATTAAACAGTATGTCCTAAAAAGTCAATTTTAGAACAAAAAACAAACTTCCAAATGCAGAATCAATTGCGCAAGATAGACTACATTATTACGTACATTATTTTCAGTCATTACCTTGATATCCAGCTCTCCTGGTTTCCCCACTTGATTGAAAAATTCCAATTGATCCTTGACAGATGATGCCCACGGTGCCAGATGATGCAACTCTTGTTGAAACTGAACAAAATTCTTTAATAGATCTTCTATTTCCCTTTGTTTTTCAGGTAACACTCTAAAAACCTAAACAGGGTTAAAAGAATATAACATAAGAGAGCTACTTTTATTTGTCCATGAATGATTTTACAAGATGCAAGAGCATTGCAAGTCATAGTGTGCATCACTGGAACAGCATCACTTACAAATGTTTTGCTGTAAACTATCACAAGTCCCTCATATAATTTGTTAAGCATCACATTCACAATAAAAACCTGTTCCTGGGGTTCTTTTAGACTCTTTGGCATTTTGGCATGCCTTCGGTTTAAATGTAACAAACATTATTCAGTGTACATGCTGACCTATTCTTTTTTCTGTACTTTAAATAACACTGTTATCTTGAGATGCCCCGGTGCTCAACCAAAGTATCATACACTAACGGTACGAATCCATTTTAGTGAGCAGATCCAAGTTTTGCACGATTTCAAGAAATGGAACACAGACTGAGTTGGTGACGTAGGAACTCTCAAGGTAGAGGGGACCATTTCAAGAGATTGCTCTTTGCACTAGGCATTGCATCTTGAAGAGTATATGTTGCCTCTTTAAAAGTTAGCAGAACCTGGCTAGGATGTTACTGATGGAAACTCATGGTGATCATTTGACTGTTCGTCAAGTCGTCAGGTAGACCCTGTAACATGACATTGCTGTGGTCCAAAGGAGAACATTTGAAGGACTCTTTCTCCAGCTGGAGATAATACTTATAGGCATATCCATATTATGTATTTCACATTTTATGTATTGCTTTCTACTGCACTACCAAAATAAAAAACAGGAGTTTCAGAGTTCTCTTGAATGTGGGGAAGGAGGGATTGAGGTATAAACATATAGTTGAGTTAAGCTCATACGCTTTGCAAAAACCTACAGTGAGACAAGAACGTATGCTTGGTGAAAGCAATGAAATCAAGGGTTTTTAGGAAATAAAGAAGCCCCCTCTGAAGAGAGCAACGAGAGCCATTAGAGTTCATAAACATCTTCCCTAGATTTCTGTATTCCTGTGGTGATGTGCTCTTTGTAATTTTTGCATGTGTGTTGTGCCACAAGTCCCAATCTCTTGACTGTTTCTTGATATGCGACTGAGACAGTCTAACGCCTTCTTCTCTCTATATTTTCTCCATCACATTTGTGCCAAAACAATAGTTCTTTGATTGAGAAGCTCTTGTAACTAGGCCTGGATACAGGTGATTACATGCTAGAAAATGAAGTCAGGTTACATATTTTGACTGAAGATGAAATATTATTACAAATTCCAAGTCTAAACAAAGTGGACCCAAATTTAAAAGATTTTTCTGCGAATAGTTGGGGCTGACACTTCCCTTACTGCATAATGTTCAAGAGTAGATCACGTCTACTTCTGGAAATAAAGTTTTGTGAATAGAGTCCATCGACATAGCTCATTTGAAAACTGTGCTTCCTAACTGATTAAACGAATTTACACTTTTCAATCCGGTAGCAATTTAAGTCCTTTGATAACTGATAATTCAGTGTATAGTGATATGTGATGTATTATATGTTATGCTAAAAAATAACATACTTTACATGATACACAAGGTGGTATTTATTAGGTATGCACGTGTTATGTACAATATATGCACAAACTCATAAAAGGACTTTGAGCTGGCCCTGTTAATCAAATGGTCTGTTGAATCATCATTTACATTTTGTTTCTGTCCACCTCAGCATAAAGCATGGGGCAATGGCTCAACACACATTATCCACTGGCTGTCTTGCTTTGCGTGTGACAGCATATTACCTGATCACGTGTGCAGCAACCTGAAAAGTACTGCATGTCAGTGTCAGGGCTGGTTTGCTTGGGATGCGGACCATTGCGTAGTTATTACATTTTTTATGTTTGCCATTTGTGCATTTTACAAATCTTTGCAAGAAAATGATAAAACTGAAACATTGCACATGTACTAAGGCCAGATCTATTAGCTTTTGTAATGCCTGTTCGCATCGCACTTAAGATTACACTTCTGACATTTCTATGCACTGTAAATAGCTAGTGTTACTATTGCTCAATGTAATGGTATTTTATTCACTGAGCTCAGAAGGATGTCTGGCTAAGTAAGCATTGCTGGGTTTCAAATTTCTGACCTACAGATCACTGTACATCAGTTGTGAATGTTCAGTTTACTGAGCCATCTTGACAGACTAAGGGGGTCATTACAACCCTGGGGGACGGTGTTAAAGCAGCGGTAAGATCGCAAACAGGCCGGCAAAAAAAAAAAGGGATTTATGACAGTGGCTGAAACCGCCAACAAAGACAGCCACTTTAACACTCCGACCGCCACGGCGGTACAGACAAGCAGCGCGGCGGTCACCGCCAACAGACAGGCGGGAGACAAAGTACAGCCCACAGTATCACAACCTACCAATCCGCCACCTTTTCCGGGGCGGATTCACTGTGGATAAAAACACGGCGGAAACAGCCATTTCAATGTGAAAACGCTCACCTCAACACACTCCACGAGGAAGGAGGGCACCATGGAGCCGGAACTCCAAATACTCCCTGCGATAGCCTTCCTGCTCCTCTACGATCATCAGCAACGCCGGCGCCGAAGACAACGGTGAGTACTGCACCTACGACATAGGGGAGGGGGAGGCAAAAGTCAGGGACACACACACGCAACACCCCCACCCCCACCCCGACCCTCACCCACTACAACACACACACCAATGCATATCCAAACATTACAGTAACAACCCCCAACCCCACCGGAAGAATGCAAATACAAAAGGAAATGAGTTGAACCATTGTAATGTATCAAAATACAGTAAGCTAATATATACAGATATATATACACATTCAACAAAATATACATCACGATTAGTAGTGCAGATATGCACCATTCAATGTCCGTGGACCACTGGGCCCAAAATGCATGGGCGAGGCCCACATCAGATACCTGACCAGAAACGGAGAGAACACTACTGGGGAATCAGATCGAAATACAACAGGCACCTCAGGGGGAAGGGAAGGGAGGGGCACCTCAGCCGGATGACAGCACCACGCTAGATCCACGACAGGGCTCCATGCCCATTGATGTATCCTGGGGAGTGCAAAGTCACAGTCTCACAAGTCTCTACAGAGGGTGGTTTGCCCACTGTACCATCCTGGGGAGTGCAAAGCCACAGTCTCACAAGTCCTTTCAGTGGGTGGTTTGCCCACTGTACCATCCTGGGGAGTGCAAAGCCACAGTCTCACAAGTCTTTTCAGTGGGTGGTTTGCCCACTGTACCATCCTGGGGAGTGCAAAGCCACAGTCTCTCAAGTGGATGACAGTCTCCACTGGTTCTGGAGGGGGACTGGTGCCCAGAGTGCTTCATCCTGTTAAGGACTGAGGTAGTGGATGCTGTTCTCCACTGGTTCTGGAGGGGGACTGGTGCCCAGAGTGCTTCATCCTGTTAAGGACTGAGGTAGTGGATGATGTTCTCCAGTGGTTCTGGAGGGGGACTGGTGCCCAGAGTGCATCACTCTCCCCGTGACGGTCCCAGTTCCGTCACTGCCCGTGCCGCACATGGGCTACCGGTGCTTGAGTTGGCTGTGCTTGCCCTGTTCAGCGGTGCTTGCCATGGCGGTCTTTGCCCTGTTCAGCAGTGCTTGACTTTGCAGTTTCTGACCTGTTCAGCGGTGCTTGCCATGGCAGTCTTTGCCCTGTTCAGCGGTGCTTGCCCTGTTCAGCGGTGCTTGACTTTGCAGTTTCTGACCTGTTCAGCGGTGCTTGACTTTGCAGTTTCTGACCTGTGCAGCGGTGTTTGCCATGGCGGTCCCTCATTGCCCAGCGGGGCTGTGGCTGCCGGGGCCCTCCTGGGCACTGACTCTGGCGGTGGTCTCCTGACCAGTGACAATGGGACTGCCCTCCTGGGCACTGACTCTGGCGGTGGTCTCCTGACCACTTACGATGGGACTGTCCTCCTGGGCACTGACTCTGGCGGTGGCGTCCTGGCCAGTGACGATCGGGCTGGCGGTGGCCTCCTGGGCAGCGGGGATGGTGGCGGCCTTCTCTGTCGTGCTGCTCTTCCCAGACTTTGGCGCTTTCTTCTGCCCCTTCCCCACCTTGGGAGGAGTCACAGCTGAGTCGACACTCCCCCCGGGACCCTTGTGAGCGGCTTTGCCGGCTGGAGTCTTCCCCCTATCCTGTCGGGCACTGTCCAACTTCTGGTGCTTTACAGGGGGGGACTGGCTGTGCTTTTGCTCCGTGTCACACTAGCTGCCCTGGTGCCCGGTGCACTCCACATACCTCTAACAGGCACCACTGGTACCAGATATTTTTTGGCTGAGGTGCTAGAACGGGACCTATGAATTGGAGGGGGGGTGGTGGGAAAGAGGTCAAAGTTGCTCAGGAAAAGTTTCTGATGAACACTGGGACGGGTAGCTGGAGGGGGTCTGGGAGTGGAGGAAGAGGAGGTGGTTGTAGGAGGTGTAACTTTTGATGATTTGGGTGCAGGTGCATGTTCTGGAGGCTGTCGTGAGGTGGATGGATGTTGGGTGTGTGTGTGCCCGCGTTTGTGTATTTTAGGAGGGGGCGTCACAGACACACTGGGAGAGGACAAAGGGGACGTGTAAATGGTAGTGGGGGTGGTGAGTGCAGGTGAGCGGGCTGTGGTGGTGGGTGTGCTGGTGCGAGTCCTAGTGGCTGTAGTGGTAGTGCATGAAGGTGAGAGTGTAGACGACACTGGGAGGGAGGAGGGAGATGACGAGGAGGGGGACACAGTGGAGGCAGTGGATGTTGCTGTGTCTGTATGTGGGTGATGCTTGTGTGAGTGCCTGTGGGATGTGTGGTGCCTATGTTTGCCTGAGCTTCCCTTGTGTGTTGACGTGTGTGCAGGCTGGTCTGATGGTGTGCTTGCAATAGGCAGAGGTACAGGGGATTGGGTCTGGTTGGAGGGGGGAGGCTAGAGACAGGGACAATGGCTGCCATCAGTGCTGAGGCCAGAGATTGCAGGGTTCGATGATGGGCAGCCTGACCAGAATGAATGCCCTCCAGGAATGCATTAGTGTGTTGCAACTCCCTTTCTACACCCTGGATGGCATTCACAATGGTAGACTACCCAACAGTGAGTGACCTGAGGAGGTCAATGGCCTCCTCACTGAGGGCAGCAGAGGTGACAGGGGCAGGGGCTGAGGTGCCTGGGGCGAAGGTGATGCCCACCCTCCTGGGTGAGCGGGCACGGGGCGAAGGCTGAGGGGCTGCTGGGAGGGCGGTGCTGGTAGGGGGGGTGGCGGCTGTACCTGTAGAAGTAGGGGGCACAGATGTTGCCGCCACCACAAGGGAGCTCCCATCGGAGGACGAGTCTGTGTCGCTGGTTGCTGATCCAGTGACCGCTGTGAAGCTCCCCTCACCCTCCGTCCCACTGGTGTATTCTGAGTCCATGGTGTGGCCCTCCATGGCCATGTGGGATGCAGCCCCCTCGTTCTCCGGTGCCACTGTACCTCCGCCTGATGATGCTGATGCACAAAAGAACAGGGAGAGCACAAAAAGGGGGGGGGATGACAGAAGAAAGACAGGTTGAGTGCATGGCTTACCGCTACCGTTGGCGGACAATACAGACACAGCAGCCCCCTGCACTACGCCGCGCTGTTGGGCTCTACAGATGCAGTTCCTGGGATATGGCCTACATGGCTATGGTGGACATGTGCACACATAGATGGCACAGGGGCATGTATACCTGTACTTGGCACTCTACAGAGGTGGGGTGGAGTGGCACATGGCTTGCATTACGGAGGGCCTAGCCTACGGAACTCGCCCTGGCCTAGGGAAACCCACAGCCCTCCTCCCCCACCCAGACCCCTCCACTGCGCACAAAGTCAGCTGAATGAGAGTGTACTCACCCCCTTGTGTCTGCTGTGATGCTCAAGCGCCCATCCAACTCAGGGTAGGCCACCGCCAGGATCCGGAACATCAGGGGGGTCATGGTGCGACGGGCACCCCTCCCACGTTGGGAGGCCATCCCCAGCTGAGCCTCCGCTGTCTTCTTGCTCCAGCGGTGAATGTCCTCCCATCTTTTACGGCAGTGGGTGCTCTGTCTCTGGTGGACCTCCAGGGTCCGGACGTCCTTGGCGATGGCACGCCAAATATCCTTCTCTGGTGGGCGGTGACCTACATGACATGTACAGGGGAAGAAGAGAAGTCATTACCAACTGCACCGTCGAAGTGAGTGGCCCACATCCCTACCCTTGCCATGTGGTACATGCATTCACAGTCCTTCATGCTCGCAGAACTCTGCCCCCTTCCTTCTTACAACCAGCCCTCTCCACCCAGGCATAGCCCATACAACTTGCACCTTATGTACTCACCTGTTGGTCTGGAGGACTGTAGAGTAGCGTGTACTGGGGGAGGACCCTGTCCACGAGCTTCTCCAACTCCTGTGCAGTGAAGGCAGGGGCCCTTTCCCCAGACGCACGTGCCATTGTCTCTTCCAGACCGAGGTCACAGCAGCACTTGCAGTATAGGTCCTCTCCTGTCGAAGATCAGGTATCGAGTGATTCAACAGATAGAAAATGGCGGTCACATCTGCGGCGGTGACGTCCGCGGCGGTGCGTATCATCACCGCCGGCGCACTTCGTCATTGGCTCCTGGGACTCATAGAGTCCAATGTTAACCAATGCAGCACTGTGCAGCGGTCTTTGACCGCCTACCGCGACGGTGTACAACGCCAGCGCAGTTACCTCACATCCCATTGTCCCAGTTTAGAGGTCAGGCAGCCGCCATTTCAGGGGCTCACATGGCTTCATTTTCAACTGCGTCACACATACTTAGGCCTGGACTCAACACACATACAGACAACTTTTTGGATTATGTTTCGTGTTCTGTGTAGCTGTGGGTACATACCTCCGAGTTGCTTGACTCTGTGGTCGCTTTTGTCCTTCCTAGGCACCGTCAGCTGGGACATGTGAGGAGATGGCTGAATCCTCCGGTGTACTGACCGCTGGTGGACCTGTTGACAATGGAAGAGCGACATTTAATCATCACCTACAGGTTTGACCGTGCCACAATCCAGGAACTGTGTACCCAGTTGGAGCCAGACCTGATGTCAGCAATCCGCCATCCCACAGGAATCCCCCCTCATGTGCTATCAGTGCTCCATTTCCTTGCAAGTTGGTCATTTCAAACAACAGTGGCCATGGCATCAGGGATGTCCCAGCCTATGTTTTCCAGCGTGTTGTCCAGAGTGTTGTCTGCCCTGCTGAAACACATGAGGAGCTACATCATTTTCCCTCAGGTGGAGGATTTGGCTACTGTTAAAGGTGACTTCTATGCCCCTGCACATATCCCTAACATCATAGGTGCCATTGATGGGACCCATGTAGCTCTGGTCCCCCCCCCCACAGGAGTGAACAGGTGTACAGGAATCAGAAGAGTTATCATTCGATAAATGTACAGATGGTATGTTTGGCAGACCAGTACATCAACCAGGTAAATGCTATGTTCCCTGGCTCTGTGCATGACGCCTACATCCTGCGGAATAGCAGCATCCCTTATGTGATGGGTCAACTCCAGAGGCACCGTGTGTGGCTATAAAGGGACTCTGGTTACCCCAACCTGTCATGGCTATTGACCCCAGTGAGGAATCCCAGGACAAGGGCAGAGGAACGCTACAATGAGGCCCATGGGCGGACTAGGAGGGTGATCGAACGCACCTTCGGCCTCCTTAAGGCCAGGTTCAGGTGCCTCCATATGACAGGTGGTTCCCTATTCTACTCACAAAGGAAGGTGTGCCAGATCATCATCGCCTGCTGTATGCTTCACAATCTTGCTTTGCGAAGCCAGGTGCCTTTTCTGCAGGAGGATGGTCCAGATGACGGTGTTGTGGAAGCTGTGGAGCCTGTGGACAGTGATGAGGAGGAAGCAGAGGAAGAAGACATTGACAACAGGGACTCAGTCATACAGCAATATTTCCAGTGACACACAGGTGAGAACACTTTCTTGACTACTACAAGTACTTTCACACTTCTACCTCTATCCTGTCTGTCAATTTCAACCAGTATTTGGTAACTGAGTTGTACATTTCCATTACGGTTTCACAGGTGTGGTTACCAACGTGTGTCATCTGCTTGCAACCTTCATGGACTTGTGATGTGTGACATAGGTATGTTGACATTACTATTGAGAACGGATTTTGTCACTGTCATAGCTAATACACTTTTTCTAAATCACAGACTGACTCCAGATTGTTTTGTGCTTCAAGGGTGTTTATTGAAGTGCTAATTTTTGGAGGGGTGGTAAAATGGTGAGGGGTGATGGTGGAGGAATGTCCATGGCAGAGTCCAGTCTATTAGTCTCACAGGTGCACTGCCCATATGGGCATTGGAAGTGGAGCTGGGGCAGTTCCAATATGGACAGGGTTAAAAAGTGGGACAGTGGGATGACAATCAGGGTGGTCTCATTTCTTGGCGGGGTCTTGCCATCGTGCTCTGTCCTGTTCCTGGACCTCAGGGACCGCTTGCGGGGTGGTTCTCCATCTGCAGGGGGTGGGGTGCTGGTGTGGTGGTCCTGTGGCGGGGCGTCCTGTCCACTAGCGCCGACGGAGGTGGTGGGCAGTTCATCATCCATGCTAGTGTCAGGGGCCCCTTGGAGTGCCATGGTGTCCCTCATGGTGTTCTGTATCTCCTTCAGCACCCCTACGATGGTGCCCAGGGTGGAGCTGATGGTTCTGAGTTCCTCCCTGAAGCCCAAATACTGTTCCTCCTGCAGGCGTTGGGTCTCCTGAAACTTCGCCAGGTCCGTAGCCATCGTCTCCTGGGAGTGGTGGTATGCTCCATGATGGAGGAGAGGCCCTCGTGGAGAGTGGGTTCCCTAGGCCTGTCCGCCCCCTGTCGCACGGCAGCCCTCCTAGTTCCCCTGTGTTCCTGTGCCTCCGTCCCCTGGACCGTGTGCCCACTACCACTGTCCCCAGGTCCCTGTTGTTGTTGGGTTATCCTGGGTTCCCTGTAGTGGTGGACACACACGTGTCCTGGGTACGGAGGTATGGGCCCGCTGGGTGGGTGCTGTGCTGGTGTTTCCAGAGGGTGGAAGGTCTGTGTTGGGCTGTGCCTGTGCGAGGGGAACCGACTGTCCTGAGGCCCACGATGGTCCGGGCTGGTCATCCGGATCCAGTTGGCCAGAGCTGCTGTCATCACTGTGGGCCTCTTCTGTGGGAGGGGTAGAGATGTCTGGACCCTCCTGTCTGGTGACATTAGGTAGTGGTCCTGCAGGGGTGTAAAAGCATGATTATTGCATGTGTGTGTGTCATGGTGTCCAATGGGTGGGTGAGCGTGTACCCCAGTGCTAGCATTCCTGTGTGGGGGCTTGTGTGATGATGGTTGGGGGGGTGTTATGGGTATGTGCAGTGGGCATGCTTTAGTGAGGGGTGTACATGCTTTGTTGTGTCATGTAGGGCTTGGTGTTGGGATGGGTGGTTTGTGTTATTAGTACATTAGTGAGGAGTTGGAGTGATAGGGGAGGGGGTGAGGGTGGGGGTGTGTGATAGCATGCAGGTAGGGTGGGGGATATGATAGTTAAGATTTGACTTACCAATGTCCATTCCTCCACTGACTCCTCCGAGGCCCTCAGGATGCATAATGGTCAAGACCTGCTCCTCCCATGTTTTTAGTTGTGGGGGAGGAGATGGGGGTCTGCCGCCAGTCCGCTGTACTGCGATGTTGTGCCTGGAGACCACGGAACGCACCTTCCCCCGTAGGTCGTTCCACCTCTTCCTGATGTCGTCCCGATTTCTTGGGTGCTGCCCACTGCGTTGACCCTGTCGACTATTCTTCGCCATAGCTCCATCTTCCTACCTATGGAGGTGTGCTGCACCTGTGCTCCGAATAGCTGTGGCTCTACCCGTACGATTTCCTCCACCATGACCCTGAGCTCCTCCTTGGAGAACCTGGGGTGTCTTTGCCGTGCCATGGGGTGGTGTAGGTGATGTGTGGGGTGGTGTATGTGGTGATGAGTGTGGTGATGTGTAGTGGTGTGTGGTGTTTTGTGCGTGGATGTTGTGTGGGTGATGGTGTTGTGCCTCTGTGTGGTGGGGTTGTCTATTCTGTGCTCTCTCTCTCTGGCCTTCGTCAATCAGTTTTGGTCGTAGGGGTTTGTGGGTGATGTGGGTGTGTGTTTTATATTGTGTTTGGTGTGTGGGAGTGGTGTTTGTGTATCAGGTGTGTGTAATTCGAATTGTCCAATGTGGCGGTGTTTTGGAGATGTGTGTGTATTTTGAGCGCGGCGGTGTGTACTTTCAATGGAATACCGCGGTTGAAAGACCGCCGCGTGGATTCGTGGGTCGTGATAGCATGGGCATGTTTCTGTTGCCGTGACGGTGGAGGTTTTGTTTTCGCCAGTTTATCACTGACCTTTGGTGTGGCGGACTTGTGTGGGTGTCTGAATTTCGGCGGATTTCGAGATGTGGGTCATAATAGCTGTGGCGGATTTCCGCGGCCGCAGCGGTGTATTGGCGGTCTTCTGCACGGCGATAAGCGGCTTTTACCGCCAATGTTGCAATGACCCCCTATATATGGATGTTAATACAGTGTGCTATATTATTTTATAAGGCATCATAGATTATTAATTTTGTTTAATCTATGATAGGATGATGTATTTTGTTAGGAGACACTACGTACTTTCCTCTCAGATACGCTTCAATGGATAGCCCTGAAATGTTTTTTTTTTCTCATTAATCTCCTTCATCTCTTCTAGATCACAATTTGTGAATCTGAAATCTTTCACATCATTTATTTTTCTCTTACTCCGTGTGTTGACTGTAGATTCAATCTTTTTCCTTACTTAACTTCTACGAGATGCTTTGAAAGTAATACTCAGCTCTACCAGATACTGACCAAACATCCAACATTGCAACCCGGAAAACCTGGCTCTAAAAGGTGTGAAGTGGATGGGTTTTTCCTACTTGTCATGTATTTTTACATTTTTTTGGGGGGTGCCGACCTTATCATGCACCTGCCCATCACTTTAATATGCCCTTGTAGGAGGCTGGCCTGGTTTGTAGTGGGTACCTAAGGTACGTACACCTTATACCAGGTCCAGTTATCCCTTAATAGTGAAAAGTAGTCGGTATTCTAGCAGCTTAGGCTGTCTAGGGGTTACTGTAGCAGAGCAGCCAAAGCTGAACTAGGAGACATGCACAGCTCCTGCAATACCACTGTAGTTACACAGTACTTATACAGAATAAAAGACAATACTCAGGGTTACCAAAAAGAAAGGTGCTTTATTTTAGTGACACAAGGCGAAAAATATCTTAGAGGCAATACTCCTTCTGGAGGTAAGTATTATACACAATGTATACAGTAGTAACCAAAAATCAGGTAAGTAAACAGTCATAGAATAGTGCAAACAGTAGAAAATACAATAGATTGCAATGGGCCTGGGGGCAACACAAACCATATACTAAAATAGTGGAATGCGAATGTTGAATTCCCCCCTAGGCAAGTGTAGTGTGTAGAGGGGCGCTGAGAGTATAGAAAACACCAAAGGTAAGTAAAGTACCCCACTGAATTATGAAGAATTATGCAAGAACCAAGCAAGACTGAAAGCAAACAATGGTGGATTCCTGGACCTGAAGTCCTGTGGAGAGAGGAAACCAAATCCAGAAGTCGAAGAAGAGTCCAGGAAGAACAGGAGCTCCTGCCCACCTGGAAGAAGGTGCAAAAGTGGATTCCCTGGTTCAAAGAAAAGTACAAAAATGCACCAAAGAAGATAGCTGCGGGTTCCTGCTTTGTGCAAGTCCTCGTCAAGTTGTTGGATGCAGGCTGTTTGCGTTGCTGGATTCCACCAACAAGCCTTGGTTCACGTAAGTACGTGGTTTGCATCAAAGAGGAGCTGCCTGGACCCAGGAGGGACCTGGGGGTCTCAACTCAGACTGAGGAGACAGAGGGGGCTCTCAGCACTTCAGAGCGCCCTCAGAAGACCAGGCAGCACCCACAGGAGTCCCGGAACACATGGACAAAGGAGCTGCAAAGTGTGGTCATCACAGTACAACACTGGAGGATCCCACGCCAGAGAGCTGTGCATCATAGGAGGGAGTGCTGGGGCCCTGGGCTACGCTGTGAATGAAGAACTTTTGGATGAAGTGCATAGAAGCCCAAGGAGCTGCAGAAGACGAGGTACACAGATTTACCTTCGCTGCACGGAAGGCAAGCTCTTACCTCCACCAAATTTGGACAGCTGGACCTTTGAACAGTCTGGGTCACTTCGGTCTACCACCTGCATTCCAGGGATCACACTTGTTGACAGGAGAGGAGTCCCAGATTACCGGTTGTCATCACAGAGAGGTGCCTGCTGAAGCAGAGAAGTGAATCCATCACTCCACTGGAGATTCCTTTGGTTCTCCTGGTGCAGGGTGAATACAGGCAGTCCCCAGAGCATGCACATCTTGGAAACTGTTGCAATTGCTGACTGGAGCTGAAGTTGCAGGTCACAGGAGTCTTCCTGGATACTTTGTTGCAGTTACAGCGGTTCCTGGAGCAGTCTGCGGTTGATCTGACGGTCAGAAGCTGAAGCAGAGGATGCAGAGAGACCCAGAGGAATCTTGCAAACCGAATCTGAGGAAACACACAGAGGAGAGACCCTAAATAGCTCTGAGCAGGGGATTGGCTACCTACCCAGGTATACACCTATCAGGAGTGGTCTCTGACATCACCTACTGGCATTGGCCACTCAGAGGTTTCCAGAGGGTTCCTACACCTTGGAATCCAAGATGGCTAATGCCAGGGACACTCTGGAGGAGCTCTGGGCACCAGGTGGTGATGGACTGGGGAGTGGTCACTCCCCTTTCCTTTGTCCAGTTTCACGCCAGAGCAGGGAATGGGGGTCCTTGATCCGGTGTAGACTGGATTATGCAAGGAGCGCACCGTTTGTGCCCTTCAAAGCATTTCCAGAGGCTCTGGAGGATACCCCTCCCATGCCTGTAACACCTATTTCCAATGGGAGAGGGTGTAACACCCCTCTCTTAAAGGAAATGCATTGTTCTGCATTCCTGGGATTAAGTTGGTCAGTCCCCAGGAGGGCAGAAACCTGTCTGTGACGTGGCAGCAGCTGGAGCTGCAGTGGAAACCTCAGAGAGCTGGTTTGGCAGTAATGGAGGTCCATGGTGTAGCCCCCAGGGTGCATGGGATTGGCCCCCCCAATACCAGATTTGGATTGGGGGGTCAATTTCACAATCTTAGACACCTCACATGGCCATATTCAGAGTTATCATTGTGAAGCTACATATATGTTTTGACATCTATGTAGTGCATGCTTATAATGGTGTCCCCGCACTCACGAAGTCCGGGGAATTGTCCCCTCACAAACAGTAACTTTGCACCTAGCCTTCAGTAAATGAAGGTTAAACATATAAGTTACCTGGTGCAGTGAAAAATGGCTGTGAAATAGTGTGTGCACTATTTCACTCAGGCTGCAGCGGCAGGCCTGAAGAAAGGTTTCTATGAGCTCCTTCTGGGTTGCACAAGAAATGCTTCAGCCCATAAGGATCTTCTGGAACTCCAATGCCCTGGGTACCTAGGCACCATATACTAAGGACTTATAAGAATGGTCCAGTGTGCAAATCAGAATTGGAATATGGAATCACTAAACTACAGCGACAAATTTGGTACACAGAGAGCATAAGCACTGGAGTTCTGGTTAGCAGAACTCCAGTGACACAATCAAGCATACTGACAAGACACACAGGCCACAAACTATGATCACTTGGGTCCTGGCTAGCAGGATTCCAGTGAGACATTAAAAACGCACTGACAAATACTGACAAACAGGCTATAAATGGGGGGTTACCATGCTAGAAAGAGGCTACTTTCTCACAGCCCCACTGTAGGCATTTCTAATTTACAACTGTTAAACAATTTTCTGCATAGATATATTTTATAGTCAGACAATATGCATAAGTCTTCTCAGTTCTGATAATGTGTTTTAGTTCATATATTTACATAAAGTATAGTGTTTTAATAAAGGACAAATTGAGTTGTACCTGTAATATTGGTTAAAAATTCTTTCGAACTTTTTCGCACACTACATGGATAATCTCGGGGGCATTTTCTCACCTTAACTCCGTGGCTAACCACAAAAGCCTTGTCTTTAACTTTCCCTATGAGAAAGGAGCATTTTTGGTTTTCAGGGAGGTCATTTTTTCTCCATGAAGTTTGCTGAATAATAACTTCAGGATTATAATAAATATAATTTAAGCTTGGGGCGCCACCCAGCCTACCTGCAGAATTCATGTATGCAACAAATGCATTGAACAGCTCATGCGGGTAGACTTTACAGTACTAATTATCGTTAACCAGCATTTAGTAAACTGGAAAATTAAATAATGCAATATTCTACCTGATTGCATATGGGATCATTTTTATTTATTTATAATCACAACACTTTTCTTATTTGCTCTAAGATTTTGTGTATTTTCTGCACCAGATTGTTTTTTATTAAAAATATAAATTCGAGTTCTGCTGTCTTTTCACTCAAGGAAAGGATGAGAAACAGCTACTCAAATATTTTGTCTCTGATAGGTAAGATTATGTTCCTAGCTGGGAGTCACTCTCGGTAAATTCACTAGAGATTCGAAGGACACCTTGTCCTAAATTAAAAATAGGGGGCTTGTGCCTACGCAATTGCTGCATAGTGTAATAGTACGTCTGCCGTTATTTGTCCACACATATATACCTATTGGTTTTGTGCCCTCTATTATGTTCAACCTACACAAGAAGTTAAGTGTTGAACTCATTCGTAGATTATTTATAATTATTCATTAATTAGGGCACTGATTTACTTTTAGTAATGTTTTCTTTTCTCACTTGTTGCTAAGTCTGTGTGCAGTAACTTTTTTCTTCAGTTAGAAATTTGTGATTTACTGCATGCCATAAAATCCAATCTTTGTTAACGCTTTTTTTGCCCCCTGAGCTCGTACCCTTAGGGCTATTACAAGGCTGTTATGATTAATAGTCTAAAAGGGTGCATGAAAACAATATTTCAGTGTATTTGAAGCATACTTTTCAGCATGTTAACCCATTTCTTATTGAACACCATGATCTAGGAAAGCATCTAACCTTTTGCCTCACTGCACTCATGATGGCTCTGCACATAAAAAGCATGTAAAACGAACTGTTAACTTGTAGTCTGAATGAACACCAATGAGTTAACCTGAAAGAGTGACGAACCATCAGAATTATTTCTATAAGTGACAAACTTTATTTTCTATCTAAAAAAATATTAGGGGTGGGTGGTGAGCTGTGCTCCACTAACAGAGCTAACGGTGTTTTTGGCACTTGACGCTCTGCTTGGAGCATGGAATGCGACCAAAACTCTGCTAGCCCCGGCAGTGGGGCGGAGCTCACCATATGTGCACTGCAGCTCAGTTATGGGCCATACAGAGCAATCGCAGACAGGCTGCGCTTGCGTTGTGTGGCCCATAACTGCACTGCAGTGCGCACTTGGCTTGATGTCAGCGACATGAAGCTGCTGCTGACGCCTGCTCTGGATTCAGGCTTCCCTCCACCAGCAGCCTGGAAGCAGGGGGCAGAGGGAGGCAGAGAGCTAGGCCGCTGAAACTGAGCCCCGGGAAGACCCAGGTAAGTCCTTGTTTTTGTTCTGTGCACACTGGTGCACCAGAGACATGAAACAGCAGCTTTTGCTGCCTACGGCCCTGGCCTGAATTAAGGCCAGGACCGTAGGCAGTGAAAGCTGTAGTTTCAGGCCTCATGTGCACCGGGGCAGGCCGGTGCACAAGAGGCCTGTAACAGCAGCTTTTGCTGCCTACGGCCCTGGCCTGAATGTATCTGATCTTGGAAGCACTAAGCAGGATCAGGCCAGGCTAACCAGGCCCGAAACTGCTTAGCGCTTCCAAGATCAGGCACATTCAGGCCAGGGTGCCACTAGGGCAGGTGGCACTCCACCGCTCATGGACCCCACGGAATTCAATGGAGTTTTGAACCAACTCCGCAGAATTCCATGGAGTAAACCTCTGTGAGCACTTAAAAAACTCTACATTAATGAAGGACTGTTTAGGAACTTAATTATCTAGCAATAGTTTTAAAGTACATTAGTATGTATTTACTTAGTAGGACTAAGCTGCCTAGTAAAGAGTACATGGTCACTTATCTGAAAAGATACCCCTACTGGTTTGCTGCATTTGTTTTTTGTTGGCTATAGGCCTCTGGGCACTTTACCACAGCTAACCAGTGATAAAGTACTTGTGCTCTCTTCCTAACACATGGTACAAACACCTGATTGACACCTGTAGGTTCCTAGCAATGTGGTACTGAGTGTGTCTAAGGGCCTGTACACTACATGCTACTAGTTGGTCTGCATCACTCATTGTGCCATCCAGTACAGTAGCTTTTAAAATATGTCTAAGACCTGCCACTGCAGCCTGTTGTACAGTTTTAAACTGCCATTTCGATATGTCAAAATAAACCTTTTGTCAGGACTAAGCCTTCATTTTAGTTTTTAATGCACGTCACCCCTATGGCAGGTTCTAAACAGCCCATAGAGCAGAGTGCATTGTATTTAAAAAGTGAGACATGAGCTTTTAAGTTTTGGATATCCTGATGATAAAAAGTCCTAAATGTGTTTTAACTACTGCAAGGCTTACCTCATCCATTAGATATCATTGGGTTACTTTCTTACATTTAGTAAGTGATACATTTTGATTGGGAACAGATAGCAAACTGTGGTCTCTAATGTTTTGTAATTTAAAATCACATTTAATTATGAAGTCAGATTATAAGCCACAATTCTGAAAATGACACCTTTAGAAACTTGGAATGTTGTTTCCCTAACCATTCAGTGCCTGCTGCCTATATCCTGGGTCACATAAGTAGGTGTAACTGGCTGTTGGCCTTTGTGTATTCTTCCCAGAATGTATCACAAAGGGAATCTGAGTGTTGGCAAGATGGGCCATCCTGACCAGGTGGGAGAGGCAGAGATGTCATCTCCAACACTCACATTTCAAAGATGCTGGTACACTCACCAAGGACTTCATACTAGCCTTTTGTGAACCCAGACATCTTGGGAAGGGGAAGGGGAAGGGAATTCCAGAACCAGAAGTTGGAGGATGCCTAGAGGTTTCTCCCATTTCACAGCTGTCGCCAGGTATAAATATTGGACCTCCTAAGCAACTCTACCCTGCTGCTTGAAGGGCTGCCCTGCTGCAAGAAGGACTGCCCTACAGCCTGAGGAAGGAAACCTGGATCTGCTCCTTTGACCTAGAACCATAAGAGTAAGTCTAGTACTAGCTGACTGGCCTTCTATTCTGAGCTAAAGAACATAACAAGCTTCAGAGACCTCTCCAGCATCTGCCCAGCTGCCCAGACCCAGCTGGTCCTGCATGTGCCCTGCTGCTGGCTTCTGCTGGAGGGATTCCTGATCTCCAGGAGGTCCACAGGTCCTAATTTCTTGGCTGACATCAGACTGCACTACTCCTGTCCCAAATGTGGGTTCCCGCAGAACTGATGCAGTGTGACACAACTACACAAAGCTCAATGCAGGATCTCACATCTTAGCTCCTAGTAGTTTTTGATCATCTGCCTCATCAGAACTGATGCAGCATGATGCAGCTCAGTGCAGGATGTCACACCGTAGCACCTCATAGGTCATGATCGGTGGCCTCATCCAGACAAATGCAGCATGACACATCTTGACGAGGATCTCGCATCGCATCATATCACAGCTCCTGATCAGTGACCTCATAAGAACCGATGCAACTTGATGCAGTGCAAGGCGGGACTTCGCACCTCAGTCCAAGTATGACCACACACATTGACCAACAGGCCAAACTTGGTCTTGTACCAGGCCCATGCTCTATCGCTATCAGCTTGAAATTGTAACTTTGTTCCAGTCTGGTGTGACCATATACATGATTTTCTTCTACCTTTTTACATTAGCTCCCTAATACGATCTAAAATAATTAGGGATGAGTGATAAACTCTGCTCTGTCCACAGAGTTCTGAGGGTTTTGACCACTCCGTGTTACGTGTGTAATGTGGAGATCTGGTTAAATGCTGCGGACGACCTCAGGGCAGAGTTTTTTATCAAGTGCAGCTTGCCAATGGTATGTTGGCGAATGTGAGTAAAGACTGGTGTCCCCTGGCACAACATTTGAGTGCTAGGAGGGCACCTGGTGAGATTTTCCAAATGTAGGCAGTCACAACCATTCATGTTGGGAAAGCAGTAAAGTAATCTCAAGCAACATCGCCCTCTGGCATGCCGCGTGGTGCTGTTATCATTGATTTCTCAGAGTGAAACAAGCCTCTGGTGCTAAAAATCAGCATAAAGCACCAATTTTCACCCTTCTTGCTCAACTCCGCGGAATCTTGCTGAGTTTCTATGCAACGCCACAGAATTTCGTGAAGTGAAGTTACGCAAGTTCCACCCACCCTTAAAAATAATAGTATTTACAAGAACGGTTATGACATTGCCAATCTATGTGAGGACACAGTGCACAGTAGAGTGTTTCCTTGTTGCACTGCTGAATGTTATGGGCCTCCTTTTCAAATTGGTGCATTATACTGACAGGGTAGATCTGGTCAGTGTGACTGTGGAAGAGCATGATTATGTCACTACATCAAGACTTTGATACCACTTGTTACCAGCTGTCCATCCTCCCCACTCTGAAAGGTAAGCTGTTGTAGCTCTACTGTCAGGTGGCCAGGGAAACCCTATCAGATGTGATCATAATTTATCCTATCACACATGAGATTAAAACTAAATATTTTTTAAGACTTCACATCAACCCTAATCACACCTCAAAGAGTGCTTCTATTCACCATTGATCAAGGAGCTACCATGCCATCTGTTCAACTCAGAAAATGGCCTCATACTAAATTAAAATTGTCAAGAAACTAACATAAACAATCCCAGCACCAGGCTATTGATCATGTAAAAAAGTGTTATCACATACAGGTAGAGGAAATTATACCCTGTCTATGTTAACAACCATTTTGAAATCCCCTGGTAAGAATACTTCTCTCATTTACCCACCTAGGTTAGGGTCAAGAAATATGATTATGTTTCATACATCCTGAAGGACAATCATTGGAATCCCTTGAAAACCAGAATTGCCATCAATAGGACAATAGAAATATATAAAATCATTCATGCAGGTGTCCTCTTCTACTTGACAAATGGAGAAGGCATCACAAAGGACCCATTTAACTTCATATGCACATCCTTGTTTCTAGTTTACATTCCTAAAAAAGGAAATCCATAGTCATAAAACATGGCTTCCACTGCTTTGGAACAAAAGTTCATGAAAAGAATTATGGCTAGTTATTAGACCATTCATTTTCTGAAAATCCTTACAGATCCACCTGACCAACATTCTCTAAAAAAAAGCAACATTGCCCTTCTCACTCAAAGTGTCACCCATCCACCATATACATTTGTAAATCATATACCTACATTGTTTGTTAAAGCTTCTATTGTATTCTATGTGTAAGGTGCCAACTTGTTTACATCACTAGCACAGTGCTGTACAGATATAATTAGCACAATAAAAATGGCACTCGAAGTGAAACAGATTTAAAATTATATCTCAAAACAGCACTTAATATAAACAGAAAATATAAGCAAAAGGTGTTTGGTGATCTTAAATAAGCCATATCTCACCTCAATGCAGGACAGGTGAAAAGTTAATCACCTAAGACAGTCACACAAAACTCTTATTATTATGATATTGGCATGTGCCTGCAAAAGAAAACTACCAGCGCACAATCATGACTGGTAGTTTCTACATCTTCAGCGGCCAGTGAGGGTGTGGTCTGGAGCTGTGTCATTTGATGGAGGTTGACAGACTCTATAACGGCGGAGATAGCCTTTGGCTACATCTTCCTTCATGGGAAACACAGGCCTCTCTCCCCTCCATGGCATTAACTTTGGTTGCATGGAACTGCAGTGCAGGAAACCACCTACTTGGATTTGGGAATGGGTTAGGAAGCAACTAATTAACAAGCAAACTCTGTGGGAGTAATTACCCCCACCTGCAAGCATCCCTTGAAATTATCTAATCTTTATACTATCCTGACATTTCACTTTAAAGGATACAAATTGTAAGCAAACTCCTGGTCTCGGTCATGACTGCATTAGCTATGCCTTTATTTCCTGATAAGAACATAGCTTTGATAATAAGGACTCCTTAATTTCCTTGGGTCATTGTCTCATGCAGAGAAAAAATACCCCTCTTGGAATGGCCCACATGCTGAGTAATTTGTTTCATTAGTATGTTTTCTTAAAGGATCATTAACTCAAGGGCATCATCACACTGAAACACAAATACAAAAAATTAATTAGGATAGTAGATCATTTTTATGCCAGGGTTGATGGTGGGTCCGCAAGATATGACCTGTGGGTAGATTGCAACTCTCCTTTCCCGGAACTCTGGGAATCCTGTGGAATGCGTAAGCCTTGTGAAAGAAGAGAAAGCACACTTCCCGCCTGCAAACTTAGGCACTTTAGTAATGCTTAGCTTTAACTTCCCTGGAGTGAGGGAGCACACCCAAAAAAATGCAAATAGTAAAAATACCCCAGAGAAATGCAATGCGTATACAAGACTATGCAGAAGATTCTTGCAGATGTTTCAGTTCCCAGGGGATGTCTACAAGCTAAGGCATCTGCCTGGAAGCATTTGAAGACTTGTATGCTCCAAGATGGTGAATCTAGAAATTCTTTTTACAGATAGTCAGGAGTCACCAGGCGATCCTCTGTATAATTGTTAACGTCAGCCTGGCTTGCAAACAGAGGCATTGCATATCTGAAAAATTGCAGTGATGTGGTTAAATGTGTCTGCAGCAACCATCAAAATGGGGAAATGCTTGATTTAAAATCATGGCTTGGGCCGTGGTCATTTGTTTTGAAGGTGACTAAATGAAACAATTGGACCACCAAAGATTCACATCCACCATCAAACTTGACCAATGTCACAGATCACCTTGTGAGTGTCAATTTCGGTGCTGCAGCCTGCAGAACCACTAAAAAGGTAAGCCCTCAAGGACTCATCAGGTCCAAATAAAGTAGGTGAGTTATTCAACAATAAATACACAACACTACGGGGTTTATAGAATTAAAGACAATTTGGGAGCTATCCCTGCACTGTCAAGATATTATTCAACTATAACCGCATAGGAGTGAGAAAAGCCTTCATATTAGTCCCAGAAGAAGGCAGAGGCTACTAATGTCTGAAGTATGAAACAGTACCAACAATTTACTGCATGACAAGACCAGTAAAGGCTATTCTGCACAACATTCCCATTATTTTAGGTACCTCAAAATTGAAGCAGCGATAAATTTGAGAAAAACAATTCTGAAACACATATTCAACATGGGTTAAGAAAGACATAGGGCTTTCCACACTTCACATCTAGCTCTATATTTATTTTTAATTACAAATTAACGCTGCATAGCACTAGCATCATTACACCTAACAATTACTCATTTACAAGAAAAGAATGAATCCAAACCTAGCAGAAGGAAAAGAGCATTGGTTTCTATGACAACCAAAATCGAGGTGAAAGGAGAAATTGAACACCTGGCATAAAGGCGAAACTACCTTTCAGTATATGCTACAAAAAAAATACAAAAACAATTTTTAGGATTTTTCAGATGACCAGAATAAAAGCAATGAAATGTGTGCTCACTTTGGAAGCACTTTCACACCATGCGTTTCCATTCTTTCGTTCCAGCCTGAGAAGCGCGCTGATATATCTTTCTATATCACGACCAGCTCGCATTCCTATTTAGAAAAGCAGTATAACACATTAAAGCACTAATTTCTCCGTAATCCAGTCAACTATGACAAAAACACCAGTGTTTTCCATTACCCAATGCCTCCCATAGTGTGGCAGTCCAAATAACACGCATTCATTTTTCTTGTGTATTAGTGCGCAATCTATTCAGACATTTGCCTCATTTCACACTAGATTAGCTTCATTTATTTTCAAAATTTCCTCCGTTAATCTGAATTTTCTGTTACATCTCTCCATGAAGTATTTGTTATTTAGGTAGTTCTAATCCTATTCCTAGATACCTTATAACACTTTAAAAATAATGCTTTCCTGACTTTCGCTGTTGGACGAAGGTTGAGTTCATTTATAAGGTTATGGACCTCTGAAGTCACTTTCAATATACTTATTAAGTAAGGCAGGGGCTACTTTTTTCCTTATAGTACACAATCGCCATCACCTTTTCCACAAACCACTTGAAATAGACGTCCATAGCTGTTTCATATGAAAGAGAAAGCATGTTTGCAAAGCATTCATAAAGATGACTAAACAATCTCTACTAAAAAATGAGTCAAAAGGCAGTTAGGTATTATCAGCAAAAAGCCATTAGAATTAAAGTAACATAAATTATTTTGAAAAAAAAGGAGCAGTGGCTTTTCAAGAATTACCAAAGAAGAGTAAAAATAAACATATTGCCATAAAGATCTAATTTCTGCTTGTAACTGTACAGCTAAAAAAAAAAAAAAAAACAGAACAGAAGAAAGAAAAGCAAACTTTCATTTTCATTCTTTATACATTTACCTGAATTATGCTCCCTGGCCTGACCTTCCTTTCCCCTGGCTGCTGGCTCTAGCTGAAGGCATTATGATGTCAGAACTCAACTGAAATAAGTGATTAGTGTTAAGCGGCTATGCCATTCCATCATAATAGGCGGCCGGGTGTGTAACAAGTTATCGATTATAAAGAAATCAGAGATGGTTTCTATACAAGGACTGTGTAATTGCATGTAGTGTAAGAAAATATCTTTCATATGGGCTATTTCGCTGTTAAATGTTTCAGTGCATATGTGTGCTTTCAGGAGGAGGTAATGATATTATGTGCCCTGTCTATGAGGTTTAACCAGTGTATGCCTAAACACTCTCTCCCACCGTCCACTCACACACACAAACTATTGTTTTAATTTAATGCTTATAGCTTGTGTTCTAAGCATAACATTATAGATGATGAACTAATTACATACAGGGGTTCTCTCCCACTTGCTCAACCCCTGTCTCCAAACACACAGGTCAAAGCAACCTGTGACCTCTCTGGCCTATACATTTCATCTTAGATGCTGTAGTTTTTGTTCAACTTAATTGAAACAAAAACAGCTTTAACATATAAAAATGTTGTCTCAAACCAACTCTAGTGAAAAAATCATACTGCCAGCTCAAGCCCAATGTTATATTTTCCAGATTTTTGCAGGTTTATGAAGGGTATATCATAGGTATATGCTTGAAATGCTTACAATTTGTCTAGTTCTCACCTGGAGAATTAGAAAATAAAATGTGTAGGGTATCAGCTAACCCACAAGTTACTTCTGCCCTCCCCATGCACAGTTTTCTCATCAACAATTTTACTGCAAATGTCACAGTGAAATTATCAATAGTGTCATAGAAGATACCATGCGTGATGCAATACCTGGTGTAATTAGCAGTGCATGGCGGGAACGCAAGTTATAGTTCCCTTAGGGCATGAGTGATAGTTACTTGAAATAACTAACTATAAAAGCTGAATTTCCATGATTGTGTGCATTTAAAATCTGAACCTAACTATGACGTTGCAATAACCTATGCTTTTTGGTGAATTTCTAAGGTTTTTTAAACTCTATTTTTTAACTATAATGTCCCTGTAACCTTTGTGTTTTTTTCAGTGAATTTCTAGGATATTGTTAACATTAAGTAAGAGTCCCATTGCAATGCACAGTGTTGGGGGGTGGGTTTGGATGCAAGGTCTGGCCCAGCAATGTTTTACCCCAACCCAAGCCTGCTGCTCCTGTCCCCCTCCTCTTTGCCATCCATTGTCCAAGTCCAAGCCCCTGCTCCCTCATTACAGCCCTTTGTGGCCATTGTTCTGCCACTTGCTTTTGTGTCTGCCTTGAACAGTTAGTTCCCCATCCACCTCCTCCTTACCCTCTGTTGTCTATGCACCCTTCCTCCTGCCCTGCATGGTCCAATGTACTTCCACTGACCTATATTTAGCTTGATGTCCCTGCCCACTCCTCTTGTCCTCCTTTGCTCAATTCTATGCACCACCATTGCCATCCTGCTTAGACCCTGTGCTTAGTTTGTTGTCCCTACCCTCCTTCCCCCTGCCCTCTAAATCCTGTGTGCATGCCCCTGCTTCCTCCTTAATTGCCTCCCATGTTCCATGGACCTGCCACTGCCCTTCCTATCTACTACAAGTGTTCTGTTGGGCTGCCACTCCCCCTCTTCACCTGCCCAGTATGGTCAGATGGCTGCTGTCTGTCCCTGCCACCACTGTGAACGCTGAATTTGTTACTAATGAATTTTATGTATATTGGATTAAGAATTTGCATATAATTTGACTAATAAAGAAAATAATGTGTGACTTGGAAAATGTGCCCACTTGAGTGGCTGTCATCAAATACGTAATGCTTTTATTAAATGAATAACGTTATTAATTGAAGTGCTCGTATTAAAGAGATTGTGGTATTTTGTCACATTAATGATTTTACATTATGTCTTTGCTTATTAACGGTAGGCCTTAAGTTAGCGAGGTTTGGGCCTAGTCTGGACACCCTCATATTAAGCTCCATTGTGGGAATGTATGTTTAGAGTAATCAATTCACTTATTGTTCACACTGTGTTGACCAAACATTAGCAGATGTCTTCAACTTTCTCATGAGTAATGCTTGCTAGAATGTCTTGTAGTAGAAATTGTTATTTTGTATAGTTTGATGCATGAGCCAGTGATGTTCCCAGGAACTAATAATGGATGCCTTGACTGGAGTACGAATGGACACAAAAACGTTACCTGATGAGTCTGACGATGAGAAGAGGAGCCAATCATTGAAGTGTGAGAGACAGTTTATTTATATCATAGATTTGGGTTTTTATTTATATAGGACTAATTGTAAACGTATGATTTTGAGACTAATGGCAATGTGGAAAGCTCTTTAGGACATTTTCATTTAGCCTGGCTGCACAGAGGAGAAGCGGGCCCTTTCTTTTCTGTTTGAGGAGCTGAACAGTTCCTGATAATGTATTTCTATCTTTAACTTTATTGCTTAAATTTCTGATGCTGAATGCTAATCCCTTAGACATTGCTTCTTAAATGGTTCAGATTCAGATCCCTGTGTCGGAACCATCCCCTTGCACTGCACGTTGCTGAAGCTGACCGAACAGATGTCCAACTGACAAAGATAATCACAGCTTGCTGATCCATATGAGGAGAGGTATAACAAAATGCTATTTGTTCTTGCTGTAGGTTTTGATATATGTTTCTAGGTACCAACCGCTATTTTGATAGAGCCATAGTTAGAGGTTTTTCCAAATTAACTTTGACTAAAATTGTTTTTCATAAAGCCCAAACATGCTATTCTAATCAGGAGGCTAGTTAGGAAGACACCACAATGTTAACAAATTATCATTAAAGGAGTTGATGTTGTTAATTTGCTGAATCTAGATCTATGCTATTTCTTTTGTGCAATTATTCTTGCTCTTAATTTACACTGTAACTCGTGAATGCTGAACCATCAATGCGTTAGCTAAATTGAGATTCTTTAGAAGATTTGGTCAACTGGTGTTGTTTATGTATGTCTTCCATTTGGTTTTGAGACTAATTTATGTGAAATTAGCATTGTTAATATCGGGAAATAAACTTTCAAACTTTTACATAAAGGCGTGGGTATTTGTGGCCAAATGGGTCATGGTTTATGAAGATCACTGCCTCCAAAGAGTATTTGATGATGTTACTGATTATGATGAAGTAACTGCATTGTGTTAGAGACTTATGGTGGAATCACTCTAAGCGTAGTCAAAAGGTCTATCGAACCTCTAACGCGTCCCCTTATAAATTAACAATAAAAGGCCAAATAAGTACAGACGCGCTCACAGAGATGGTAGCAGAGAATGGTTAGTCTCTTTAAGAGGCCACCATAAAGTTTACAGATAGGTAAACGAGAAGGAGAGTTTGTCTTCTGAGAGGCCATCATAAGGTCCTTTTTCCCCTAGAGTTGGCAGTTGAAATGGATGGTTAGTCTTCTTTTTCTTCTGATTGTGCTAAGAAGAATCGGATGGGTAGTCTCTCTAAGAGATCAACATAATTCATAGATTGGGTCAAGAAGTCGGAAAAGGTTAAGATTTTCAGATTTAATGATAAAAAGTGAAAAGATTAAGGCCCTCGTTACAACATTGGTAGTAAAAAAACACCTACTGCTGCGGCGATGGCCGCCAAAAGACCGTCGCTTCGGCTACCAGCTGTTCGCCATATTATGACCACTGCTTGAATTCCACCAGAAGGATGGCGGAAATCCGGCTATGGTCATGCTGGCAGATGGTGGTAAGGTGGTGCTAAAGGCAGCAGCAGCGCCACGCCAGTAGACCACCACCAGCCGTATTCTGACCAATAATACGGCCTGGCGGTGTTCTGCTGTGCCGTCTCCTGTCAGAGGACCCCCTGCACACAGGTAAGTGAGTACTCCGACAGGGGAGGGGTTGTTGTGTGTGTGGGTGGGGATGTATGTTTGTATGTACATGTATGTGGGTGTGTGATGCGTGTTGGATGCGAGTTTGCATGTATGAAGGTGTGAGTGCGTGTATGTTAAGTTTTGTGAATGCCTGTGTGCGTGCATGTTTGAAAGTGTATGCGGTGTGTGTGAGTGAAAGTATGCATTTGTGGGTGTTTGTGGGAATGTGTGTGTGTGTGTCTGTGTGTGTGTGTGAATGGGGGTGTGAATGTAGAGGAGTGATGGGGGGCATTGGAGAGCCAGGGAGGCTGGGGTGGTAACTGGGGAGGAAGGGGGAGGGGGAGACCCCTATCAGTGACAGGGAAGGAATTCCCTGTCACTGATAGTGCCTATCGCCATGGTTTTTGTGGCAGTAACCCATGAAAACCATGGCGGTAGGCGGGGTCATAATCCCGTGGGTGGAACAGTGACCACCGACCGCCAGGGTCATAATGATCCCATATGTCCCCCTAAGAACCTATCTTGACTTTCCCAGAATCTTGGAGCTTGCCAATGCTTATTTGAGGATGTTCTCAGAGTTCTAGTGGCAGTGTGAATGAAATAGATTTTGCGCTTGCACAGCTTAAGCAAATCAAAGGTGAATTGTGATGTTTGAGAGTGTCTAGGGAGTTTGCATACTCCAAATTGTGAGAGTAGGGAAGGTGTCGAACTTCACATGTGTGTGGCGCTTTGTGCTCACAAATTGTCCACGTGGTTGTTGGTATACGGACCCTACGTGGTCTAAGACTCTGGAGTACTGAATAAGCGAATGAGACACTTGTTTTATGTTGTAATTTGTCAGTTTTGTAGGTCAATTAGGCGTGGTTGACAAACTCAAGAGTATGTTAAAGTGAGTGAAAAGTTTTCTACTGAGATTTGGTGAATCCTATGTGCACCAGGATAGATGCAATGATCAGCTGAGAGTGAAATTTGCTGGTCAAATTTTGCTTGCAAGTCAGGGAAACTGAGATAGAAGGAGCATCTGTCAGAGCGAAATGCCACAGTGAAAAAACAGTAAGGTTTCTGAAGCGATTGTGTTACCCTACCTGTAGTAAACAGTCAAATTGGGGTTTGATTTTATTTAGTGCTCACAATATTTGCATTTAGTTTGAATGTATTTGATTTGAGGAAGACAAGCCGAAAGACTTTGTCAGCCACTGTACGTGTGATGTCATTGGAGCCACGCTGGGATAGGCTGGTTAGTGTTAAGGGTTGTGAACGGATTGGCAGACAACCGCAAAACGTAATTGGTTGAGAAGGTCTGTGAAAAGGATTTTGAGATTGAAAGTCACCTTCTGATTTGATTGAAAGTAGCGTAAATAACAGAAATGGAAATTTTCAAAGCTTTAAAGAGTGCCCTAAAGGGAGATACATTTTATCCAACCAGAATAGGTGAAATTACACCACCAGAAGGTACATCCGCCTATATTGCATTTGAAGAACAAGGTGCTGCGCCATGTCTATGGCTGAAACAATGGTGAAAAGAGACGGCAAGAGTTGGAAGCTCAGCATTCCCTGCCCATGGAACATTTAATTTGAGGATCTTAGAGAGTTTGAGGGGCGCACTGTATGATTTGAAACCTCCTCCGAGACCTGCACAATTCAAAGCATTAGCAATTTGTGAACTAGTAGCCAGACAGCGACAGCAACTGAAATTTGAGAGAAGAATTAGGAAAGCTGAGAAGACTTTAGCAGAGGCAAGATGGGAAGTGAGCAAAAATTTTGGAGAACTGAGACTTTACAAGGAATTAAGGGCCAGATGTAGCAAGCAGTTTTGCCCATTCTGTGTCTATGGGAAAATGTGTTCGTACATATGGCCCTAAGTTGTTTTGGGGAATTACCCAAGAGACAAGAAACGAGGATAAAAAAAGTACTAAGAAGAGCGACTCATATCCTTCAGACGACAGAGTGCAGAAATCCACAGAGAGTAGGAAGTCTTTAACACACGATGAAGAATCAGATGATGATGAGTTTATTTTACAGTTACTGAAAAATCGTCCCCTACCATATGCAGCACATGAGAGAAGTTCAAGTACCAGTGTAGACCCTACAGCTCCAATACCAATTGACTTTATACAAAGCCAGATTCAGGTTAGTCACAATGTTTCAGTTACTACTGCGATTCAACGTCCTATGCCACAGATGGAGAAACACAGAATATATCCAGCTGTACCCATTGTAGATACTTCAACAAACTTAGTAGTGCCGACAGGACAGGTTTACCAGAAGCCAACTTTGATCCAGATAGAGTTTACCCCAAATTTAATGTCCCCGATACAGACACAGACAATCCTGAGATACACTTCCATGATAGGATCACAGACTGAAATGTCTGCATTGATAAGTCAGATTACAGGAGTAATATAACAGAGAGACCCAAATGCCTGACCAAGTCCAGATGCAGTGTCAGTACCAGTTACAATCGATCCAGTCATACCGTTGTTTCCCCAGAGAAACAATAAGAGCAGTGAGCAAAAAATCCTGAACCCAAGTGTAGAGGGAGAGATTTGAAGAAAGTGCAAGAGTGATGAGCCCCATTATACCAACATTTGATGGAACAAGTCCATGAATAGATGTGTGTTCTTTTAGAACTCCTCCAAATAATCAGGGAAGATTCGAGGTAGGTTCCAATCCAAGCATGGTGACACCAGAAACTCTGAATCTAACGTTACAGAAAGTGCCTAGGGTAAGCAATAACAGCATTATATTACAAGGTTTGACAGCTCAGCAGTTAACTGAATGGTTAGAGAAGTTAAGTAGCACCCAAGGAGATTCCAGCAGAGGTAGTGCTCTGAATTTGACCAGGCTTAGACTAGAAGCAGAAGACTTAATCGGGGGAACAACGGGGTTGGACAGAATTGACTCTTTCAGAGAAGATGAGCTACATTATTTGTATAGGCTAATTACTAACAAAGCAGGAATAGTACATCAGAAAATGGCAGACTTGGCAAAAAAGTATGACATAGAAATTGGGAAAACAAAACATTTAAAGAGGAGTTACAGATTAGATTTTGACTCAAAGGACTTTGAGAACATGAGAATACCGGGAATTAAAATTCACCACTGAGAAATAATTCAGAGCATCCAAACAGAGGGACCATAGACAAGTGGGAAGGCAGATGGGTGAAGAAAAGAAACAAGAAGAAAAGGGATTCTTCTAATCTTACTGCGAAAGTGCAGCAGGTTGAGATCCAATGAAAATCTTACCAATGAGAGAGATTCTCAGAGGGAAATTTGTACATGTCCCTTGGAGCAGAAGTGACATTTTGTCATTTACAAATGATTATCCCAGGTTGAGAGAGAAGCCAGTGGTGTTGTACCAGCAACCAAATAGGTTTGTGAAACTTGCAGGGAGGATTTGAACACCCTATTAGCAATAGTAGTTCCAGCAGACTTATGGGTCGAGTGTAAAAGGAATGTAGAGTGGCAGACAAGAGAACCTCAGCAACAGGTGCACTGTCTCCTGATATAATGAAATATTACTATAAGGTGATCAGATTTTTGAAAATGAGAATTTCGCCCAAGAACATTGACTGGCAGAGAATAGACAGGACAGTCCAGGAAGCGAAGGAGTCAATACATGCATATTATGAGAGATTGTTACAAGCGTTCAAACATTACAGTGGCAGAGAAACAATGGAACCAAAAGACACAATTCATTTTGTGTTCAGATTTGTTGAAGGACTGAGACTTGAAATTAGCCAGATGATTAGGAGTCATTTGATTTGTTGGCAAGCGAAACCAACTGATGAAGTATTACAGCATGCAAAGTACTGTAGTGACAAGATTGAGCTGAGGCAGAGAAAGTTGAAGGAGAAGGCAATGGTGATGCATACTAAAGCGGCACAAACAGGAACGCAGGGACCTTTTCCACAACAGTGACAGCAGCAGCAGGGAAACATGTGGTTGTAGAACCAGGTGAAAGGAGGAGGTAGAGGTCACTTTCCAAATTTCCAAAGTAATGTGAATCAGGTGCAAGGTTTTCAGCCCAGGCAACAGATGCAAATGCCATGTTTGTAGATGCCCCAGTCACAGCAAATTCAACCTCAGGTTCAAATGGTACCTAGACAACAAATTAAAAATGCCTCAACCCCCAATGGAGCAGCAGCAGGTGATGCTTCATCAACAGGTCACAGGTCAAAGGTTTTATCAGAGTAATAACAAAGTATACCAATTCCCACTACACAGTGAGGATGAAGCAAACAATGATTTGGTGAGTGAGAGTTCGGATGAAGAGGAATGTGTGTTAGAAGCTTCATTAGAAGTAGATCTGAAAGGTCCATACGTGAATGGAAAAGTGATGGGTCACAAAGTCTCATTTTTAGTTGACACAGGAGCTACACGCTCTACAGTGAGAACGGAAGAAGTTCCAAACATGCCCCTTTCAGGGAAAACAATCCAGATTGTGGGAGTTGCCAACCAATATTTGACAAATCCGATTACAGCACCAGTTCAGGTTAAAATTGGAAACTTTAAAGGATTACACAAATTAGTAGTTTGTGACTCGAGTCCGGTACCCTTACTAGGAAGAGACTTGCTATTCAAAACAAGATGCTCAATTACTTGCTCAAATGATGGAATTGGCATTCAGACAAACAGTGATGATGAAGATGACTTGTCCACAGAAACAGACTGTGACACAGAGAATGAGGAGTACCATTTGATTAGTTTCTTTCCACTTTTCACGGTGAGAGATCTTCCTTCAGATTTTCAGGGAACCGTTCAAATGAAAGTGTGGGATTTTACAGGAAAAGACATTGGTCTACTTAAAGGAGTTGAGCCAGTTAAGGTCCCAGTCAAGCCAAATGCAATTTTACCCCAGATTCCTCAATACCACATGACACAAGAGACGATTAAAGGGATTGTACCCATAATTGCAGAATTTGTGAACCAAGGTGTTTAAAGGAAGGTGTTGAGTAGCCCATTTACTTCACCAATAATGGGATTGGGTAATTTCTGATTCTTCAGGATTTGAGGATTGTCAATTAATCGTCTTTTTTTAAATTTTTGAATCATGTCTACTGTTGGTGTAGAATTCCTCAAGGGTTTTCAGAGTTACCATCCATTTTCAACCAGATCTTGAAGAAGAACCTGGAGTCATTGGAAATTCCTTTCCAGTCAATGTTAGTCCAGTACATTTATGACTTGTTAGTTGCTTCAAAGACAAAAGAGGCATGCAAGTATGATACTAATGCCTTATTGAATCAACTAGGGAAGAAAGGACAAAGTGCCTACAGTGAAATTACAGTACTGTTAGAAAGAGGTAAAATATTTGGGACACCTAAGTGAGAAAGGAATTTGGAAAATTTCTAGAGAAAATGTCACAGCCATATTGCAGATGAATCCCCCAGCAACACAGAGAGATGTCTGGATGTTTCTGGGAATGGTGAGCTATTGTCGTCAGTGGATTCACAACTTCTGCCATTTCAGATGCTGACTCACAAAGAAGTTACTGATCCCTTAGTGTTAGACCAAGCCTGTATGAAAGCCTTTACTGAGTTAAGAGAGAGTCTGTGCAAAGCCCCGGTTTTGGGTATGCCTGACTACACAAAACCCTTCATGTTGTTTTGTCATGAGCGTGATGCATGCTCTTTTTCTGTGTTGACACAGGTCCATGGTGGTGTAAACCACCCAGTAGCATATTTTTCAGCTACTTTGGACCCAGTTGCAGCAGCTTTACCTGGCTGTTTATGTACAGTTGCAGCAGTTGGACTGAGCCTCACTCAGAGTGAGAGCATTGTGATGGGACATCCATTTACTGTTATGGTCCTTTACTCCACTGAAGTCTTACTTACCAGAACTAAGACGCAGCATTTGACCAATGCTAGGTTGACCCAGTATGAGACTGTCATCCTGGGTTCGCCAAATGTATCCTTGAAAAGGTGTACAGTGCTTAATCCAGCAACTTTGCTTCCAAAAGAGGATATTGAGGTTGACAAATTCGAAGAAGCTGAACATGACTGTCTGGAGGTTACTAATTTGTGCACAAAACCGAGACCTGATATTCGAGATACCTGATTGGAAGAAAATGAGCAAATTATTTTTGTTGATGGTTCCTGATTAAGGGATAACATGGGAACATTGAGAGCAGGGTATGTTGTGTGGACAATTTCTGGTATACTCAAAACTTCCTGTCTTCAAGGAGTGTATTCTGCACAAGTGGCTGAACTGGTAGCGCTTACAAGAGCATGCATGTTTCTGCACAGCTTAAAGTTACCATATATACAGACAGTCAGTACAGATTTGGAGTAGTCCAAGACTTTGGCCAGCAATTATCACAGAGAGGTTTCCTAACCTCTTCTGGTTCACCAGTTAGAAATGGCGAAAAGATTCCTGATTTGTTACAAGCTATTCAAATGCCTTACAAGATTGCTGTGGTGAAATGCAGTGCACACCAGAAATCACAAGATTTTGTGACAATAGGAAAGAGATATGTGGATCAAGTTGCAAGATTTTGCGCATTGAACTGTATATCGTTCAAAGATAAATGGGAATTGTAACCTGAAGAAGAGGAAATGTGCCTAAATTATGCACTATGTGTCATAGATACTTGGGAAGAACTGAAAGTGCTTCAAGATAATGTTGACAGAGAAGAAAAGAAAAACTGACTAAAGTTAAAATGTGTTCAGCGTGAGGACGACATATGGGTATATGGAGAGGGACAAGTGGGTTTACCAAACAGTTTGTTGACTCAAATGGCTAGAGAGTATCATGGTCAAGTACATGTGGGAAGGGATGTGATGGTTCGAACATTCAAGCAGTTCTGGTTTAATTCAAAGTTTAGACAGGTTGCCAAAGCAATTTGCCATTGATGCATCATGTGGCAGCAGATGAACATAGGTAAAGGGACTGTGGTAAACATGAGCCACACTGGAAGAGCGGAAGGTCCATTAGCAGAATGCAGATGGATTTTATTGAGGTGCCTGTGTGTGGAGGATTGAGATATGTGTTGGTAATTGTCTGTATCTTTAGCCATTGGATTGAAGCTTACCCTACATGAAGAAATGACAGCCTTACTGTAGCAAAGTTACTGCTTAGGGGACTGATACCGCGTTTTGGTTTTCTGGTCTCTTTAGAATCAGATAGGGGAAGTCACTTCAACAATGAAGTAATTAAATGACTGTGTTCAGCTTTAAACATTGAGTATACGTTGCACTGTAGCTACTGCCCTGAAGCCTCAGGGCTTGTGGAGCAGATGAATGATACCCTGAAGTCAAGAATTGCAAAGATGTGTGCGTCCATGAATCTGAAATGGCCTGATGCACTGCTGTTAGTTCTGATGAGTATGAGAAACACACCCAACAGGAAAACTGGACTGTCGCCGCACGAAATCCCCATGGGCAGAGCAATTTGGTTGCAGCTGTTCCTGCACATGCTCTTGTGAACATGACAGACAATATGGTGTTGGATAACTGCAAAGGTCTGACTGAAGTGGTTCACTCTTTCTCTCATCAGGTGGAAGCCACCACATTGCAACCGTCTCAAGATCAAAGCCACAACCTGATTGCGGGAGATTGGGTTGTGGTAAGAAAACACATGAAGAAGACTTGTTTGGAGCCTCAGTGGAAAGGCCCTTATCAAGTAGTACTGGTTACTATTACAGCTGTGAAGTGCGCTGGAGTTCAGAACTGGGTTAATGCCAGCTATACCCAGAAAGTACCCTGTCCATTGGACAATGAAGAAGAGTTGTTGAGAGTACCAACAACTACCAGACAAAGCCCAGGCTCAGGGAAAGAAACAGGAGAATCAGAGACTGAGGCCCTCATTACGACTTTGGTGGTCTTTTTAAAAGACCGCCAAAGCTGCTGCAGTCTGTCAGTGCTGGTGGTATGATCATCGCCCTATTAAGAGTTTTCTGTTGGGCCAGCGGGCGAAAACAGCATTACCGAGCGATGGCACAGCAGAAAACTCACCACAACATTCATACCAGCTTGTAATCGAGCCGGCGGCAATGTTGTGGTGCGTCGGGTGTAATAGCACCCATCGCACATTTCACTGCCTGTAATTCAGGCAGTAAAATGCACAACGGGGCTGTCCATGGGGGGCCTGCACTGCCCAGGCCAAGTGAGACCACCATGCAAAGGCTGGCGGAAAGGGGACTCGTAACCCCCAGGGCAGTGATGCTTACAGCACTGCCCCGGTGGATTGCGAACGCCGAGTCTGCCAGGCTGTTGACAGGCATAAACCTGGCGGTGCTAGCAGTTGGACCACGGCTCTCATCTGCTACGGTCATATTAGGGCGGTCGGACCACCCTGTCTGCGGCGGTCCGGTCACCATTGTGAGTGTGGCGGTCTTGAGACCACCACACTCGTAATGAGGGCCTGAATCTGAGCAGAAAACAGTGCAAACACTCCTGTGAGTGACAAAGTGGAAGACCTACAGGTGGGTGGCAGTGAACCAACCTCGACTGAGGTAGCAGGAGAATCTAGTCAGAGGAGGGCTCTTCCAGAAGCAGATGATCTGGAAAGTCAAACAGTGCACACTGAAGACCCCGTGGTGAAAGGGGTTGAGGCGGATCAAAGCCGAAACGATCTGACCTCTCCTGAACCTGTTGCAGGTACGTCAGGAGAAAATCCTGCGGAACAAAAAGAAGTTACAAATCCAACACTGAAAAGAGCATTGACGAAAGGTCCACTAAAAAGAGATGAGTGGCCGAAATCACAGGTAAAGAGAAAAGAAGCAATTACAGTGACAACAATCGAGGAAGAAATAGACACAACAAGAAGAGAAGATTTGAGGGATGGAAAGTTAAATGGAGATCGAAGATTGAAAAGAAAGGGAATTGCAAATCAAAGGTACGCAGGTCCTGAATGGCCGTATGCATTGATAAGTGGATGGCAGAGTGAATTTTTGTATTTTGTTTTGATCGAGAGGTTCCAAAATTGTGAACCTAAGAAAAGTGCAAAAGAGACAATTGAAAGTAACCAGAAGAGACTAAATAACCTGATTTGATAAGCTGCTAAACCAATTTTGACATGCTACCTATTTTTGACAAAAGGTCCTGGAAGAAAGAATGAAAGCTGTAAATAACTGCTAGAAAAGATTGAAGATTTTGTTTTTGCTTTTTGCTGCATAGTTATAATTTTTCTCTTCTACTTTCTGATTCTTTACAGATAATGAATAACCATAGCCAACAGGTTAGGAACAACAGGTGCTGGAAATACATTGGTATTGGTTTTGAGATTGTGTGCATGATATTGTGTCTGGTGTTGATTGTGAGCATGACTCTACTTGACAAGATTGTGGCCAACCATACCTCGGCTTTAGAGACAACTACTGCACTCACAGAATTAGACAGGTTTAGGATAGATGAGAATTATTTGCACATAGACAGTACCCAAGGAAAACTTTCTTCTAATGTTTTCTATTGCTTATTGCGTGAGTATGTTGAGACGATGGAAGCAAGAGATTGTTATGTCTGCACGCAGATTCCTTCATCAGTGGAGGAAGGAGTTACTTACCATAGATTGCCCTTTACTTATGGTATAAGTGGTAGTCTTTTACTAACAAGATTTTAGAACCAGGAGTACATTCAGTACTTCTACTCAACCATGATGTAGTATTTTTGTTTGTTCCAGTAATTAAGTACCTGAGTAGAGTAGCTAAGGAAAATGCCATAGAATTAGTGAGAGGATTTTGTGAACCTACATTGACATTTGGCGTGGCTTAAACTCACAGGAATAATCTCATATGCTTGCTTACACCTATAAAAAAGAGTTTCTTAGATCAGACAGATGACATGAGAAAGGCATTAAAGGAGAAATTAGAAAAGGGCTTTGAGAAAAGGACAATTAGAAATGATCATCCATTTAGTGACATAAAAACAGAAGGGAAATTAACTTTAGATGCGCAACACATAAGAAAGCTTTGTGTATATAGGCCTAAATCTAAAACTGACACATCGTGGGAACGAGTAAATGGACACTCATGTTAAATGGACAAGATCCAGCAATTCCAGGAGTTAATTACATCTGTGGACCAAATGCATATTACCATCTTCCTGGAGGATGGTATGACACCTGTTACTTGGGGATAGTTTTCCCAAAGATTTATCAACTTGAGAACTTAAATAAAGTACCTAAAATGACTGAACTACATCATGTTAGACAAAAGCGAGAATCTTATTGTGGCATACTTGGAGACATATTCATAGCTATAATTCCTTCAGTGGGAGTTATTCTGAAGTCTTTGACAATTCGAAAGTTGTCTACTATTGCGGATAACATGCTGACAAATTTTTCAGGAGCCATGATCCTAATGGATACAGAAATGGCTGCGGTAAGATCTATGACTCTTCAGAACTGCCTTGCGATAGACATCCTTTCAGCAAAGGAGGGCAAAGTTTGTAAAATTCTGAAGTTGCAACATTGTTGCTCATATATACCTAACAATAACCAAGAAATTAGAGGCCTTATTAACAATTTGACTAATGACAGCACTGACTTGAAAGAGCTGAAGGAACCAGGAGGTTGGGAAAATGTTGGCAAACGTTTTGCTTCTGTGGGAAATTGGCTTGGTAACCTAGGGAAAGGGATAATATTGAAAATAATACAGATAATATTGAGTATAGTGATTTGTATTATTGGAGCATGAGGAATTCATAAATTGTATTGTGTGATTAAGATGAAGAAATGGAAAAATGATCAGAGGAGAGAGGAAATTGAAATGGAAAAGTAATTTGGAAAAAATTCAAAAAAGGAAAGAAGAAATCAAATCTGTATGGAAAGCAAATTTTAGGTGAACAAAAATGTGTATGGGAAAGATGTGAAGCGCGATGACATATTTAGTCATCAGAGGAGGGATTGTGAACGCTTAATTTGTTACTAATGAATTTTAGGCATTTTATATTAAGAATTTGCATAGAATTTGACTAATATGGAAAAGAAGGTGCAACTTGGAAAATGTGCCCATTTGAGTGGCCGCTATTAAATTCTTCATGCTTTTATTAAATGAAAAATATTATTAATTGAAGTGCCCCCATTAAAGACATTGTGCTAATATGTTATATTAATAATTTTACATTATGTTTTAGCTTATTAACTGCAGGCCTTAAGTTAGCGAGATTTGGGCCTAGCGTGCACAGCCTCATATTAAACTGCACTGTTTAGTAAAATTGTGGGAATGTATGTTAAGAGAAATCAATTTACTTATTGTTCACACCGTGTTGACCAAACATTAGCATTTGTCTTTAACTTTCTCATGAGAACTGCTTGCTAGAATATCTTGCAGTAAAAGTTGTTATTTTGTACAGTTTGATGTGTGAGATAGCGATGTTCCCAGGAACTAACAATGGATTCCTTGACTGGAGTATAGATGGATACAAAAAGGTTACCTGACACGTCAGATGATGGGAACAGGAGAAGAGGAGTCAATCATCGACGTGTGAAATACAGTTTAGTTATATCTTAGATTGTTTTTTTTAATTTCTATTGGATTAATTGTAGACGTACGATTTTCTTACCAATGGCAATGTGGGAAGCTCTTTAGGACATTTTAATTTAGCCTGACTGCACAGAGGAGAAGTGGGCTCATTCTATTCTGTTTGAGGAACTGAACATTTCCTGATGATTTATTCCTACCTTTAACTTCATTGCTTACATTTCTGATGCTGAATGCTGCTCCCTTAGACATTGCTCCTTAAATGGTTCAGATTGCCTAGAGACCCCTGTGTCTAAACCATCCCCTTTCACTGCGTGTTGCACAAGCCAACCGAACAGATGTCCAACTGACCACGATAATTGCAGCTTGCAGATCCATATGAGGAGAGGATTAACAAAATGCTATTTGTTCTTGCTGTAGGTTTTGTTCTTTGTTTCTAGGTATCAACCACTATTTTGACAGAGCCATAGTTAGATGTTTTTCCAAATTAACTTTGACTAAAAATGTTTTGCATGAAGACCGAACATGCTATTCTAATCAGGAGGCTAGTTAGGAGACACCAAAATGTTAACAAATTATCATTAAAGGGTTTGATGTTGTTCATTTGCTAAATCTAGATGTGCAATGTCTAAAAGAGGTGAAGTCCCACTCAAAGGTTCTTGAAATTATCAAATTTGAAGTTTATTATATTGCTTGTTCCAACATTATTTCCAAACAGCCCCCTCTTGCATTATAAGCCGGGGCTTTCTCAAGGGCAGAAGAGTTGAGTCCGCCAGAGGATAGGATCATTGTTGGATTTCACGATGGGGGCCTTGCCTTGGGATCTGCTCCTTGCTCAGTTGCCCTTGAGAAAGCCCTGGCTTATAATGCCAGATGGGGCGAAACACGTGTTGGCAGTTTTCTTTCCTTCTTTTTGCGCCATTATATTGGATGTTGCTTTCGCCAAAGGAAATGAAGTGACTCTTTTGGAACTTTTGGAAATAATGTTGGAACAAGCAATATAATAAACTTCAAATTTGATAATTTCAAGAACCTTTGAGTGGGACTTTGCCTCTTTTAGACATTGCATTCTCCTATATGGAGGACGTTTGGGTGCCTGTCCTCTGGCCAAGTCCCCCATTTCACAAACAAGGCATTTACACAGGAGAATAGTATTTTGGACCCTCTCCAACTCTGGAGCTTTGCCTTTAACCTAAATCTAGATGTATGCTATTTCTATTGTGCAATTGTTCTTGCTCTTAATTTGCACTGTAAGTCTTGAATGCTTAACTGTCAATGTGTTCGCTAAATTGAGATTCTTTAGAAGATTTGGTCAACAGGTGTTGTTTATGTATGTCTTCCATTTGGTTTTGAGACTAATTTACGGGACATTAGCACTACTAATATAGGGAAATAAACTTTCTAAGTTGTACATAAAGGTGTGGTTATTCATGGCCAAATGGGTCATGGTTTATGAAGATCACTGTCTCCAAAGAGTATTTGATGATGTTTATTGATTATGATGAAGTAATCGCATTGTGTTAGAGCCTTATGTGGAGTCACTCTCAGCGGAGTCAAAAAGTCTTTTGAACCTCTAACACATCCCCTCATAAATTAACAATAAAAGAACAAATAAGGACAGATGCGCTCACACCACCACCCTGCCTGCCCGAGTTCCATGCCCCTATTTCCTCCCTCTTTTCCTTCATGGTCCATTTTGCTGCCTTCCCTTCCTCCCTCTATGCTCTGTTGTGCTGCAACTGCTCCTTCTGCCTGCCCTGCGTAATCTGTTGAGAAGTTCCTTCCCCTGCCCTCTCTTGTCTGTGTCCATCCTCCACCCCTCCCCCTGTCCTCCATGGTCCTTTGAGCATTTCTCTGGCCCCTCCCTCTTGTCCAGCCTTGGCCATTGTGCTTCCAATAATCATCTTAATTGCCATGCATGGTCATTTGTGCTGCCACAGCCCCTCTCACTTGCGTTATGTGGTCAGCTTGCTGACCCAGACCCCCTCCCACCTTTCCACTGTTGTTTGTGTGTATGCCATTATATTCTCACTGTTGACCTCCCTGGTGTATTGTGCTTCTGGTGCCCATCTGCCTGACCTTCATGGTCAGCTTGCTGCTCCTGCTCTGTCCCCTTGCCTCCTGCCCTCTATGTGTTTATGACCTCCCTCCTGCCTTTTCTGATCCGTTGTACTGTCCCTGCCCGAACCTCCTGCCCTTCATGGTCTGTTATGCAGCAACTGTTCCTTCTGTCTGTCTAGTATGGTCAGCTTGCTGTCCCTGCCTCTTTCTCCTCTGCTGTCTGTTGTCCATGTGCATGGCCCTGTCCACTCCCTATTGCTGTCTATGGTCCGTTGTGCTGCACTGCTGTCCCGCTTGCCCTGTGTGGTGTTTTCTGCTGCTGCAACCCATGACACCGGCCCCACAAGGTCAGTTTGGTGCCCCTGCCCTGTCCTCTAATATCTGAGTCAATGTCTCTACCCCATTCCTACTGCCCTCTGTGATCCAATGTACCATGCTAGCCACCATTTTGAACTTGATAAGAGGGAGATTTTGGAAAACACTTGGGGAATTGATTTTTCCACATTGACTTAATTTGAGAAAGAGGACATTTTAGGCAGGAGGCAGATACAACAATGCCATTTTGGCCTTAAAAACAATGTAAATCTCTTGCCTGAATTGGGTCTGCTGGCATGTATGGTTGTACTGCCACTGCCTCTTCCTTCTGCCCTCAATGGCCTGTTATATTGTCACTGACTCTCTTGCTTGTTGTCCTGCCCCCTTTCCCCTGCCCTCCATGGTGCATTGTGCTATCTCTGCCCCACCCACCCACCCAGCATGCTCAGCTTGTTGCCTCTGCGCCCTCCTTCCTGCCCTCAATTATCAGAGTCCTTGCCCCTGACTGCTGCCTCCCCACAATATTCTATTGAACAACCAGACGGCTAACATTCTCTACTTATTTTATGTTATCTGGATGTAAATAAAACTGTAACACCTAAAGCATTTCCCTAAGAAATGCAAAAAATGAGAGGGTCTTATTCCCCTAGAAATTATGGTTAGTGCTGTTAAAAACTAAAACGAGGACATATTTTCTTAGTTCTCAAACAGTGACAAGCACTTTGAAATATTTTGAAATACTTATGTTTTTTCATCCAGTTGATCACTTAATTATTTGGTACACTTAGGAGAGAGGATGTGGCACTATGGCCAGAGTTGCAGACCTTGCAACTAGGGAACCAGGTTCAAGTTTCGGTGTCAGTTTAACATCCTGTGATTCTGGGCAAATCACTTAATCTCGGCAAACCTAAAACCAAAATGAGTTTGTCCTTGTGTAATGTAACTGATGCTCATGTAAAGCACTCCAAAACCTTTGAATCAAGTCTGCGATATATAAAAAAGCAAACAAATTAAGGGGCATATTTATACTTTGCTTGCGCCGAATGTGCGTCAAAAATTTTGACGCACATTCGCCGCAAACCCTGCCCCGTATTTATACTTTGACGCCCGACCCCACAGATGTCAAAATCCCACCATGTGCGTCATTTGTTGGAAGGGGAAACCTGCCTTGCCTTAATTATATGCAAGGTAGGCGTTCCCTTCCAAAAAATTACTTTAAGGCCTGTGCGCCTTATTTATATTCTGGCGTCATTTTGACGCACAGGAGGGGGTGGGCCTTAAAAAAACGGCGCCCAGCCTGATGGGCGACGTTTTTTAACACCTGGGTCAAGGCAGGCGTTAAGGGACCTGTGGGCTCGAAGGAGCCCAGAGGTGCCCTCCCCTACCCCCAGGGACACCCCCTGCCACCCTTGGCCACCCCAGGAGGACACCCAAGGATGGAGGGACCCATCCCAGGGAAGGAAAGGTATGTTCTGGTAAGTATTTTTTAAAAAAATGTTAAGTGGCATAGGGGGGCCTGATTTGGGCCCCCCTACATGCCACTATGCCCAATGACCATGCCCAGGGGACATAAGTCCCCCGGGCATGGCCATTGGGCAAGGGGGCATGACTCCTGTCTTTGCTATGACAGGAGTCATGTCAATGGAGGTTGGGCGTCAAAAGAAATGGTGCAAGTCCGATGTGAGGCCTGATTTTTGCCTCAGACCTGACTTGCACCATTTTTTGACGCACAACCCCCATTTTCCCATACGCCGGCGCTGCCTGGTGTGAGTAATTTTTTTTTACGCGTACCAGTCCGCAGCATCGGCTAACGTCATTCCATAAATAAGGCGCTCGCATGGAGCGTTGGAATGGCGTTAGCCGGCGGTAACAATTTTGACGCACAACTGCGTTGGCGCAGTTGTGCGTCAAAAAGTATAAATATGGCCCAAAGTGCTTTGCACACTTCTGTCATTGGGCTATACTTGGGTGATATTGTGCTACATTTGGGCGAGCTTTTCTCTGGTGGCCATTTTGGGAGACTTGTTTGTTAGGAAGCGTCCTAATTTATTCATTTACTCAGTATCCTCAGTAGAAAATGCTTTCAGTTTTCAACTTCGATTCCATCATGCTGGTATTCAGATGTGCCACATATTTTGCATATACTTAGAATTGTAGCACCCCAGTTGCTCATTAAAACACTGTAGTAAAGCTACTGATCATCAGGGAGTTAACAGGCAGTCTGATGATGGTGTAGAAAGTGCATTTTTTCTGTCTGCATGTCAAAATGCTTTAATGAAATAGAAGTGGTAGATAGTTGAGAACTCACTTAAACTATGTCCTATGTTTTTCTTTCTACAGCACTAACCATAATTCTGTGACAAATGAGCCCCCTCACTTTGTTCCTTTCTAAATTAAATGTTTCAATTTTTATTGATTTGATTCAATCAAGATGGCTTCAGGTGTGCCACACTTTTGGCATACATAAGACATTGCTCTAGTTGTTCTTTAGAACACTCTAGGAGACTGCAGTAGAACACAAGGGACTTGACTGACAAGCTGCTCCAGTTGGAAGTACATGCTTTATGGAGAATGTCAAACTTTATTTGCACGCCTGAGAAAGATAGTGTGAATTTACATGACAAAAACTCTCATTTTAGCTTCTGGAGCATCTTCCATGACCTCTACGGGAAAATCACGAGAAAACAGTTTTGTCTCAAACATGATTTCTGAAATCTCAGCAGAAGGCTTTTTCACAGGGTAAAATCACCTTAGAACACACAACAATCCCTAAAATTAGTATGGTACCATCAACAAAGGATATATCTTGTAACTCAAATCTGTTATCACCCTTTATATGCTCTCCTTTTTGTGACCCTCAAAACCTGCCAATTATTACATTGCATTTCAGTCTCATATATATATATATATATCTATGTTACATACGAGTGGTTGGCAGTAGGTAGTTATAGTTTCCATAGAGAAAGCGTTTGTTGACTAGCCTATATCTTTGGCACCGTTTCACGAATCTTCCGAAAAAAAATAATAATAATTGACCTGGTCATTCTTGATACACACAATAAGTCTTGGGTCCATTTGACAAGCGGAGACCGAGAAAAATGGGGCTAAAAAACAATGCATTTCTTGTGTTAATTGCCATAGGACCTGTCAGCACGTCTTACGCCTGAACCACTGGATGGAATGACACCAAATGTAGCAGAAAGTTAGCTACAGTACACATATTGTGCTTTTTGTTATTTGGTGTAAATACACTCAGTAGTTTAGGAGATATTAAAGGGCAAATACATTTGTATATCTCTGGCTGTGAATAACTAGCGAAATTCATGAATGTTCACAAATACGCGTGCGAAAAGAAGCGTTGCAACCGGCTGACCGCAAACTGACTAGAAAGTTGTGACCGCTATTTTATTTCCTGGGACACGGTCCCTGGGGTGAAAATTCTAATTGAAAGTGGCATAAGGGATGAGAATGAAGGTACCCTGACCGCAGGGGTGTCATATAGGCATGTTTTAGAGGCAAATTATAGGTTTAATATAATTTTGCATAACGGTGTGTGAATTTCCACAAATTATTCACAAAATATTTGCGATTATGGAAAAATTGGAAAGAAAAACCACAGACTCATTCATACACTAACTCATTCACTCATACATACACTCAGAGGCTCAGGCGCCCAGCCGCACACACACTTAGACACTCATGCACCAACTCAGGCCCACTTAGACTCACACACCCACTTTCAGACCCACTCAGACACTCATGCACCCACTCACACATCCACTGACAGAGACAGGCCCTGTGGTCAACCTGCACTGCGCATGGCCAAAGGCCATGCAGAGCACGGGTTAGGTGGTTATAATGGAGTGGCTGCAAGGCCTGGCCTTGTGACTAACTCCCACTGTGCATGGGCGAAGGTCGTGAGCGGCAGGGTTTGGGATAACGTATAGTAATAAAAATTACTTTACGTTAAGAAACATAGAAATTCACTGAAAAAAACAAGGGTTACAGGGACATAATAGTTAGGTTCTGAATTTACTCGAACAAAAGCATGGAAATTTAGCAGTTCTAGTCAGAGTTCTTTCAAGTAACTATAACTCATGCCCTATAATTTGTGGCTTTGCATGCACAGCTAATTACTCCACATAATATGTACTTGATGAGATAAGGAGGACTGTTGTTACCAAACACCATGACTAAGGCGGAATGTCGAAACACGTCAGTGGATTAAGTGTAGTGAATCCCATGATTAAAGGAATGTGGAAGAGACTTCCGGGAGTGCAGTGTTTAGTTTGCTTGCATATTATTACAGAGTAGTCAATCTGTTTCGTCTGCTCCAACAGTAAGAACGAACTGCATTTATTGACTGATTGCTTCATACAGTATATATATATATATATATATATATATATATATATATATATATATATATAGCTTGCTACAATGAATTTCATTTCTGCATTGCTAACACAAACACAACTGAATCCTGTGCCATAATGCCTTTATTTCTAATAAATTCAGACAATTCTGTATTAAAATATTTTTACTTTAAAGACAAGTTCTAGTCATGACCAAGGATACATTTCTGTAATGCTTTGTGAATGGAATGTTACATCCTTGGACAAGCTACTTATTCTCTGATGTAGGGTTATATCATGTCTAAACAACAAAAAATGCTATTCAGTTCTATTCAGTAAAAGTTTATTTTGGTTAAAATAATTTATAACCATAAAGCACGCCCATATTGCATAAAAAATAAAAAGGTATGAAGATAATTGATGTAAAATTAATACACTTATCAAGAAGAATACCCACTAAAAATAATTTGACTCGAGAAGGCTGATCATTGACAGTGGATCTCAATTTGGCAGTGTTAATTAAAAACTGGTCAAAAACGACAAGCCATAGGAGTGGGTAACATCTGGAGTGACATAAATGTTTTCTACATGTGTGCAGATCTTCTCATGTTAGGGGCTATTCTATAAAACTCCTAAAAAACATGAAGAACATCATACTTAGTGCTGAACGTTTTTGCATAGGCATAACTTAAAAGGATCAATATAAGCCCACCCTTTTGGAAATTACAGCAAATTATAAATGACACACATTCTGAATATTGTTAGAAATGTGATTGCACATAATGGAAACCAAGCCTAGACCATGTTTCAAACTCAGAGTTAATTTAGAAATAAATAAAGATCTTCCTGTATTTTTTTAATTGAAGTAAGCTCTCAATTAATACCTTTGTTGTAAGGAGAAATTTCTACTCCAGGTATCTTTGAATTATAGTTTATTCAAGGAGGCATATGCAAGTCCTTAATAAATGTTAACAATGGGAAGTGTATAACTGGTCATTTTAAACAGTCTGAGATAGTTTCATGATTCAAATGAGCCACCAGATTAGGCTACACAGGTTTCTAAAAAATGAACAATGCCTATTTATTTAGCCTTTCTAATAGCTTAAATCCATTTTTGTATAGCACAAAAAGTGGGGAACTTTGGGGTAAACCCAACAAGCTTCTGTATAACCTATATTCTTCCATTTATAAGTTAGTTATATCCAACAAATTCTCACCTCTGCACCAAAATGGCAATAAAAACCCAACCATTTATGTAAATTATCATGATGTGTTTGTAAGGTTTATGGCATAATTGAGTGCAGAATGAAATACTTCTTCAAAGGGCTGGGTGAACCTAAGTTTCTTTCCTGTAGCAAATTAGTCCACCAGCAAATAATATCAAAATACAAGACTAAGTATGAGAATGTTTTAATGTGATGTAACATGTAGGTATATAGTCACAACTCACCTGGGAGGGTATCCTGGGGCTGAATCAAGAGCTTTATTAGCTAAGTCAGGTTTGGGGCTAGGTGACAAGCCAAGTCCTCAGTTTCTGGTGAAATTCATGAAATGAGGAGGATAGTCTGTGTTAGAAATTGGGTCTCTAGTTGGAAGGGGTATGCACCCTATGCAAGTAGGTACCACAATCCTAGTCAGGGTAAGTCAGACAAACAACCTAAATTAACCTGTGCTCGCCCTCTGGTAGCTTGGCAGGCACACTTAACTTAGAAGGAGATGTGTAAAGTATTTGTGCAAAACCTAATTACAGTAAAACAGTGAGCAAAACCACAAAAAGACCCCACAGAAGGTTAGAAAATAGATAATATTTATCTGAGTATAACAATACCACAATGACAAAAATCCAATTAGTAGAAGCTGAGATATGACTTGTTATACATTAACTGTGAAGATAGTTCTTAGGAGTCTATAGCAGTAGAAAGGTTATTTATGGTAATAAGGGACCGGTGCAAATCCAAAATCTAGGCAGACGGTGATGGAGGGTAGGCCGAATACAGAATTCACACAGGGTCCGCTGAATAGTACCTTTGTTGGAGCAATGCGTTGACGCAAGCACACAATGCATCAATATTTCTGCCGCACTCAGGGTGATGCATCGCTTTTTGAAGTTTGTAGCTGAAAAGCCCACTTCTGAGGTTCAGGACTGGAAGGGGCACCTCGGGCAAGGGGAGGGCTCACAGATAGCAGAGTCCAGCAGAATCCGGACAGTTGCAAGCAGTCTTTGATGTCCCTGAGACTGCAAAAGAACAGGGAGCAAGCCAGCAAGTCCTTGGAGACTCCTGGGTTCAAGGATGTAGAGAGCAAGTCCAGTCCCTCTCACTGTAGGACAGAAGCAGCAGGCCAACACAGCAGAGCAAACAGTAAGGTGTCAGTCCCTCCTACACCAAAGAGCAGCAGTAGACTAACACAGCAATGCAGTTGCAGAGTTGCAGTCCCTTCTGACAGCACAGCAGTCCTCCTTCCTGGCAGAGATTTGGTGAGGTTTAGGGTCCAGTATTTCTACTTTGCTGCCCTGGTTTTGGAAGGTAGAAGAAACTTCCAGGCCTTCCTTTGAAGTCAAAGCAAAACACAAATGCTGGGGGATAGCGTAACTGGATGGACGGAATGCGGAACCAATCAAACATTCACCCCCAGTCACAGATCTGGGTTTCATCCATCCATTATTTTGCTCACCATGCCACGCCAGTTTGAACCCAGCCATATGCAAATCAGCCTTGACCCTGTTCCTAATGGGAACAGTCCAGCCCGAACTGCCAGGCCAGGTTCTCCCTGGACCGGAAACAAGCATCCTGGGACCGGTTTCGGGGTTTCACCCCTCATCAGCCCGGCTAGCTTGAATCCAGTGGCACAGTGAGCCTGGGACCCATGTCTGGGCATACCCGGCGCACTTAGAGCGGCAAAAGCAAAGCAAAACACAAACGCTGTGGGATAGCATAACTGGATGGACGGAATGCGGAACCAATCAAACATTCACCCCCAGTCACAGATCTGGGTTTAATCCATCCATTATTTTGCTCACCATGCCACCCCAGTTTGAACCCAGCCATATGCAAATCAGTCTTGACCCTGTTCCTCATGGGAACAGTCCAGCCCGAACTGCCAACCAGGTTCTCCCTGGACCGGAAACAAGCATCCTGGGACCAGTTTCGGGGTTTCACCCGTCATCAGCCAGGCTAGCTTGAATCCAGTGGCACAGTGAGCCCGGGACCCACGTCTGGGCATACCCGGCACACTTAGGGCGGCAAAAGCAAAGCAAAACACAAACGCTGTGGGATAGCGTAACAGGGTGGATGGAACGCGGAACCAATCAAACATTCACCCCCAGTCACAGATCTGGGTTTAATCCATCCATTATTTTGCTCACCATGCCACCCCGGTTTGAACCCAGCCATATGCAAATCAGTCTTGACCCTGTTCCTCATGGGACTGCCAGGCCAGGTTCTCCCTGAACCGGAAACAAGCATCCTGGGACCGGTTTCGGGGTTTCACCCCTCATCAGCCAGGCTAGCTTGAATCCAGTGGCACAGTGAGCCCGGGACCCACCTCTGGGCATACCCAGCGCACTTTGAAGTCCACAAGGTCCTTAGACTGCCCCCCCTGGCTCCAGACACTCTACAGTGGGTCATTCAGCCTTTCATGTGAGGAGAGGCATAGCCCTTTTCAGGAGTAAGTGCGGTAATGTAAAGTTCTTCCCCTGCATCAAGCCATGTAATGGGCCATTAAGGCGCATTAAGTCACAATTAAGCTTCCATTGTATGACTGTCTAGAGTGAATGCAGAAAGCCCAACTGTCATCTACCCCAGACATGTATTCAGAGGCAGGCAGAGGCACAGAATGGTCAAAGCAAGAAAATGCCAACTATCTAAAAGTTGCATTTTCAGACCTGCAATTTAAAATCCGATTTCAGCATAAGTTGTGATTTTACCAAACTCCATATTTCTAGCTTTTCGCATTTGGAAATTACACTTAAAAGATGTTGTAAGGTAATCCCAATGTTATCCTATGGGAGTGATAGGCCTTCTAATAGTGAAAAACAAATTTAAGAGTTTTTCACTATCTGGACATGTTAAGCTTCAACGTACATGTCTAACTTTTTAAATGCACTGTACCCTGCCCTTGGGGCTAACTAGGGTCCACCTTATGGTTGACTTACATGTAATAAAAAAGAAGCTTTAGGCCTAGCAACTAGGTAGACGTGTCAGGTCAAAATGACAGTTTAAACTACACACACACAGGTTCTGCAGTAGCAGGCCTGAGACATGTTTGAAGGGCTACTGTAGTGGATGGTACACTCAGTGCTGTAGATCCACTAGTAGCGTTTAATTTGCATGCCCTCGGCACTGTACTAGGGATTTACAAGTATGTTAAATATGCCAATTGTGGTGAAGCAAATGTTACCATGTTTAGGATAAGGAGCACCTGAACTTTAGCACTGTTCAGCAGTAGTAAAGTGCCCAGAATCCTAAAATTCAACAAAAATGAGTCCGAAAAACACGCTGAAGAAGTGAAAAAAGTTTGGAGGTGACCCTGCAGAAAGGGTAATTTCCAACAGTTTGATATGAAGGAGCAGGTCATTCTAGGCTTTAGGAGCCAGACTAGAGAGCGCATAACCACCAGATCTGCTTTTGCAGTAGCGGATGCGAGTAGGAGCCAGGCTGAGCTTAGGTGTCTGGTGGGTTTGTGGAAATTTATGCAGTTGTTGAGGTACATAGGGCCAATTTTATGTATGGCTTTGTATGTGTGGATGAGGAGTTTGAAGATTGCTCGTTTGGTGGGTAGGGAGCCAGGGGAGCTCTTAGAGGTGCAAGGTGATGTAGGTTCTCTTGTTGGTGTTGTTCTGACTTTGTCTCCATCTGTCCTTAAGTTGCTTGAAGTAGCATTTGGCAAGTCTGACCTCTTCTGTGTTCCTGCTCGCTTGTGGCCTGGTTCTTTTGGCTTTATTGGCTTTGAGATGAGCCAGGCTATCTGTGCAACAAGTGATTGAAGCATTGAAGTTGGATTTGAGGAGGTTGGTGTTGTGCCTAGGCGGATGGTGCAGACTAGGATATTTCTGAGATCTTGTTCCAGTCCTGTTGTGAAGATTTGGTGATGGTGTCAGTCAGTGGGAATGAGCATGCTGAAGATGATATGGGTGTTGCTGGACAAGATGACTGATGTGGGCTTGACTATGGTGATGTTGTTGAAGATGATGAACATAAGGTCTAGTAGGTGTCCGACAGTGTATCTGGGGCCTTCCACTTGCTAGATGAGTCTGAGGTTGGACTGGTCCTCTAAGCGATTGGTCATAATGGGATCGATGAGCTTCTCTGGGTGGTAGTTGAGGTCTCTGAGGAGTGATGAAGGTGTTGTTTTTGAGGATCAGAGGAGCGACAATCTATGATGTTGAACAAAAGTTAGAATGTGATTTGGGAATATCGTAGCCGAGGGCGCTGCTTGGGGTATAATTGGTGATGATGAGGAGTGCGAAGGTTAAGTGTTCCGTATTGCTGCTGGTGCGTTCCTAGAGTTGGAGCACTAGGTGTATTCTTTGAAGATGAGAGCACTTCCGCTTTTGGTCTGTTTCCCCTGTCCTATCTTATCTATCAATCTTGTATCGGGGGGGTTAATTGCGATGGTGATGATGGCGGCTTCCGAGGGATCCAGCCAGGTTTTGGTGAGGAAGAGTAGGTCCAGTGAGCATATGTGTAACAGATCCCAAATTTCAGGGATATGTTTACTGAGGGAGTGAATGTCAAGCATTATGCAGGACAAGCAGGGATGTTGTGGTCATGGGTGTTGAGTGTATTGGGTGTGTGAGGTGTTTGGGGGTGTGAGATGGGTGGGGGCAGGAGCATTAGAAATTGTAAGCTGCATAGGAGAAAACACCGTTGCAGCAGCATCGCTGGGAGATGCAACCATGATTCGGGCATGGAGTGCTGCGGTGGAGTGGTGATAAGTAGAAGTAGGAGGAAGAAGGACCAGGGGTCCAGACGCTGGGCATGGGCGGGTTGTGGATGGGGCCAGACAGGCTTGCATTTGGCATGCAAATGGCACAACCACCAATACGTTTGTTTGCACTGCAGCCTCCAATACCTGAAGACAGTTTTGGAAGGAATCCAGTGATGTCACTCCCAATGCAGATGAATGATGGAAATTACAGTGATATCACTTCCTGTGCTGATGAATGATGTGAAATGAGACCATTTGCTTGGATTCTTCTTTTGAAAATAGTTTTGGTAGGAAAATAATGATCTCACTTGCTGTGCAGAAGGATGATGGAAAATACAGTGATGTTTCTTCCTGTGCAGATGAATGATGAGAAATGAGTCCACTTGCTTGGATTCTTCTTTCAAAGACAGGTTTGGTAGAAAACCAGTGGTATCACCTCTTGTGTAGATAGATGATGGGCAATCCAGTGATATCACTTCCTGCGTATATGGATTATCGGAAAGCTTCCAGTAGGAAAACACTTGCATTTGATGGATTTTGGTGCCTTTTTTAAATGATTATTTTATATTTCCCAAAACTTTATTAGATATTTTGAGACTTAAAGTCAACAGAGATCATGAGAGATAGCACGTGATACACAATGATACAAAATCATCGGTGGGTAGAATGGTAGAAAACCTGATACACATGATGCATTTATACATGGTGATATACATGATGATATATCATATACATGATGATATACATGATGCATTTCTGTGACCGTTTGAGGTATTGAGTTACAGCTCCTTATGATGTATCTGATGTTAGACAGTGAGCTATTAAACCTTGTGAGTGCAACAAGATGTGTCTTGTAGTAGTTAAGTTAGGTTCTGGTATTAGTTCCATAGTATTAGCACATTCTAAGGTTATTTTAAATGAAGGGGTGAATTCCTTGAGTATATGAGACAGTATGGATAGGAAGACGCAGAGATTATATCATGAATGTGTATGACAGTTAGATCAAATCAAACAAGTAGAGGGGGTGCCCAGTGATATTACGAGAATATCAGTGTTAGTGTGGTGTCTTAAATAGTGGTTCCAGTGTGTAGCTGGGAGGAGAGGGTGTTGTTATTGCGGTCCATGTATTTATCTAGCGTTCGCTAGACTTCTTTTATGATCTTAAGACTGGTTGAGGGAATACTCCTGGGAGATATGAGCTCCCCTTAGGTAGGTAATGCATGCATACCATGTGTGGTGCTATATATTGGAAAATTATTTCCATTCTGATAGGATGATTGTCACTACAACTTTTAAGATAAGGTCCAACAGAGCCATGTCATTCGGCTTGAGATTCAGAGTTGTTGGAGAGGCCCAGTATACCAGGGTAATCATTTGAAAGTTTAGGAAGATTGTTGTGTGGAATAGATTTGCTAAATGGTTATGGATCAAAGTCCAATATGACTTCAGGAGATTGCAGCGAAAGAACATATGGTCCTGAGAGCCTACCAACAAAATGAAGTACCAACACATGTCATTTCCCAAGATATTTCATTTGTATAGCCTGGCTGGAGTCCAGTGGAGGAAGTTAATTGTAAAGCAATGCAAATTGTAAGTGAGAAGATGCAATTACGTTCTATAATGCCATCTTGTCTATTTCTGACCATTTAATGTCTGTGCTGTAGTCAATACTTCCAGGTTCTAGGTGTCTGGACCATTTTGATTTGAGTGATGAGTTTAATGCTGGATAATGTCTAGATATTGTTTTATATATTTTTGAAACCATATGTCCTGAGGAGTGCCAATCTACTCAGTCATGAGATGATGCTTGGGACTTCATAATGTTTAAATTTAGACAGTTTTACTTTAAGTTTTACAAAGCTGTAGAAATGGAGGTTGGAACGGTGTCTGATCTTTGGAGCTCAGCAAAGCAATGTGGACTATAACTTGTGTTGTGTAGGTCTCTAATTAGAGTTATGCCTTTTGAAGCCCATGAGGATTCACAATTATCAAGTGCCTCAGCTTTGATTTTGGGGTTATGCCAGAGTGATGCTAACATGGACTTATGGATTGGGCTTGGCCGTCTTTTGTCTAATAAGTTGAGTGCATTTGCAATGTCAGTGTCAATATTGTTGAGGATGTGTATATTTAATTTACGTCATTGTGATAATGGAGGTGATGTTAAAGGGGGAATATCGTGAGCTTTTTTTTCAGTCCAGCAGGGGTGATTACCATTGTCAGACAGAATCCAGTAGGCCCCAGATTGATGTATGCTCCAATCCAGAAGGTTACTTCCCCCATCTTTAAAACTTAAGGCCTCAAAAAGAGTTTAGCAGATGGAAAACTCCATCCGCCAAAGTCCCGACAGGATGGTCGCCTCCTAAAAATGGCGACCTTCCTACCGGAGTCATTAATAGTTTCCCGCTAGGTCGGCAGGTAGAAACCCAAGTTTCCACCCACTGGCCTAGCAGAAAAAAGGCTACTGCATTGTCTGTGGCTCGTAATCAAGCCGGCAGCAATGCTGTAGCCAGCAGGGTGCACCAGCAATGGTGCTGGGCCGGGGGGTCTGCACTGCCCATGCCAAGTGTCAGTGTTACCGCCATGAAAAGGCTGGGGGAGAACAAAGTCATAATTTGCAGGGCACGCTGCTTGCAGAGCTGCCCTAGTGGGTTAGGATGTCCACCACAGCCAGACTGCCGGGATCCAAGATCCTGGTGGAGCTGGTGGTTCCCTGGCAGTCGGACCACCAGGATTGTTATGGGGCAGTCACACTGCCACATCTGCAGTAGTCCAGACCGCCAGCGCGAGTGTGGTGGCCGTAAGACCGTCACACTCATAATGAGGGCCTTTGTCAAAGTATTTTATAGAAAAGCCTTGCTCTTTTCATGCTCCAAAGGAAATTCAGGGTTATTTTATCTGACAATTTAAAGGAGGTTGGGGAAAGTTTCAGAGGCAACACAGATGATACAAAGTTTATTACTGGGTAATCATCATTTTAAGTGTTTGGAGTCTGCCCCAGCATGAAATGTATTTAGTAGACCTGTAAGAGAGCAGGTTTTGGACTTCGGAGATGGTTTGGGATTTGTTATGCCTTACTGTTTTAGTTAAGTCGCTGGTAAACCATATTCCCAAGTATTTGAGAAATTTTGGTTGCCATTTGAGTCTCGAATCTCTCAGATGTCTGGGTAAACAGTATAAGTTGAGGGGGAAAACCTCAGTTCCCTTAAGTGCGATTATAAACGGATTAGATTTTTATTGTGATGGTCTTGATTTCTACAGATAAACAAACTTTACTTTTCTGCACCTGTGTGAAGTCTTTTTGTGGTGTACTTCCCATGATTACTGTATGTGTGTGTGGCACAAATACTTTACAGATTGCCTTCTAAGTTAAGCCTGCCTGCTCTGAGCCAAGATACCAAAGGGTGAATACAGGTTAATTTAGATCATTTAGTAGTCCTGATTAGGATTGTGGTGCCTACTTGGACAGGGTGCATACCTCTGTCAACCAGAGACCCAATTTCTAACAGTAACTTTGTATGTGTAGCTCTCCTAATGTGAAGCTCTACACTTACATCTAGATGTACATATCTTCATAGATGGAAATCACCATTTCCATATGTAGATTTACACCGAGATGTGCAGTTATGGGTCTCCACTGATGAAACCACTGCCTTTATAATAGAATTGTTACTTTTAGTAACTTTCTACCAGTCTGAGAAGATATACGCTGCTGGGGCAGAGATTTCCCTGTAGAAAGTAATAGGTATTTTAAGAAGATTTATTTTTAAAAACAATTCTTGATTTTGCAATCAAAAACTATTATAAAACATTTCATAACTCCTGTTCATCTAGGGGTGGGGCAAAATGCCTCCACTTAAACGTAACATGGCATCATGTTTTAACTTAATTAAAGTTTTAATTTTTATTAAAATTATTTTTTGAACTTTTAGTAGTAATTTAACCTTATCTCCCCTCACTGGATTGTTTGTGTTGAATACGTCATAATATCGGAATACACATTTTTAAATAAGTTATCATTTACAGTCTATGAACTACTAGGCCATGTCACAAACTTCTCATTTGCAGGGGGATTGCAGAACAGTCTGCCTAATGAAGAGAGGTGGCTATTTGCAATCTCCTGCAACTGGCTACAATCACAGGGAAGGGGACCTGCAAGGAGCAGCATACTATCATCACTGCAGTCACATTCTCGAATTGGAAATTTTTTTTAAAGGAGCCCATAATCTTAAAAAAATATATATATATATATATATTTTTTTTATCCTGTTTAAAAATATGTCCTTTTTGAGTAACAGGGGCTGCTTCTCCTTGGTGAATGAGTTACCACTTCCTTTGAGGTGTCAGTACCTTTTCAATGATTTACAACAGCAATTGCGATCACAAAAGGTTAATAGATTTCATAGCGAATCACAGGCATGGTGACCTACAAAGAACAGCGGACTATCACCACTGCAGTCAGATTCCCAAATGAGAATTTTTTTTTTAAAGTAGCCCATATCCCATAAAGAAAAGGGCGAGGATTTTTAAAAACAATCCTATTTGAAAATATTTTCTGCTTGAGTAGCAGGGACCACTTCTTCTTGGCGAATGAGCTGCCACTTCCTTTGAGGTGTCAGTAACTTTTCAATAATGTACAACTACAATTGTGATCACAAAGGAGTGATAGCTTTCATTGCGAATCACAAATACAAGTGTGTGCCCTGTCCTAACTGAAATTCGGAAAGAGTCACAAAGTTCTGTTTTGCAATTTGTAAAGTCTATTATGAATCAAATAATGGGATTTACACATGGCAAATAAAAATATTGTCCTGGTCACCAAGCCTGTGTCATTTTTGAATTACAGGGTTTGCAGCGACAAAGAAGATTACTACATCTGGATATTCGTGCTCAAAATAGTTGCAGAACTTCTATTCTGAGTCAAGGAAATTCATTGAGACCTCACTACATTAATTCTGTAGTGGAAAATAAATATTTGTTTTTCAAATGTGCGTTTTCACATGCCCCACGTCCGTTTGCCAAGGGCATACCTCAGATTCACAGCACAAACAGATGTGTAAATGCAAACTTAAACTAAACATCACTCAATTTTACTTAGTTGAAAAGTTAATTAAGCTAGATCAACTGGCATTTCAATCTACAAATAATTGAAATGATTTAAACTCAAATTTGGAGACAGGCATCACTTTGGAAGACATTTGGCAAGTGATTTTCCAATAGAGTTTTAGCTATAATTCGGATTTTTTTTATTTGATATTATTATGAGTTATGACTTGCTTTATCTTCGTTATAGAATGTACAATTCGTCATTCATATATTTAAAGGTAATTCCAATCCGATAGCTATGATTACAATATTTTGTTACATCTTTGCTCTTACTCTTGTTTTACGGTGGCATCGGTGTGCCTTTTGACAGCTTCTAACATGACTACTAGGCCTGGGCAAATTAGGGCTCCTTTTAGAACATGTATATACGTGGTGCAAAATATGCCATGTCAAGGATAGTGATGACACTTGTTGTTAGTAACAAAATAAACAAAACATGTAATTTCTTTCACATGATTCATTCTTCAGAAATCCAAACTGCCCTGAAATTCCCATTGAGGGCTAATTTGAAGCTTAAAGGCCAGTCCGTGTTCCAGGAGATTATATATATTTCTGCAAATGTCCCCCTCTGCCACACGGGGTGCATATATTACAAGAATGGGTAGAACTCTGGGCCCAGGCGGAAGGAGATCTGTGTGCCTGGGATCAAGACCCACAGGCCAAGGGAGGCCTCACCTGCTTACTAGGGATAACAAGCTCTGACCAGGCTCCCAGTCAAATCCCTGACAGGGCGAGATATGGAAACCCTTAGCCCTGGGCTCAATTGCATGGCCCTCTGTGTCACGTAGAGCCTGGGACGGGGACTCGAATGCCCAGGTAAGCCTATTCTGCCTGCCTGGGCTGTGGGACAGACTCTCACTGGCCTGGCGTGGGCGCTAACTAACCATGTAATTCCTTCACCCGCCAGCTGTTTCTCAAGATGCCTGGGACAAGGTCTGGCAGGAACCAGGAGATTTCCAGTGCTTGTTCAGACTCTGACCATGCCCCAAGACAAAGCCTCAGCAGGCCTGGGTTGTGGACGCGCCCGACTCTGGGCTCCCTTCTCTAGCCCGTCATATCACAGCGGGCCCAGGACAGGGTCTGGCTGGCCTAGGGAGGCCTCCCCTACTCCCAACCCTGGGCTCCCTACTCAGGCCCACCATGTTGCAAAGAGTCTGGGATGGTCTCCCTTGCTTGCCTGGTTTCAGAAGCTCTGACTGGGCCTCATGTCAAAGCCCAGGCTAGCCATGGAGTTGAAGAACCTAGCCTATCATTACTCACGGTGCCACAGATGGGGACCTGCAGGCCTGGAGAGGCCACCACTGCTTGCCTGGGGTAAAACCTCTGAACAAGCATCTGGTCATTCTCTGGACCACCAATTCTTTAAGTGCTGTGTTCAGGTACTAGGGATAGGAATCTCTGATCCATCCTTGGGTCCGAGCCCAAGCAGGAGCTTGGCTGGAAGATCCAGGCCCAGCGCTCTGTTCCCTGGCCCTCTGTGTCTCAAAGTTGCCCAGACAATAACCTACAAGCCAGGAGAGGCCTCCCCTGCTTGCCCAGGATAAGAAGCTGGGACCTAGCCCTAGGTCAGAGACTCTGCAGGCCATGGAGTGGAAGGCACCAGTCCTGGGCTTGGTTCTCTGGCCTTCTGTGTGTCAAAGTGTCCAAGACAGCGTCTTGCAGGCCCAGGGAGGCTTCCTTTGCTTGCCCCTGATAAGAAGCTCTAACCGAGCCTCGGGTTAAAGCCTGGGGGGCCCTGCAGAAGCAAAAATCCCAGTCCTGGGCTCCGTGTTCTAGCTTACCGTGTCTGAAAGTGCTCCAAACAGAGACCCGCAGGCCCAAGAGGCATCCCCTGCTTGCCCAGGATAAGAAGCTGTGACCGGGCCCCAGGTCAGAGCCCCAATGGGCCCTGGGGTGGCAGCTGACTTCCACATGTAGGGAGGCTGCTCAGGGCAGTTTAGCCAGCACTGTACTCTGATTGATTGGTCACTCAGTCCATTTGAGGATGGAGTGCTTGGCTGACCTCAGCTGTTGTTTCAAGCAGAGACCTTCTATCCTCTCTGGACGTTTTGATTTGAGGATTTACTTTTTGTAGAGGCCACTGAGCAGAACAAAGGCCAAACAGTCTGGCAGCTTTTGATGTCTGACTCAAGTGGATAAGGGCAGTGGTGCTAGTCCCAGATGCTGCCTATGGTACAGCTGTCCATTGTCCTTCTCCACCTAGTGCATTTCTGCTACAGCTGGTAATGACCACCTTTTCAGGCCAGGACACAGAACCCCTATGTCTTGCTCAAGATGTGACTTGGCCACCTATCCCTTCTTTTGTTGCTGATCAGGCGGTGCCTAATGGTGCCCATATGACTGTCCTTACCCGCAGCCCCCTGCATGCAAGCAGGGCTTCCCATAGGCGGATTCCATGAGGGGCAAAGGTTGGCAAAAACAGGTACACGTCTCTACTTTCAATCCAGCAAGTGAAGCTATCTGGTTGATCCTGCCAGTGGCACAGGATTGTCTCAAGATTAAAGCCATTCATGTGTAAGTATACACTAGTGGTACAGTGAACAAGTGAATGGCTCATTAAATCTGTTATGTTTATTTTGCTTGCGCCATCTGTTACTTGGATAACTGTGGTAGTTCTGGAACTCATACATGCTTCAGAGCACTGAATTTCCAAGATGTGTGCATTTATCAGATCAAGACCAATCCGGTCTCGTCTGGCCGATTCAATAAATAAAGATAACCTCGGGCTGCTTGCACGTTCCTGTGACAGCGATGATATATATGAAGCAAAGTGATAAGGATGCACACAGTGGGTGAATGAGGCATCACCCTCTGGGGTGGTGACTCTGGATGTGAGCCAGGCTCTTCCAGTGGATCTCCCCACCTGTAGTGTTTGCTACTTTCTGTGCCTTTCCGTGGGGAATGGGGCCGGTGTTCTGCCTAACCAAGTGCTTAGGAGCTGATTTAGAACTTGTGCTGGCCAGGGGAGTCTGACTGTTCAGTTAAAACAAAGCATGACGAAGGCCTGAAGCGGGTGATGACATTGTGTGATTTCTGCACAGCACTCGGAATGTCAAAGTGAAGAAATTGAATGACGCACAGGTAAATGGTGGGAGTAACTATTACTCTCTTAGCTACTTCTTAGTCGTAATGGCCTATACCTTCAAGGGGTCCTGCTGGTAACTATCTCTATGCCACTATACTCTTTGAAAAGTCTGTAGAGATAGACCAAACAAGGGTCTATCATAGCCATGAACATGATAGGGAGAAATCATGAAGGTAATGATCCTAATTCCAGATGGGGTAGTTCTTATATATTGAAAACCCTGCTAAGATGGCAAAAGGAGGTACTGCCTTTTCCACAAATTGTAACCTCCTTACGCTACACCTAAATCGAATAATGCAATAAACCACAAAAAGCGGAATCACATTGTATCACCCTGTTCGACCTCTGTACTAATAGACAATGAGGAAATATTAGACCTCAATGAACATGTTGAAATTGTAGCCTCATCAGCCAAGAGTGACACTATTGCATCAAGACTTGAAAAACAACCCAATAACAAGCGGTGACTTCACCAAAAAAAGTCACATATTGGAACTATCCTAATGAAAACTACAACTATGATATGTGTGGAGACATAATGGGAGCTTTCTACAAATTGTTAATCCCCTTACCAATTTTGTCATATTATACCTAAATCCAACAACGCAATAAATAACAACAAAGAGAATTGTTTGATTCTATTTCTAAAGAAATTAATGAGCTAAACAAAATAAGCAATTGGAAACTGATTACAATTGGTACAGCATTAATGAAGCTATTTACAAAAATCCTTACCAAAAGACTTTCTTTGTTTGTTAATTTGCATACAAGAGAAAAAGGTTTCATGAAAATGAGAGAATGTCTTGAAAATCTGACACTGCTTCAGAAAATCATAAAAGGGGCACAGATGACTAAACACTCAATTTCTGTGGTGTTTATAGAATTTTCTAAAGCTTATGACCCTATCTACTATGGTCAGGTATGGAGTCTCGAGAGGCACAGAGTTTTGGCATTCATCCAGGATCTAATAAAGGACTTATATACAGATTCATCAACCGTGTTCAAGAGTAAAAATAATGAGTCTACACCAGAAATAGCAATGAAATCTGTAGTAAAACGAGGTGACTTACTATCCCCACTGCTGTTTAATATTGCTATGGATCCCCTAATATATGATCTTTAGAAAAACAGGAAGGGCTTTACTTTGAATCAAACTGACTTGTTGAGCAACTAATGGCTCTAGCCTTGGCCAATAACATAGCAGTACTCAGAAGCACATGAAAAGGAATGAATGCTAATTGAAGATCATTGAAAATTTAGTAAAACAACAGGTCTAAAATTGAATATAAAAAAGACACATGGATTTTTTACAAGTCAGCTTAAAGATAAAGGGTCTGATTTAGAGTTTGATGGAAAATTTACTCCGTCACAAATGTGACAGATAGTTTGTCCGCTGTATTACAAGTTGCATAGGCTATACTGGAAATGTAATAACATGGACAGGATATGCGTCACATTTGTGACGGAGTAACCCTCTCCGCCAAACTCTAAATCAGGCCCATAATCCTGGTGAATAATTGCAAAGCACAGCAATTTGAGAAAAAAAATATTGAGAACATGCATCTATGTGGCAGTGAGAGAACCCTCAAATTCAACTGTGATCCTCACACAGGTTATACATGAAATAGCAGAAAAACGAGGTCTAGCAGTATGGGCTTAAACACTTGGCAGTTTACCACTCAAGCCCACACCAATGGTTTAAATATTATGTCAAGACCTGGTTCTTAACCTTTCAAAAGGTTAAATGGGGGCCTAATTATTCCAGATCTGCGCACAACAATAGGACTCAACAAAATCAACAATCTATTGTATCTCAGAGAAATTCCAGATTTGTTTAGTGCCCACTCTAGCATCTATGCAGGGAAAATAATAAACAATAACGTTGATAATGTCATCATAACCCACAAACTAAACATTTTGGACAGTAGATATCTAAGCTATTATTTGCAATTATTAGCAGCATATGAGCGGAGAAAAGAGCAACTTGGGAAATGGAATAATGTCCCTGTACATGGGGATTATATTAAATATCTAAAAAATAATCTAACCTCAAATTTCTGGCTTAGTAATTGTATGGAAATAAAGGAAAATCAATATATATCAGTGTTGATGCTAACTGCGAATGTCTTGTACACCAGAGAAACCCGCTGTGTAAAACTATAGTAATCAACAACATCAAAATTCTATCAAATCTCATAGAAACTCCAGATTTATACATTGCTCATTGATACAAGTATACAGGAGATATAATAAACAATCGAACATAAAACATCATCAAAGCTCACAAGCTAAAAGTATCTGACAGTGGATTCATAATCTACAATTTGAAATTGTAAGTATCCTATGCATCGTATTACTGGATAACAAAAGAATCGGAGAAATCGAACAACCTCCCTGTACTAGGGAATGGTATCAAATATCTAGAAAATAATCCAATTTCAAATTTCTGGATTATAAAGTTAATTAAATTGAAGTAAGGCCAATACATAGCTGTACTGATGTTGAGAGTGAATGTCATAAACACCAGAGAAGCTATTTCCAGATAAAGCAATCAAACATTCACAACTTGCAGATACTGCAAAGACATATGTGAAACAATTTCACATGTATCTGGTATATGTCCTAAAAAAAGATATAAGAATTGAAAGTGAGAATAAAATTTTAGAACTTCTCATTGATAGAGCGAAAAGATGTGTTTGGATGACATATAGGGGACCACATATCAAGGATAATCAAGGTGAATTAAGTAAACCTGATGTAGAGTTCAGAAAATATGGTAATGCTATAGTAATGAATGTTTCAGTAGAATACAAAAACTCCCAAATCTCCCTTGAATAAGCATTTGCAAGTAAAGTCAACTCTTACAAAGTACTATCACAAGAAATCAAAACTCTCAAAAACTGTTCCACTGTGAAATGTCATGGTTTCATTGTAGGATGTCAGGGTATTTGGCCTCAATGTATTGACATTGCTCTAGCCGATCTTGGCCTACAAATGTCTTTCCTTTTAAGAAAAATGTATGCCTAACTATTCTGACGGACACTTTGAAAATGTTCTAAGTGTTCATGGACACATAAAAAATAAAGCAAATTGTGTCTTATACTTACTTCTGGTAGAATATTATTTTAGGAATGCTGGCACATAGTAGTTAACCTAATCTCACTTAAAGTAGAATAGGATTGAAGAATATTGATACATAATAGTTAATCTAACTGACATTGCTTAACACCCAGTACTAGAAATAGTTGAATGTTACCAGTATTAAAATGAGTTGAATGTCATTAGTAGGAGAATCTGCTGAACTTTACCAGTATTAGAATTAAGTGAATGTTACCATTGTTGCATGTGTAAAGTTAGGATTTTTAGAATGGTACTGGAGGGGTGCAGTCTTTACCCAAATGTGATTCATGTAACTGTAGCATCAAGTGCGATTTCAAATATTGTTACACTGAGGGACACTCTTCAGGAAAAGTTAGGATTGTAAGAGTAGTACTGGAGAGGGTACAGTCTGTATGCAAATGTGATTCAATGAACCGTGAGGGCAACACAAAGTGTAGTTGTAGTCGGGGATACACTTTGTGTTGTTGGCAGCAAGACCATTTTGACACTGAAGGGTAGCAATAATAGCCCAGAAAGAGCCACTGAATAGTGGTACAAGATAGCCAAATGGTTTGTCATCTAACTAGTGATGCACAAGAATAGATGAACAAGAAGCCCACTGTCCCTACCTACTATCTAGCAAAACTACAGCCAAGGGAAGGGCTTGGCAGAATTAGCAGGAAGAAAAGTTATTGTTGACCTTGACTGTAGTCTGCCATTGTGAAGAGACATGAGAGGTGTAGGATACATGGGAGGCCCTCAGGCTGCCAGTGAAATACCACTGCTCATTGTTTTTTAACATACCTGGTGAGGTGGATGGATAAGCTCTGTTGGATGCATGCTTCTTGCTCCAAATGCCCAGAGCCTGCCAGGTGCAAACTGCTCCAGGGGCAGCGGCAGCGGGGGAGACTGACTGGGGCAGTACATCTTTCAAACGATCATGTGGGAGTCCTAAAGCGAGCTCAGGAAGCCTCCTGAGCACTGGCATCATTGTTAGCCGCCGAGCGGGTAGTCTAGTAACCATGTAAGTCTAAGGCATCTGGTCACTGGATTGGCTGACCGGACAACCATTCGGTGGTTGGCAAACCAGTTGACCAACAGGCTGGCCAAAGACTCATGTCTCCCCTGGGGTCTGTAAGCACATGCTTCACAGGGGCTTAATAGTCAAGACAAAATGACTTTCTAGATAGATCCAAGCAGAGATTAGCTAGTGAAGTACACTCCTTAGCTCCCCAAGTTTAGATAACAGAAAGGAGGAAGGCACTGATCAGTGGCACCCTTAGCCAATAGACAGGGATGACACACCCTACTGGGGCAAGGTGGCCACAGATTGAGGAGGACTTGCATGCCCCTCCAGGTGTGGAGTGGAGACAGGACCCAATATGAAGGTCCAGCCACCAGGCAGATTCCAGGGCAGAGCTGTGTTGGACCAGGGAAAAGTCTGGAGCTTCTGTAATCCCCCATGAGAGGTGGGCAAAGTCATTGCTTTTGCCTATGAGGTTCTGTCCCTGCAGAACAGTGCTCCAGGGCCAACATCCCTACACAGGCAAGGGGGGCGTCTGACTGGGAAGGAGTCTGGAGCACTTGTAAACTGAACAACTCCTGTATTCCATGAGATGGGTAAAGGCATGACATTTACCTGAGAGGCCCGGTTCCTGCAGGCTAGGGCTCCAGGCACTGAGCTGGGCCACATTCCCTGCTAGGACCAAGGTGGTGCCAGACCAGGGGTAGTCTGAGGCTCCTCTGGGTTTAACAACTCCCATAATTGCACACACGGGAGGCCTGGACACAGCAGGCCAGTGGTGTCAGCAAGTAGACAGAGCCTGCTTCCCTACCCTGGGCAGGGTGGCATCTGACCCACAAGTGTTTGCCAGGTTTCAAGATGCCCACCAATTAGCTTGTCATCTTTCTGTTGGCATAAATGTCATCAGTGATGTTGCATTCTCATATCCTATCCAACCAATGGAGGAATATGGGTGTGCCAACTCAGTGAACTATGTCACCAGCCCAGCCTTCATATTTTGAATCACTACAATGCCTAGTGACACAGTCACCGCAGGAGGCCTTGACCCTGAAGGCCAGTGGTGCATGCAAGAAGGCAGAGCCTGATTTCCTTTCCACAGCAGGGTGGCACACCACCCACAAAAGTTTGCCAGGTTTCAAGATGTCTAGCAATTCGCTTGTCAGCTTTGTGTTGGCATAAATGTCACCAGTAATATGGTATTCTCAGGGCCTATCGAGCCAGAGGACGAGTATGGGTCTGCCAAATCAGTCAACCATGCCACCAGCCCAGCCTTCATAATTTGAATTACTACAAGGTCCAGTGACCTCCTTATATTGACATCTTTGAGTATAAAAACCTACTTACACTGTTGTGTTAACTTCTCATAAACAATAGAATTTTATAGTTGTGGCATTTTTTCTGTTTAGCTCATGATTTTATTTATGTTTCTAAAAGATAAAACAAATGTATTTTTTAAATGAATATATTATTTCAGTGATCACAGAGATAATGAAGAAACAAGCATTCCCTACAAAATCTGCTGACCCTCAATCGAAGGTATACATTGTACTTAAACAAGCACAGGCAATGACAATAGGAAAATTCAAATTGAAATGATGCAGTACATTATACATATACTTTTATTATAATGAAAAGTCAGGGCTTATGCCAGACCTAAAAAGATAAAAAATCCCACAGAGGGCACCCTAAAGCCTTAGAACTGTGCAGAGATTTTGCAGCAGGAAGAGAATGTAAAACACCCTATGGAGGTCATTCTGACTCCCGCCGGCCGCGGTAACCGCAGGGCCGGCGGGAGCCGCAAGAATACCGCTGCGCGGTCAGAAGACCGCCGCGGTTATTCTGGGTTTCCCGCTGGGCTGGAGGGCGACCGCCAGAAGGCCGCCCGCCAGCCCAGCGGGAAACACCCTTCCATGAGGATGCCGGCTCCGAAGGGAGCCGGCGGAGTGGAAGGGGTGCGACAGGTGCAGTTGCACCCGTCGTGATTTTCAGTGTCTGCATGGCAGACACTGAAAATCTTTGTGGGGCCCTGTTACGGGGGCCCCTGCAGTGCCCATGCCATTGGCATGGGCACTGCAGGGGCCCCCAGGGGCCCCACGACACCCCATACCGCCATCCTGTTCCTGGCGGCCAAAACCGCCAGGAACAGGATGGCGGTATGGGGGTCGGAATCCCCATGGTGGCGCAGCAAGCTGCGCCACCATGGAGGATTCCCCAGGGCAGCGGAAAACCGGCGGTACACCGCCGGTTTTCCGTTTCTGACCGCGGCTGTACCGCCGCGGTCAGAATGCCCATGGGAGCGCCGCCAGCCTGTTGGCGGTGCTCCAGCGGGCCCCAACCCTGGCGGTCTCGGACCGCCAGGGTTGGAATGACCGCCTATGTTCTTCAGGAATTAGAAAGTATGAGAGCGATTTATTGAAGGATGAATTTTAAGGGAGAACTACTACATCATTTTATATACTTCCAAATAATAAACATTTGTGATGGACACCTTGCATTGCATTAATCCAGGAAGCACTTTAGAGTGAAGATATATATATATATATATATATATATATAAATATATATATATGCACTGGCATGTGCTCTGTTAGACAGAGCAGTGGGAATAATGTTTGTAGAAAAGGTGTGGAACAAGGAAAAAAACTAAATACAATTGTCGAAACTGGATACACTCATTTGTCCCAAGAAGGGGCTAAAGGCTTAGATGGCAAAAGGAGGCTAAACTTATTTTAAGGTGTGGTGAAATAAACGCTGCAGAAATGCATATTACACATTTTGAAACCTATATCAGAAATGCACTGTTCATCCCAAAATAAAAGAAAATGAAAAAGTTAGCCCGGCAGTAACTAACATTCAGCAGGATTGATGCCAATGGTCACGAGGAGCAAAAGAAAAGACAAGTGCTCTTCTGAGATGGAAGATGCCATCAGCACAAGAAACAGATCTAAGACCTCCAACAAAATACTCGCCCTGAAACAAAGGTGGAAAAGGTCAAAGGTTGGTCCAGAGTTAAACATGTCAGTAGTTTAGAGAAGCTGTCGTCAGTGCTCAATATTGGAAAAAAAACAGGGTTCAGTTTAAGAACTTCGGGCTACCACAAGTGTTCACCTCATGTGCTGATATTAATTTCAAATTGCAGAGACAGTACTGATAGCGCCTCAGAACCTTGATAAGTAAACTTACAAGGAGACACGCCTAGGTCGATGAACCTTTGGACCACGTTCGGAGACTTCCCAGTATGAGGTGTCTCTTTGGCACCACATATCAATAGATCAATGACACCAATCAGTAATCACAATAACTAATCATTAAGCTAATCAATAACATTCAATAAGAATCAAGAAGTCAAACACACCATGACCTTTCAGTCATGAATAACCACACCAATTGAGTTGAATGTTACAATATTTATTTCCCTACTGGTTACAATCTAATGTCATTCCTGTTAATCTAATTAGCAATTCACTTCATTAGTAACTCTTCAGATTTAGAACACAATTAATCAATGTATAGAGAATATTCATTCACTATTAATACGTCATTAATAAGAAGCAGCTTAGCAAAGTCTCAGTAGTACATAATTCAACAAAGCAAGAACTCAGTCATTTGTCCATTTGCGTCATTATTTGTGAACACCTTAACTAACCTCAGATTAGCATTAGCATGTTGGGCTTCATACAAATCAATTTAGCAAACACAAATTTGGAAAACCTCTAACTATGGCCTCTATCAAATGAGCAGTTGGTACCTAGAGAGAAAGGCAAACAGACAATTACAAATTTTGCATCAGATAGTTACCCATCCAACGAATCAGGAAATAGCGTCAGTCTTCGTCCTCAGGACATCAGTCAATTCACCATCAGCAGAGATAGGACAGGACAAAGTCTCAGTATGGCATAGCTAAGGAATAGGATCTTCCCTCATATGGAGGCGAAGTAAGCATCAGGTAAGGAATACGTAAAGGACGGTTTAGAGTATCAGGACAACCAAACAGCAAAGTCTCAAAAGAATGTCCTAAATGGCTTGGAGTGGAATGTCTAATAATGGCTGATTTCTCCTCGAGTCATGTGGTTAAATCAAAACTGTCAAACTAGCCCTTAATTCCCCATTGGATAATATTTGGTGCATCATTATCTCTGTCCAACAATTCTCCACGCACTTCACTAGAATTTTCCACAAAACACAATTCTCATGTCGTTGATTGGCCCATGTTATTGACGTCCTCAGCGGTTGGAATGTCAGGTAAGAAAAGTTACACTTTATGCTCAATTCAGTAGTTCTATTGTTTTCTCCTACTCCAGGCAGCCTTGCACCTGTTACGAATTACACTGTTGCATTCAGCAAGAATGTGTCCTTGAGCAAGTCGGGTCCCATGAGAAATAATTTATTACCGCTACACACATATCTAGCTTCTGGAAAAGTACAGTTTTGTGTCCTTCAGGAAAACAGTACATTGCACGTTAGAAAAACACAGTTTAATATGAGACCAGGCAGCTAGGCCCAGACCCTCGCTAAACTAAAGCCTAATGATTTAATAAGCAAACTCCTAATACATGACCCTAATTTTCATATGCTAATACAAATTCAAAACATTAATACATAATTAATTCATCAATAATAAGTTTCATTAGTCTTCGCATACATTGGTAGCCACTCCCCGTGGGCACATTTCAAACGTGTGCATTATTTTCTACGTTAACACACTTTCTATGCAGCTTCATTACACAATATATTGCAAGCTTTTCATGTTAATATTAATTTTAAAAGACACACTCCAACAGTACCATGCTGCCAAGTACCCAGAATCCTGGGTGCAGCATGAAGGACATAACATTTTCATATTTCTTATTAGACACAAGCCATTCACAAAGAGGTGAAGCCACAGATGTACTAAATACAGTTGAAACGTACACTCATTGTCCCTGTGAAGCTAATGATAAAAAGCATCAACAGACCCTGCTTTTTAATAGGACCCGTAGAATGTTTTATTCTGCTTGCGGAATTGGACAAACTTGAAGACTCAGCTTTACTCTTGTAACGCAGAGTTCTTGACAAATTCTGACAATCGTTACATGGTGGAATTTTTTCCCCACTTGAGCAACATGCTGACAATGGTAAAAAACACAAGGATCCAGAATGGGAGCTGGGGAGTGCGAGTGAGACTTGACACCCCCATTTGCGATTCCCTGTTGCGAGGAGGACTTCCTGTACTATTTACTAATGCTAGAGGTAGCGAGCAGTTGTGGTCAGAAGGCTGCTTCTGAAGTAGATTTTCTACTCAAGAAGCAGGAAAATCAACTGCCCGGAAGCTTGCGAGCTGCGTGGTGCTGTTGGCACTGATTCTTCACTGCAGAACGTATTACGGGCGCTAAATCACAGCTCGAGCAGTGTGATGTGCATTTTTCTGTCCATTTCTGGAACTCCCTGGAATCTCATAGAGTTTTTATGTAACTCTGGGAAACTCACTCAGTGTGAAGTTCCACAAGTTCCCCCTAGGCCTACTTTTTTGGTTGGTTGCAAAATACCTATTTTGGGCATGCCAAGAACATACAGGGGCTTATTGTTCACCCGTTGCTTACCATTGGTTATCTGTCACTCTCACTTGTTTTCTTCTTTTTCAATGGCTTTCCATCTACCAGCTTGTCCTTCTTGTATTTTCCCCTCCCCCGAAACAATGCCTCTTAATTACCTCACTAATTGGCTGGCATTTGATCAAAGAATAGTCCTCTATTTCTGTTTGTAAACCCACCAAATCTGATTCTTTAAAATCATGTATATAATAAGATCATCTAATTTCTTTTTAATCATGATACTGTCCTTGATGAGTTTATAGAACATACAATGTTACTGGTCTTCAGATGTCTAAGGAAACTCTCATTGCAGTGCAACAGGTCAGTTTTTAGAATATTCAAAGCGCAGTCTCCAAACAATTCTTTCACCAGGCTTTTTGCCAGCTTAGTGACAGATGCAATATAATCCTACGCTGGGCAAGCAAGCATTGTGCCATGAGTTGCACAATGTAAAACACTGGGTTATTAGGTGTGAGAGATGTGAGTCCTTAACAAGTAATAAGGCAGCATCTTTTCCTTTACTGAGAATCAAGTACCACATGCTAGCAATTGACAATCTAAGGTTAGCAAAGTAGAGCAGGCCAAGGCCTACTCATCAGAGGTAGTGTGGGCAAGTAACACCAGCTCGCTGGTTCTCAACAACCACACTCAATAACTCATTGTTCAGTCAGTACTTTTATTAAACACAATAATAAGTAGTATGTATTATTTAAATAAATACAATCAGGTAGAAGGAAAGTAGGAGTGTACGAAATCTGAATTGTTTTCTTTAAAAAAAACACATGGAATTTCAACAATGTACGTGAAATTGTGCCTAATTATGAAAAATGAGAATCTATTATTTTCACTAGATTTTAGAATTAAATGCGTCCTTGTGTCAATTTTTTGTGTGTAAATGTCTTTAAACAAAGCACCAGTAACAAAAGTAACTCAGTTTCTGTTGTTGCTCTAACCCTTGGACTGTTTGAATCAATAGCAAGCCTCTCTCAGGGTCATGATTATGAGGCCCCAGGAGACTCAGGGTAACTTGTTAATCAACATTTTTGTGGGGCTTCTGCACTCCTGAACCCCCAAACACACTTTTAAAAAGTGTTGGTGGCGCTCCTGCTTTTCTTGGGGCACCACAAAGAGAGATACACACATTGAAAGGTCCTTGCCTGGGCTTATAGGATGCTCCTCGCCCAAAGCTATGCATATAAGATTTGAGCCATTGTTCTGAGTTTCTTTGATTATATGGCAACCTCATGTCACAGCCCTTTATTGAACCTGGGTGTCCCTGCCCTTCAATGAGACACCCAGGGTATGCCACTGTTATGGAACAGTGGAAGGAGCTCACTTCTGCACTCTTCCGAGGCCAGTGTGGGAGCCAACAGCTGATTTCTCCAGCTCACATCCTCATGGGCTGGAAGCAGGTTTGGAGGTGTGTGTCCTGCTCCTCCCAGACAAGGGCCTACCGATCAGAGGCATCACACCTCCTCCTTCTTCTTTCTCCAAGGGGATTGGGAACCCAGGACAACCACAATTTTTTGTGCTCAGAGGGATGCGGTCCTTGGGGCCAAAGGTCAGCTAGGGATTTCTTCTCATGCTGGTGCCCTCTCCATAAAAATTTAATTAATAGGGATGCGCTGACCCCCTTGGGCTTCCACCTAATGGGGGCAGTTTAGGAAATCCCCATATAACACCCGGCTGTATCTCAGATCCCGTAGGGCCTATTCTGTTGTTCTTGAGCTCATTGTGCTCCTAGTAGCGAACTCTAACCACCTAAAACATTTTCTTCAGGCTGCCTGCCCTCTAAAGGAACACTTTTCCTTAAGCTTGGTTTTATGTTTCTCTCTGTCTGGTCTCCTAGTGCTCTCTCCTGCATGTTGGGGAATGTTGCACAGTCCCTCCATACCAACAAGTAGAACATCCTCCCTGCCTCTCCCCTCAAGCCCCTTTGCTCTGGCCATCTTACAGGGCACCTGCGGGGCAGTGGAGTCAGTGGTTACCTTCCTGATGGTGGTCACCCAGTTGTAGGACCAGTCCACAGAAGTCTCAGGGGAACCCTCCAGGGCCCCCACCTAGTCTACTCCCTAACTGTTCCTCAGTGGGCCTAAGAAGGCCAAACCCTTTTCCTTTGTTTCTGTGTTCCTTTTGTTTCTGGGTGCCTTGGCTGTCCCAAACCACGTACAGGGTGGCAAGATAATTAACAGATTTTCTCCCCACTCCTTCCTTTCAAGGAACTAGGTCAAGTACTGCTAATGGCTGTAGGCTCTATTGTGCGCTGAGGCATATCATCCTCCTGATGGTTGAGGGTGACACAGTCCTGGCGTCTGATTATGGCTGAGCCAGGAAAATAGAACAATTCCTAAAATGTCATAAGTAGTGTAGGTATGATGTCTGGGACTGTGGATCTGCACCCTTGATTAATACCCCTAAATTGATGTCTTGCTGCACCCTCTAGGCTTAAGTAGAGCAAGACACTACTTTTGAGCAAACTTTGCCTATAATGTGTAATTCAGTTAAACACCACAGACTTACCCTATAAATTCCCATTCATAATATAATGTCTACCCCAGGTCAATACTGTTCCCTGAAAAGTCCTGTTTGCTATAGCCTAACTGTATGCAGATACTCGGCTGCTCAAAGTCTCACTTGTGTGGCCCGCACATGTACAGACACTGCAACTGGTCCTAGGATGCTTCTTTCCAGTCCAGGGAGGACCTGGCTTGCTAGTTCTGGCTTGATTGTTCCCATGGTGAGCAGGGTCAAGATTGATTTGCATATGGTTGGGTCCAAACTGGAATGGCATGGTGTGCAAATGAATTAAACCCAGATATGTGACTGGCAGTGAATGTTTGATTGGTTCAGCATTCCGTCCATCATCTGTTCATTTTGCATTTGTCACACTAAGTGGAAAAGATATACCCAGACATGGGTCCCATGCTCACTATGCCACTAGATTCAAGCTAGCCTGGCTGATGTAGGGTGATACATTAAAACTGGTTCCAAGACACTTGTTTCCTGTCTAGGCAGGACCTGGCCTAATAGTTTGGGCTGCACTGTTTCTATGAGAGCAGGGTCAAGATGGATTTCCATATGGATGGTTCCAAACTGGGGTTGCATGCTGAGCAAAACAAACAATAGATTAAACCCAGATCTGTGACTGGGGTGAATGTTTTCATTCTTCAGCATTCCGTTGCTGCTCAAATGGGAATTACCTTAAGGAAATGAAAGACGAGAGGTGTTCGGAAAAACAGAAACAGTTGGTTTAATTAAACATAGCAGCTGGGAGAGAGCAGTACACAGTCAGGGTTGGCTGACTGCCTCTCAAGTTGCAGAGATCTGAGCACCCTTTTATACAATTCTTGACGGGTTATAAAATAATTATATACATTCTTTTCAGAAAGGAATTCAGGCCTAGTTACAGAGTCGTAAATCTGACCATCTGATAAAGTGATTATGTGGGTCTCGACCTTACGTGGACAAAATGCGGGCCAGTAGGAAACATGTCCAGATGTCCTGCATGTTGTGTGTGTCTTGTGTGCTGATTGGCTGACTGTTCCTCACTTCATGTGCCATCTATCTTTTATGGTGTTTTGGGAACGTGTGCCTCTCCCGCCAAATGTATTTTATCCTGCTCAATCGCCTACGACTATTGTGGTGTCGCTACCTATGTGACAGATCGATTTGGGTTTTTCCTGTTCAAGCGTTTGTCTTTGGGCTTCATGTCATCCTACTTGTGATCTGCCAATCAGTAGCTTCAGGCCTAGGTCACAGGGCTTGCCGGACCACATATTTCTGACTCAGGGTTGATGAGGAGGTCACATCCGGTGGAATCGACAATAGTAACGCAAATGTTTCCTGTGTTTTAGGAGTGTACGCCTCTCTGGCGAAATGTGTTTTATTTGGGCCAGTTTCCTACAATTATTGTGGTGTCGCTGCTAATCTGGGGTCATCCTGTTCAAGCATTTGTCTACGTGCAACATGTCATCCGACCTAGGATCTGTCAATCAATAGATTCAGGCCTAGGTCACAGGGTTTGCCTGACCACATATTTTTGACTCAGGAATGATGAGGAGGTCACATTCGGTGGAATCGACAATAGTCATTGTTATGCGTACACATATCATGGCTTACATTAAGATTATTTTTATCTCTATATTGCCTGGTTACATGCATTCTACCTAATTTGAGGACTGCATTTTGTATAGCAGGAAGCCCCACTTGTAGGAAACAACACAAAAAACAGCACAAGAATGAGGATCGGACGCAATTACATACACAGTCTAGTCACCCACCGGGGTAGCCAGGAAACCCAATCAAATAACCTGACCTGCTCAGGGGAACCTCCATCATTCTTCATGTCAGCTTGTGGGCAATGCAGTGCTTGGATGGCAGAAGTTAGTATTCCATTGTTCAGGTCATTCCCAAGGATAAATGTACAACAGGGCACACCGATCTTGGTGTATACTCCATCCTCTATTGCGGTCCTCTAGTCAAACACATACCGATATTGCATCACTGTGTGGAGGATGGCTCTTAGTTCTTACCTAATAGCGTTTAGGTTGACCTCAATATTGTTTATCATTTCCAACATTTCCCACCTGGTTAACGGCAAGCAGCAGGTGTTTGCTTTTGTCTGTAAGGCGAAGAAGGATATGGACCCTCCTACGTTAACTTGTGCATCAGTGAATAGTCTGAATTGTTCTGGAATGTTCTTCTTCTGAGCCCAGACAAAATATTCAGCAGTTCTTTTTTCTCAACCCTGATGCAACATAGAGTGCCTGATGCAACAGAGTTGTTTTCTTCTGTAGCATGTGTTGGAAGAACACCGACAGTCCTTCTCGAGGGATAACCAGGGTTGAGTGTGTATGGTCATGAGGGAGCAGAGGTCCCCCATCCGGGGACAAGCTGAGCATAGGCAAATTCTCTACAATGTCAGTAGAAGTCCACCAGCATAGAGGTGCCCCAGTGCATGCCTGGTAAGTTTAGTATAGCTTCACAGTTCTCATTCGTGCTGAGCAGGATCATCCCTTTTTCTCTGAAACACAAAGATCATCCCTTTTCGTCTGAAACACAAGACTCTACCCTCGCTGGTTTGGAGGGACATGGTCCAACGAGCAGCCTTTGGACGATGGGAAGACTTTTGAGGAGAGGAGGAGGCAGATCATTTGCTTCTGGTAGGAGTCAGGTGCGTGAACAGGAATCGTCGAGATTTGCCCGATACAGGTAATGAACTCGGATGGCTGATTGCCCTGATGAATTTCCCTGCATATTTGGTGCCATGTTGTTGCTTCTTGTTGGATATGCGTGGACTTCAAAGTTTTATGGTGACATCATTAACCCAAGTGTGCAGAGAATCTGGCACTTGCCACTGGAACATTGCTACATTTTGGAACTGAAAGTGGGCCTCCATTAACTGGAGGCCTGTTGTTGAACAATGGGGACCTGTCAACTTGTAGCCTGTCGGCAAGGATTTGGGTGGAAGGATCTGGTTGCTTGCTTTTAAGGATGGTTGGGGGGGGCCACCCTGCCCCCTTGTCAGACTGCCCTCCCCTTCCGGCATAGCCAGCCACCCCGCCCCCCCGGGGACCTGCAGTGGAGTGGAGCCTGGCCCCACTACAGGCACCCAAATGGCAGACTCTAGTTAGTGTGGATTCCCAGGTGACAAAATGTACATTAGCCCAGAGTTTTTCCCAAGTGCAAGTAAAGGCGTGAGTTTTCTCTAGGAGTGGGTGAAAAGTTCTACTCCACCAGCAGAGTTAGTAGAGATTTGCCACTCACACTCTGCTTGCAGCACGGAGTTCCATCAAAAAGTCCTCCGACTGCCATTGGAGTGGACTTTAGCGGCGCACTCACCACTTACTTTAAAGACTTACTTCTGTCTTGCCCCTGTGTATGTTGTTCTTCCATCTGTTATTGACTCTGTTTTAGGCAGAAGCCCTATAGGTTCTTGAAACTGTTTTAGATGTAATTTGCTTTTTTAAAGGGATGTTTTCCGAGAGCGCCCTGGGGGATGCTTGTCAGTTCCCCAGTTCTTTGTAGATGCGGGTTGAATTCTATTGTTCCCTGGACTGAAGGCACACTTTAGAAGCTGTCTGGCAGCTGGGTTCTAGATTGTCTTTATTCTTTACAGCAGGAAGGACAGTGATGCAAGATATAGTAGTTTTTCTACATCGCCAAAGTACTACGGCGATAATGGTCTAAGCTTTCTGTGAGAAGCCTATGTAACGTAAATTTGACAAAGGCATCTAATGGAAGCTGTGCTTTGAAATTTGATTTACTTGTGATAAGAGGGACTGGAGTCTGTAATCACCGTTATGTTCCTTACTTAAGTTGCATGAATTGCTTGAAGGCCTCAATGTAGTCTCCAGATAGTTAACGTTTGATAGTTGGTTCATTTACTACAAGCGAGTATCTCTGATTTTGATGTGTTTCGCTAGAGTTGGCTAGCTAGTTGTCATGCCCAGTAGTTTTTTTTTTCTGAACCCCAAAAGAAAATGCTGACCTTTTGGAGGACAAGAATCTTGCAGGTGTCTCTCACTATGCCTACTGTGTTATGCTCATAGGAATCTCTTGTGTTAGAAGTCAGGCAATCCTGCCAGAGGGCCTCCTACATGTGCAGGGGATATTGGAGAGCCCTGCCCAACCACAGAATTAGCACAAGACTCAGTGCCCTATGACACTGCTAATCAGTGCCTCAGTGCACGTGCTTTTGCCTTAATATGTTTTTGATAAAATTGGCTTAATCCAACGAAGTTAAATGTTATATGTGGGCTAGAACGTCTGTTTACAATTACATATTTGACAAAAATACATGTATGCCAGTGGTAAAACTGGCAGAGAAAAGTGTTCTTGCTATGTAGGGAAAGCCTACATTTGCATATTTGTAAGTCAACCCCAAACGTATGTCTTGTACAGCCACAGGGCAGAATGGCAATACATGAAAACAGGACACAATACAAATAGGGATTAGTGTACCCTGATAATGAAATAAAACTCAAAAGGCACTTTCCCTATGTAGGTTTTGCTAGATTGTTCCCTGAACAGGCCCAGAGGGGATTAGAATCTTTAGTTGCTATCTATGTTCGGGAAAATGCTAGTAAAATGCTTGAAAGTTACTATTCAGTGCATTTTCAAAATTGTATTTAATGATGAAATCACATTATTGATAATATAATATATGTTTTGCAGAATGAGCCAAAACTGTCCTAGGTCTAGTTTTTCTACTCACCCCCTCCCTCCAACCCCTCCAGAGCTGGAATATACAGCCTTGGCTTTATAATTACCAACCCTGTCTCAGAGGATATTAGTCTTCCTCTTAGCCCAGGATTGTAGATAGGTGTTAACTTCTGACAACGTAGCAGTGATTAGCTATCAGGGAGTAGACAGGAGTGTTGCCAGAAAAATGGCAGCTTAAGTGCTTAATGTTTTGACTACCAAATGCCAGCAAAGCATTCATTATGGGCACCCTCCTGTCAGATGGAAGAAGGGTTAAACTAAAAAGGGGATTGGCTAAGGAGCTGAAGACAGGTTTGCCTGATTGCAGACAGGTTCTGCTATATTGACGCAGGGACTCTTGGGCCATTTATGGGTCATTTTTGAGAAAAGCAAAGAGAAAATGTTGCACAAGGAGGTGCAGGGAATTCAACAAACTAGTTTGGAATGGTTGTAGAATTTCTCCAGTCACTGGTTAGAGAAAAGAGTAAATATGGAATCTCAGCCACCAACTTCTCAGACCAGACTGAACATAAAGGCTCTGCTAGTGAAGACTTCTGATGGAAGAAGATTTACTGGAACTTCTGAATCCAGGGACTGGAAGTGACCAGCAGGGGTCACGGCCTCTTGTTTACCTCCTTCAATTACATCAAAAACAGAAGGAATCATGACTCAAGTGGAAACAGCTCAACATGCAAGACTGGACTTTGTAGATCTGGATGGAGAGAGACCTGATGCCTGGAAGCCTACCCTGTGAAGACACGTGCTGCAGGGTTGACCAGCACAAACTCTCCTAGCACTTCGCAAAAAGTGAGACTCAGTAATTTTTCCACCTTCAGAGAACTGGGACAAGGTACAGAGGCTTGTCCAGGTATGTGACAGGAATACCAGTTTGTCGTGTTGAAAGCTGTGCAGAAGACTGCTTCAACCTGACCTCTTGGTGAAGGTAATCAGCCTAATGAAGCCCTGCATACTTATGGCTTCCAGCTGTGCCTTGCTAGAAGATACTAACTTTCAAAAAAGTGACTAAGTCCCAAGGTAAAACCTTGAACTGCAGTGACAGTGTATATCTATCTGAACCCTAAAGAAGCCATGATAGCTTTGAATTCCAGGTTTGCCAATCTCAGAGGTCTGAGCACCAAATTTGATGGCATCAGCAGGAGTGCAATAATGATGTCTCTGGCTTCCTGTGGCCTTCGCTGGTCACCACCATGAACCCTACTCAATAGGAATATTTTGACATCCACTTCAGAGATTAAGGGTCAAATGTACAAAAAATATATTTTCAAAAACTGGTTGCAAATTCCACCCTGACTATTTGCAAAGAGACTATAATTTTTGTTTTAATAGGTCGCACCACAAAATCACAGTTGATGGGGGTTGCAGAATGACCTGCCTACTGGCTATAAAGTAGGCAGTTAACAAGGCATTAACCTTTGTAATTGGCTACAGACACAGGGATAGTAGCGTGCAAGGGACATCAGACAACTGTTCCTGTGCTTGCATTCTCAAATAGAAAACTTTTTTAAAGCAGTCCATGTTCCTTACAGGTAATTTTGCTGCTCTAAAAAATATAAATATTTTCAATTTGGTAAAACATCAAGGGGATAAGTAATGGTCCATGGACTAATGCCTACTCCCCTGAGGCTGCCAACATTATTCCCAAAGGGGAAGGGGACCCAACGGGTGAGAATCTGTTACTACTTCCTTTGACATGAATGTAACTGTTCAATGGTTTGGGACTGGACTTGTGGGTCAGTATGGGCTACAAAACACATTTTAAGTCAGAAATACCTTTCCAACTAGTAAATTGGCTTTAGTACATAAGAAACAGGAATTTTGTGGTCCCAAACCCAGTAAAGTAATTTTGGGAATGGCGGGGTATGCAATCATAAAATACTTTAGTGCCTCTGGTCCTAAGTCTCACTAACCAGCTTGGAGTATCTATTTTCTGCTTCATTGTGGTTGGCCTGAAATTGCAGCTAGATCTCAATTTGCAGCAATCAGTGACGTTTTCTTGACACTTTAATTCTTCTTAGCACGTTTTGCTTAAAACTTTAAGTTTTCATATTTCTATTTCCTCTTAATGACGTTTTTTTTTCTGCTTCTTAGAGTTTTCTCCATTTTGTAAATAGGGTTGTGAATTTTATTTTGTTGTTTTCTTGACTTTACTATTTTTTATGCTTCCTGAACTTAACAAGCTCTTGCTTGGGAATTACCTGCTGCTTATGCTACAGCTACAAGGAGTTGTGCAGGGATCATCTCAGAACTGTGGGCCTCATTTACAACGTTTTAATGCAGGGCAGCGCAACAAGCCTTGCTGGGCTGCCCTGCCCTGCATCAAAACAAAAGGGCAGGAATGTGCTGTATCTACAAGATATAGCGCATTCATGTCCTTTTCCCCTGCTCTGGTGCACAAATTGCTGCCATGCGCTAATGCAGGCACCCTTGCACCATGGTGCATGGGTGCCTGCATTGCTGGGATGGTTGTTTTTGTTCAGTCACGAGAGGTGTTTTCCTCTTTCTATGAGTGCTGCAAAACGCAACACTCATAGAAAGAAGAAAAAACAGGGAGAAATAAAGATATTTCTCCCATTCACATCAACTTTACACCACCCCTGGGGTGTCGTAGGCTTTTGACGCATTCCTAGGTTTACAAAACCTTGTCAATCAGGGAATGCATCAAAATCCACAGATGTTGCTTGAGAACACCCATGCAACACTCATGAAAATGCAAAGCAAGGCAACGCAGCAAATTGTGCCACAATGGGGCCTCGGGTGGGGATGCGGAGGAACGAGGAGTTCCCCCCGCCCGGGGTTTTTGTGGCAGGTGGCACGACCCGCGACGTGGTTTGTCGCCCGGGGTGTCAATTCAAGGGGGTGGGTCCCAATTATTTAAACGGCCATTTCGTGGGGCAGTCACCATTTTGAAAGGTGGCCTGGTGGCCTGAGGTGTAGGTGGTGGGTCAAAAAATCTTTCACGTGGTAGCGAGGTTTTTTGGATAGGAGAACTCGGTTTTGACGGTGTCTGTGGCGGTTTAGCAGTAGGTTTGAGGCTTACCGTATCCCGTGAGGAGTTGTTTCCTGGTGATGGCAGATCCGAAGGTGCTGGAGGCTGTCGCGCTGCTCCGGCAGGCCGGCCGTTTGGACCTGTTGAGGGAGGGGGCCCTGGAGTCGGGTCGCCCGGCGAGGAGGGCCTCAGCGGGGGTGGTGGCGGCGGTTGCCGCGTGCTCACCGCCGCGCATGGTAGAAAAGGTGAAAAAGGTAGGAGCAGGGGAGGGGGCGAGGGGCAGCTCTAAGGCGGGGAGAGGGAGGTCTGTGCGGCCGGCAGTTAGGCCGGCAGCGATTTGGGAGGCAATAGAGGCGGGGACTGGGAGGGCTCAGTTGGAGGGCGGGCAGGCCCTGGGGGGAAAAGGAAAGCCGCGTTTTCGGCGGCCGCAAGGGAGCCGCAGGGATTTAACCGGCGTGCTGGGGAATAGCACGGCCGGGTTGAGAGCAGTCAAGAGAGGAGGCGGCGCGCGCCTCCCACGCGAGGCCGGGCCCAAGAATAAAGGGCTTAGTCCAGTGCCAGTGTCCGGAGACAGGGCGGGGAGGGGCCGGTGTGGGGCCAGGATTTCCCAGCCTCGATGCGGGCAAAAGGAGTTTCCCCAGCCCGGGTGTCAGGCACCTAAGGGTTTAGGAGGGGTGGAAACGCAGGGGGAGTCGGACAGTGAGGCGGAAAGGGACCCCAAGGTCCCGATTTCGCAAAAATGGCCTACCATTTTGCGGTGGAGCAGTGAGGAGGAAGGGGAGGGTGCAGTAGGGGAGGGTTGGGAAGACTTAGGTGGCCCCGGGGGAGACAGTGTTCGTGGGGCCCCTATGAGAACTTACGGTTCTCGGTCCCACATGGGTGCAGGGGTGGCAGTGGAGGAGGGGGGGAGGGAGAGGGTTTGGGAGGGGGGGAGGCTGGAGAGTGGGATATTGAGGATGTTGAGTCAAACCCAGGCACACCAGACCTTTTTTGGCAGTGGCCATTGGATTACGAAGAAGATGACCCAGGCGAGCAGGAGGCGGCTCGGAGACACTGGGAAGAAGGGAAGGCTACCCCATGGGCGGCTAGCCGGATGGCGTCATCAGGACGGAGGGGAAGGCGAGCGGGGGCTGCGGAAGCTTCTGCTGGGCTGTAAGGTGGTGTGGGTGTTGCGCCCCCTGACGCCGCGGCCTGGGAGGAGCAACGTCCGGGCCCGTCCAGGAGATTTTTGGATATCAGAGGGGAGTATAGTGGTGCGAGTCGGTGTGGTGGAAAGCAAGTGGTTGTGAGGCAGCGGGACGAAGGTGTGTCGGACGAGAGTCTGGAGGAAGGTGAAGTAAGAAGCGGTAGCGAGCAGGAATGGTGGGTGCAGAAGGGGCGGGGAAACGTTAACCCTGTCCGTCAGTTTTTGCAGGTTCAGAGATCGGGCGGAAGGTCTTCGGGACGTCGGGATGAGCGCAATGTAGGAGAGGCACGGAAGGTTCAGGAGCGGCCCCCGTTGCTGTCCCCAGGTAAGGCTTCAGCATGCTCAAAGATATCCGTGGCGTCGGAGGCGAGAGAGGAGGCGGTGCGCTTAGTGAAAGGCGTGTATATGCAGGACGCGGGGGTGTCGACGGATGGGGACGGAACAGCGAAGTCAGGGGAACAGAAGGCAGGTGCGGCGTCAGTGGTAGGCGCAGACGGGAAGGACTCAGAGAAAGATGGCAAGGTAGAAAAAGATGGGGGGCCGTCGGCTAAGAAGGTGAAGTTGCCCTACATGGGCACAGCAAAACCTCTGGGGGCTCACTTAATGGCATCTACGAAAGACAAAATATGGAAGGGAGAGTATGTTGACATGTTAAAATTGTTGCATCGCGAGGTGCGAGCAAAAGAGGGCTCCAAGGAGGAAGAATGGGAGCTGTCAAAGCGTCCAAAAGTGCCAGTCACGATAGAGAATTGGACGGCGGCGTTCTTGATATTCGCTAGCGTGTACTGTGAGCGTTTCCCGGAGCGGTCCGTTGCTCTCTTTAAATATATGGACATCATAAGGAAGGCGCAGCTAAACTACGGGGGGTACGCATGGCGCCAATATGATGAAGAGTTCCGAGCGCGCATGGCGGCGGATTCTGACGTGCAATGGGGGGAAATTGACACAGACTTGTGGCAACACACCATGGGCCCGGCGAAGTTTGGCAAAACGGTGTTTACCGCCAGTGGCTTGCCCATAATATACCGGCCCTTTCGGGATCGCCCCACCCAATGGGTGGGGTCGGGGGGCTCTAGCCCTAGTAGAGCGAGCGGGGCAGGGAACGGACGGTCAGGCGCGTGTTGGGATTATAATAAAGGAATGTGTACCAGAGAGTACTGCAAGTTCCGACACGAATGTTCAAAATGTGCAGGCCGCCACCCGGTTACGGCGTGTGGGGGACAGCAGAGCGCCGGCAGTACTGGGGGAACAACAAGTGGGAATCAAGGGGCTACAGTGGGTGGAAAAGATGGACAGCGGCAGCGGCCAGTCTCTTCGGGAAAAGGCTATTACGCCGGTTAAAGTCGATCAGTTAGAATGTTGGCTGGCGGGGTACGAGAAACGGGGCGAGGCCGATTTGCTGATTCGGGGCTTTCGAGAAGGGTTCAGGTTGGGATACAGAGGTCCGCGGGAGCGTCGATGGGCGGAAAATCTTCGGTCGGTGTGCGGGAAAGAGGAGCTAGTACACAAAAAGCTGATGAAGGAAATTACGGAGGGTCGCATGGCGGGTCCTTTTTCTTTTTGGCCATTGCCACACCTTATGGTGTCGCCGATTGGCGTCGTACCCAAGAAAGAACAGGGACAGTATCGGCTTATACATCACCTGTCATGGCCGGAAGGGAACTCAGTCAATGACGGTATTCCGGAGGAATGTACAAAAGTGTTGTATGCGTCAGTGGACGTAGCGATTCAGATGGTGGATCAGTTGGGGCCGGGGTCCTTGATGGCTAAGACTGATGTGAAGTCAGCATTCCGTTTACTCCCAGTTCACCCAGACGACTTCGAGCTCTTGGGTATCCAGTTTCAGGGCAACTGGTATGTGGATAAAGCACTGCCCATGGGGTGCTCCAGCTCGTGTGCGCTGTTTGAGCGATTCAGTACGGCTCTTCAGTGGATATTTGTGCGGCTTACGGGTCACCAAGAGATAACACACTACTTGGATGACTTTTTCTTTGCGGCGCCGGCGGACAGCCCGCGTTGTGCGGCGGTGCTGAGCTGGTTTATGGAAATAATGGGAGAGCTGGGTGTGCCCCTGGCTCCCGAAAAGACAGTTGGGCCTGCTACGGCGCTGTCCTTTTTGGGCATAGAATTGGATACGGTTGCTGGTATAGCAAGATTACCTGCTGACAAAAAGGAGGATATGGTCCATCGCATTTACGCAATGTTGCGAAAACATAAGGTGACAGTGAGGGAGATTCAGGTGATACTGGGTCACTTGAATTTTGCGTGTAGAGTGGTGCGAGCGGGGAGGGTTTTCTGCAGGAGACTTTCTTTGGCATTGGCGGGGCATGCGCTGCCTCATCACCATGTGCGTTTAAAAGTTGGCGTACGGGAGGATTTACGCATGTGGGTAACATTTCTGGATTCTTTCAACGGCATCCCCCTCCAGGTATGGCGAGAGAGGGAATGGGATGCGCAACTTTTTTCAGATGCGGCGGGCTCATCGGGCTTTGGGCTGTATTGGGAGGGCCGTTGGTGCGCAGAGGAATGGCCGTCGGAATGGAAAGGCGGGGGTCGCAGTATCGCGTTTTTGGAATTCTTCCTGCTGATTGTGGCGGTGTGCTTGTGGGGTTGGGAATTGAGTCATTCGCGGGTGCTTTTTCGGGTAGACAATTTGGCGGTGGTTCAGATGGTGAATCGCCAGTCGGCACGGGAGGCGGGTTTATTGCAGCTGCTACGCGTTTTCGTGCTTCACTGCTTGCGCCATGATATACAATTTAGCGCAAAGCATGTGCCAGGTGTGCACAATGACATCGCGGATGCTTTGTCTCGTTCTCAGTGGGAGCGTTTCCATGGATTGACCACAGGCGTGGCACTGAGAAGAATTCGTATGCCGAAGGCGTTGTGGAGAGTCGGCGAACCCGGATGCTTCGGCTGGTCTTGAGTTCTTTGGCACTTTCGACGAGGAGGGCGTATGTGAAGGCGTGGGAGGAGTTTTTGGCATCTGGGGCTCGGAGACGCGCGCGTCAAGAGGACATTGTTGAAGACGTGGTACAATTTATTATGGATTTAATTGGCAAGGGTCAATCTAGAGTCACTATCTCGGGTAAGTTGTCGGCTCTCGGGTTTATGGGCAAGCTTCTGTGGGGCTATTCCCCATCGGCGGGGGAGTTGGGTGCGAGAATATTACAAGGGTGGGAGAGATCTATGGGGTACAGAGGGCGAGTGCGGCAACCGATATCCCTTGATATATTGAAGAAGCTGATCCAGGTTATGGGAGAGGTATGCTATGACAGTTATGAGGTTACCCTATTCAGGACACTGATGTCGTGGATGTTCTTCGGGCTTTTTCGGGTGTCGGAATTGCTGGGTTGCTCCGGAAGGCCAGGAATTATTTGGAAGGAGGCACAGTAAGGTAGGGACGGTTTAGAATTGTGGGTAAGGCAATCAAAGACAGATCAGATAGGGGCAGGGGCATCGGTGGTCCTTAGACGTTATCCATTTGTGGATATCTGCCCAGTCAAGCTAGTTACACAGCTGCGGGCAAAAGCACCGGCTTTAGACGGCCCGGTTTTCTGCCACGAGGATGGCCGGCCAGTATCGGCGGGGCAGCTCATGGCTGTGATGCGAAAAGGGTTGTCGACTCTGGGGCTAGAAGCAGCGAGCTTTGGGACTCATTTCTTTCGTATCGGGGTGGCTACGGAGGCTGGGGGCAAGGGTTGGGGTAGAGAGGAAATGATGACGTTGGGGAGATGGTGATCGGAGTGTTTTAGGAAGTATGTGCGTGGTGTACTTAGTTAAAGGATGCGGTTAGTTGTCAATAACATTTTCCCTTTTTCAGGTGTGATCCTGGGGCCAGAAGCGGACTACCTGGAGATATGGGTTATTGGTCACTCATTTGTTAAGTGGGCACAGCGTCAGGCTCGAAGGACTTCTGCTGGGGACAATTTAGGTCTGGATGTGGAACGTTACCGGGTGAAGTGGATCGGGAAAGGGGGTATGAAGTGGGCGGAGTTGGTTCCCAGCCTTCAGCGAATGTGATTCCATGTCTAGTGAGGTTTTAGTTTTGTAAGGCAAAGGCCAAGGGGGGTAGTTATAGGGGCACCTGTTCCAATAAAGCGGCCTTTTACACACAAGTAAGTCTCGGTTTGGTCACTCTGCCACAAAAAGCGCATGCCGCTTGTAAATAAGCTCCTGTGTTTGACTTATCAGATGGTGTTTATAAGTCGGTAAGGGCCAGTGTCCTATCAAATTAATAACCACATTTCTGATAATTACAATCTGCATTTTACAGGCTTCTGACTATAAGATGGGAAGCTTGCAACCCCCGCCCCCTGTCCCATCATACTTGGGCACAGACATGGAAGCAAACATTGAAATCAGGGCTCTTGCTGTAGTAAGTGTTCCCATTACCGTTATTATTATAGTTGGAGTTTATCACGGCACAAAAAGGCCGGTTAAGTGCCCCCGCCAGTAGCTATCGGCATTAAAAATGCAGTTGGCCAAAAACAACACCATACAAAGACTTTATTAAGTACTTTGCAATCCTAACCAGAAAGAAAGGGGCGAGAAGGGTCAACAATTATTATTCATGTTATTCCACTAGGCGGGGGAGCAGGACACGGTTCAACAGTCTACGTGTTCTGGGGGCGGTATGGAAGGCCGCCAAGCCGAAAACGCTTTCATTATCACTCAAATGAAAAAAAGCCTCTAAATGTAAATTGCTTGAATCTCTTCAGAGACGCACATCGGCGCTACAAATGAGAAACAAGTCTGTCCTCTTAACAATACGGAAAGCAAAGTGCAGCACCCTCAAGGTACATCTCATGGCGGCATTTCTATGGAACACACAGCACGATAACTTTAGAGTAAAAACGTATCCGACTCATTTTATTCTGTTGTGTAAACCTCGTTCTAATCCGTAAAGGGTAATAAACCATATTAATCACATCCACTCAAGGCTACATTAAAACGTAGCAAATTAATAACCCTATCTGTTGAAAGAATTAGAAACATTAGAGCGGGGACGCGGCAGAATAAAGGAAGCGCCTGCTGTTAAAGAAATGGGCAACTTTGCCTCGTAGGCATGTCCAATGCTGGGCTTCCTCTTGGGATTATTTTCAGAGCTGAAATGCAGCAGGTGAAAGTGGCAGCGAAAGGGAGGAGATGTCAGTCTGACTCAGCAGGGGTAGAGGTATGGCACTCCTGGACCCAGAAGGATATTTCAAATCTGCTCAGGTTGAGGAAAATGAACTGTGACAGCGCAGCGACTGGGCAAGTGTGCAAAGACTCTTTTAAGGGCAGTAACTCTAAATCATCAGGTACATAAATATTCGTTTCAGAACATGTATAAGGAAGCAACATCGCCTATCACAAGCTGACCCTACCTTTGTTTGCAAAGTTTCGCCAACTTAAGTGATTAAATCAGGTTAAAATGAAGCATTCGTCTGGTGCAATGTTTATTTTTTTTCAACAGAAGCCAGGAAAAAACAAGGAAAAAAATAAAACAAGCCAACGCCTAAGCGAGGGGATCATAAACTTGAAACAAAAAAATATTTGTTTTGTTGTAATAGAACACTGTAGGTGCTTCTTAGCACCTAACTGAACTTATAAAGTGCATAGAAACCCTTTCACTTTAGTGCAGAAAATGTGATTCATATTGGTCCAAAGACAAGCTACGATTGGAAGTGAATTATTATAACCTGAAACTACAGTTTAAACTCACAAGGATAACTAAACATTAAAAAGGATAAAGAATGGAAAGAAAACACATCTACAAAGTAAAGTGTTTGTTAACTGGTCAGGTCACTGAGGAGCTCTTCTTTTAAGGCTGATGTGCACATCTGCTGAGGAAAAATGCAGAGATGAACAGTGTAAGAAAGCCAGTGCTTGAAGTAAGCTGACCTACTGCTAGATGATGCAGCCTGTGCTGAGCAGAAGCAAACCTTGAATAACCATTGAACAGAGCAACAGATGAAGAGGGCTGACCCAAAATATGTAGTATGTGGTGTAAGGAATTGTTAGTTTTAGTTTATTAATTGCATGAAGCAGGCGAAACAGCTAAAGCTGTCACTACACCAGTCCTAAAAAAAACAATGCAGCTTTAGCTAAACTCTATAAACGAATGGTTATTGTTATTGTACATTCCACAGAAGGTATGAGACACTTCTAGTCCTAATTTGCATAAATATGTCTTTTACGCGACATGAACCTTATACTACTCAACAGGATTCCGAGACAGTTCTCAAAACTTGTTTAAAGTAGATACAATAATGCACTTCACTGATGTTTCTGTAAAATACTCATGGCAAACATATGGATGTCAAAGATGATAAGTTTGAAGATGTCAGAAAAAGGAGTCAATCAAGGAAGTAATTGACAAGTCTTGTGCAGCCTAATCATCATGGTAGTGGCTGGCTTTATTCGGTCATGAGTGCAAAAATAGTCACCAGTTTAGTATAAAAAATGGGCACATCTCTAAACCTTGCCCGTCAGCATCAGAAACTTTGGGCTTGAGTATTTTTTTAGGGTCTGATACTGGGTTTGGCAAGTTTCCATTTCTGTGTGGTATTAGGTCCAAGTTCCCTTTGACACAGCCCTCTAGTGCCGCAGTGCATGTGCACGCCCTCCAAAATGGTACTGTAAAATTGATTTCACCCATCTGATGTATTTATCTTTCCAGTAATGACAATGACATTTGGCACAAAAACTGCATAGTTGTGCTGCAGTGCGTAATTTCTCCACCCACAATTATGACAAAGATTTATGGCTTACAAGAATGCTGTTGTTATCCATATGCTTTCTGTTAGAAATAGGGTTTCTGGTTGGCTGGGGTATGCACCTCGGCCCAGCAGAACTTACCCACTCTAGTCAGGGCTAGGGAGTTACACGTCCAAGATAAACCCTGCTCACCCCCTTTGTAGCTTGGCACGAGCAGTCAGGCTTAACCTGGAGGCAATGTGCAAAGCGTTTGCACAACACACAACACACGTGATGCAAAATATACACCACAAAGTAAACACAACACTGGGCTATGTAAAAATAATCTGTATCGCACAAAACATAATTAGACCAACATTACACGTGAATAATACCCTGCTACCTTAGCAGTTGTCAGATTGTTACACAAGTTACTAATACCCTGCAGGAATATGCAGTTGTCACATTAGAACACGTAAGTACTCAGGATTCTGCAACATAAGCAGTAGTCAGGAATTATGGTAAAAGGAATATGCACTTGTCATGAACAATTCCTAAACACCTATAAAAGGAACATCAGAGAATATACCACAAGTTATATAAATGCATATCAGCTAGACATGACCATAAAAGGAACATTAGCACACATATGTATCAACAGTAAACCGGGAGGAAACCTAAAGCATTTATAAGTCTGTATTAGGCTCATAGAGTCTGGATTTCTTACAGAGTACCTGTGTCCAGTTGATTTGGGCACCTCCAGTGCCTAAAGGTGGGTGTAGAGGCCCCGCGGCGCTCCGGCGCGCAAAATGGGGGCTGCGCGATGTTTTGGAGGGAAGAGGGGCGGTTGGCACCCTCTCCTTATGAACGGGCCCCTCTGGGGGCCTCCATTTGGGGTGGGGGCCTACCTCAGCCTCCGCACACCCTGTCCGTGTGGTGGGGGCCGTGCGCGGCCCACTAAACAATTCTGGGGGCCAAAGTGGGAAGGGACCTCCGTCGAGGTCTCCCTTCCTGATTTTGCCGAAAAGAAATGCCCCAGACAAAGGAAAGGAGTGTCCCGCTCCTGGTGCAGCGACCCGGGAAGGGGGCACTCCCTGCACCTTCCCCGAGTCCTGCTTCACGTGTGGAATGACACTCGGACCCCTCCGGGGGCCAGATGAAACACTCGCCCGCACCTGATGTGGTGCACGAGTGAGGGAAGCCTCTCCCGAGCTGCCGGGAGGCTTCCTGTGGAATGGAAGGTGGCTGGTGCCCCGGTGACGCTCCCGGAAGCGGGAGGTGCCTCGGGATCGCCAAGAGGAGCACGCTTGCTCCGATTCCTTTGTTGATGTGCCCAGGGGGCACTAGAAACAGCCCAGACTGGCACTGAAGGAAAATCAAAAGCCCGGGTTGCGGCCGTGATCTCGGGGAGCAGAGCACAGCGCTTTTTACAGCTCTAAAGTCAAACTTGCAGCCTGGGCTGCGGCAGTGATCTTTTCCAGCAATTTCAAGAGAGCGCTCTCTGCAGCGCTTTAGTGAGAGCCTAGAGAGATTGGTGCAGGGGTCAGGGGCACAGCACCCTGCCCCTGGGAACAACCAGGAGACAAAGGGGCACAGGGCTGGTGGGGCCAGCTGCAGGCCAGCACAGGGTTGCAGGTGGTGGCAGTTTCCTCTAGTGACCAGGGGGGTCACAGATCAGCACAGCAGCAGCAGCAGTCCAAGGTGGTTTCCTGGTGAGTCCATTCATCAGCGTTCTGTGTCCAGTTCCAAGTTCCAAAAATGTTCAAGTTGTGGGGAAAATTCCCCTGTACTTATAGTCAGTTCTTACAGTGTTTTACAATGGTAGGGAGAGGAGGTTCCAGCCAGTTACAACTGGTTCTGGGAGTGCCCCCTCTCTCCTTCCAGCACAGGCTCCAAACATCAGTGGGGGGTTAACAACCCTATTGTGTGAGGCCAGGGCACAGTCTTTACAAATGCAGGTGTGCCCCGCCTCTTCCTTCTCTCAGCCCAGGAAGGCTTTACAATATGTAGATGCACTTCTGTGTCACCTCCACCCTCCCTGTGTTCAGGCTGTCTGAGAAGTATGCACAAAGCCCCAACTGTCAGTCTGCCCAGACGTTGATTGGAGACAAGCTGCAAAACACCAAAGTCATAAGCACAGATAAATGTGCACCTTCTAGAAGTGGCATTTCTGTGATAGTAATACAAAAACACCTACACCAGTAAGCAGCATTTATTACCACTGTCACAACCATACCAAACATGCCTACGCTACCCCTCATAAATCAGACAATACCCCTTACACGTAAGGCAGGGCATTTCCAATGCAATCCTATGAGGAGGCAGCACTCACAGCAGTGAGACACCAAGTTAGGCTGTTTGTCACTACCAGGACAGGACACGCAACATGGCACATGTCCTGCCTTCTACATACATGGCACCCTGCCCAAAGGGCTAGCTTGGGCGTACCTTAGGGGTGACTTACATGTAATACAAGGGGAGTTCTGGGCCTGGCAAGTAAATGTAGATGTCAGGTCCCTGTGACAGGAAACTGCACACACAGGCTCTGCGCTAGCAGGCCTTAGATAGGTTTGACAGGCTACTTCAGTGGGTGGCGCAAGCAGCGCTGCAGGTCCACTAGTAGCATTTAATTTACAGGCCCTGGGTATAGGGATACCACTTTACAAGGGACTTATAGGTAAATTAAATGTGCCAATCAGGTATAATCCAATCATACCAAATTTGTAAGAGAGCACATGCACTTTAGCACTGGTTAGCAGTGAAAAAGTGCTCAGAGTCAAAACGTCAGCCAACAAAGGTCAGAAAAATAAGGAGGTAAAAAGCAAAAAGTCTGGGGAATGACCCTGTAAAAGGGCCAGGTCCAACATAACCCCCTACTAGCCCAAAGCCAGGGGAGAACAATCAATACCTTGATGGACTTCCCTGATTAGGGCGATAGAACCAGGACCCTTGCCCGCAACTGCAGGGACATGATCCAGTTCTACGCCAATCTGAACCCAGTTGAATTCCTCTGTCTATGCTCCCAAGACAATCTAAGCTAACTCATGGAGGCGTCCTAGTTGTCTGTGGCCAGAGCCAGGTCCCAGGCCAGCCCGGGGCCTCTGGCCTCTGAAACCTCATAGAGTGGGGGGGTGGGAGCCCCAGGTGCATTGCATCCTGTTTCCACTCTCCTTCCTACCAGTTCAGGAGTTACCCCCTGCCACTGGTCCTCTAGCCTAGGGACTGGTCCCATAGCCTGAATAGGGTCAAGGGGAGAAGTTCCGCCTCTGAGGAGGAGGAGTTGTACCCCCAGAATCCAGAACTGCCAGGGTGCTTGTTACAGTCGTCCTGGTCAGCTCACCCACCAGTTCAGAGGATCCCCCCTGTAACTGGTCTCTCAACCCAGGGTCCTTCCCCTCTGGCTGAGATGGGGTCAGGAAAGAGCCTTTTCTCCTCCTGCCCCTCCTTCTAGAGTTCCGCACTCTCCCATCAAGAGTGATACCCCCAGAAGTAATGGTAGAGAGACTGGGGACAGCCTTCTCCACATCCAGATCAAGGGAGCTACCCTGGACCTGGTTTTCCAACCTAGGGACGGTACCCTTGGGCTGGTTCTCCAACCTAGGGACGGTACCTTTGGGCTGATCATGAGTTAGGGGAGCGTCCTCCCTCAAACTCTCCCTTACAGGAACTGAATCCCTAGGGCATGCATCTTCCAACCTAGGGACGTTACCCTTTTGCTGGACAGGAGTCAGGGAAGTGTCTTCCCGTGAATCCCCTCTTGAAGGAACTGAATCCCTAGAGAATGCATCAGTAGATATGCTGGTTACAGCAGTATCTATTTTCAGATCTAGGGGTTGCCCATGATCTGCTCTTCCAACCTAGGGACGATACCCTTTTGCTGGACAGGGGTCAGGGGAGTGTCCTCCCTCAAACCCTCAAAAGGAAGCACCTGCACCCCCCTCTGCAGGTTGGTGCTGCTGATCTCCAGAGTTGGAGCAACCCTGTTCCCAGGTTTCCCCCCTTCTCCTTCAGACTTTAGGGCATCCTTTTTACAGGATTGGCCTTTGGTAACGACTACCTTCCCTCCTTGGGGCCCCTCTCGGGTACCTTCCAAGACCTGCAGAGGGGGACAGGTCCCTGTGGATCCTGCACCCTCCCCGCTCAGAACGTTGTCGGGGTTGGTTATATTCTCGCCTTGGTGTACCAATAAGGAGCCCTCTAAGGCATACGTAAGAGGATAGGTCCTTAACAATCCTACTTACTCCCCACTGAAAACTTTACCTGGATTACCCAGAACCTCCCCCATCCCTTCCAGGGATGAACCTAAGACGGCCCTTGGTATCTGACCAGCTCCCCTGGACTAAGCCAGAGGTCAGCCTCCTTTGCAAGTTCCCTTGGGTCAGAGAACTCACAGTAAGACAGGTGTTGGCGTAGTTCTGGCAAACAGCAACGGAACATGTGTTCTCTCAGAATGAGACTAAACAGCCCTTCATAAGTGGTTGCCCAGCTACCCTCCACCGATCCTGTTAGTGCTTTGCAACAAGCCCCCATAAAATCCTCCCAAGACTGGTGAGACCGCTATCTGCTGCCTTTGAACCTCAACCTGTAGTCTTCAGGGGTGAGACCATACTCTTCTATCAGGGCCTTTCTGATGTGGGGATATCCCTGCCTGTCACTCCCTTCTGGGGCCAGTAGGACATCCCTTTCCACCTCAGGAATATAGCTCTCTAGGACAGTTCCCCAATCTTTCTCAGGAATCCTGCGAGCAACTAGAGCCTCTTCATACCCCTTAAGCCACTGACATATGTCATCTCCCTTCTTGAACCCAGGTACCAAATCTGTGGGTAGGTAAGGATTGTGCCTAACACTATAAATGCTGCCACCACTGGACTCCACCTGCATTACTGGTGAGTTCAGATTTGTAAGACTGCGCTCTAGAGCGAGCCTTTCTCTGGTAAAGGCCCTTTCAGCCTCTGCCATCCTCTCCTGGGCTAAGGCTTTTTCAACCTCAGCCTTTCTCTCTTCTACAGCCAGCCTAGCTAGCTGCAGCTTCAGGTCCCTCTCTTCCCACCTATCTCAGCTCCTCAGATGACAGGGAATGGGAGGTGGCGCTGCTGCTACTCAAGTACACAGTAAGGAAATCCCTATCTATGGGGTCTTCTCCCTCTACTGGCGTCCCTGGCCAGTCATTTTCTCCCTCAGAACCCTCCCTCTCTTGGGCCTCTTTTTGTGCTATGTAGTCTGCCTCCTCAAAATTAAACAGGGCTCTCCTGTGGGTCCCTTCATGGGCTTCAGCCTCTATAAAAGGTATACCTCTCTCCCTGCAGAATCCCCTTAGCTCTTCTAGAGTGTAATGCAACATAACATCCATGTCAAAGGTGTACTCCATTTTGTTAAGAGCACAACACTAGCGTAAACACAAGAGTCAAAAGTGCGGGTATACAACACAGGAGTAAAAATAAAATGACTAGTTTGTGAGAACAGGAGAATAATTTAAGAAAAGAGAATTAAAACATGTAATGGTCTAAGTGCAATTTGCGGTGCAAAAATGAGTCACAAGGTATTGTGAAAGCGCAAGTCCTATCCTCACCGCTGACAACCAATGTTAGAAATGGGGTTTCGGGTTGGCTAGGTTATGCACCTCAGCCAGGCAGAACTTACCCACTCTAGTCAGGGCTAGGGAGTTACACGGCCAAGATAACCCCTGCTTACCCCCTTGGTAGCTTGGCACGAGCAGTCAGGCTTAACCTGGAGGCAATGTGTAAAGCGTTTGCACAACACACAACACACGTGATGCAAAATATACACCACAAAGTAAACACAACACTGAGCTATGTAAAAATAATCTGTATTGCACAAAATATCATTAGACCAACATTACACGTGAATAATACCCTGCTACCTTAGCAGTTGTCAGAATGGTACACAAGTTACAAATACCCTGCAGGAATATGCAGTTGTCACATTAGAACACGTAAGTACTCAGGATTCTGCAACATAAACAGTAGTCAGGAATTATGGTAAAAGGAATATGCACTTGTCATGAACAATTCCTAAACACCCATAAAAGGAACATCAGAGAATATACCACAAGTCATATAAATACATATCAGCTAGACATGCCCATAAAGGGAACAATAGCACACATATGTATCAACAGTAAACCGGGAGGAAACCTAAAGCATTTATAAGTCTGTATTAGGCTCATAGAGCCTGGATTTCCTACAGAGTACCTGTGTCCAGTTGATTTGGGCACCTTCAGTGCCTAAAGGTGGGTGTAGAGGCCCCCCGGCGCTCCGGCACGCAAAATGGGGCTGCGCGATGTTTTGGAGGGAAGAGGGGCGGTTGGCACCCTCTCCTTATGAAAGGGCCCCTCCAGGGGCCTCTTGTCGCGGTGGGGGCCAGCCTCAGCCTCCGCACACCCTGACCGTGGGGTGGGGGCCCGGGCGCCACCCACTAAACAATTCTGGGGGCCAAAGTGGGAAGGGACCTCCGTCGAGGTCTCCCTTCCTGATTTTGCCGAAAAGAAATGCCCCAGACAAAGGAAAGGAGTGTCCCGCTCCTGGTGCAGCGACCCGGGAAGGGGACACTCCCTGCACCTTCCCCGAGTCCTGCTTCACGTGTGGAATGACACTCGGACCCCTCCGGGGGCCAGATGAAACACTCGCCCGCACCTGATGTGGTGCGCGAGTGAGGGAAGCCTCTCCCGAGCCGCCGGGAGGCTTCCTGTGGAATGGAAGGTGGCTGGTGCCCCGGGGGCGCTTCCAGAAGTGCAAGGTGCCTCGGGGGTGCCGAGAGGAGCATGCTTGTTCCGATTCCTTTGTTGATGTGCCCTGGGGGCACTAGAAGCAGCGCAGACCCGGCGTTGAAGGAAAATCAAAAGCCCGGGTTGCAGCGGTGATCTCGGGAAGCAGAGCACAGCGCTTTTTACAGCACTAAAGCCAAACTTGCAGCCTGGGCTGCGGCGGTGATCTTTTCCAGCAATTTCAAGAGAGCACTCTCTACAGCGCTTTAGTGAGAGCCTAGAGAGATTGGTGCAGGGGTCAGGGGCACAGCACCCTGCCCCCGGGAACAACCAGGAGAAAATGGGGCACAGGGCTGGTGGGCCCAGCTACAGGCCAGCACAAGGGTTGCAGGTGGTGGCAGTTTCCTCTAGTGACCAGGGGGGTCACAGATCAGCACAGCAGCAGCAGTCCAAGGTGGTTTCCTGGTGAGTCCATTCATCCGCGTTCTGTGTCCAGTTTCATGTTCCAAGAATGTTCAAATTGTGGGGAAAATTCCCCTGTACTTATAGTCAGTTCTTACAGTGTTTTACAATGGTAGGGAGAGGAGGTTCCAGCTAGTTACAACTGGTTCTGGGAGTGCCCCCTCTCTCCTTTCAGCACAGGCTCCAAACATCAGTGGGGGGTTAATGACCCTATTGTGTGAGACCAGGGCACAGTCTTTACAAATGCAGGTGTGCCCCGCCTCTTTCTTCTCTCAGCCCAGGAAGGCTTTACAATATGTAGATGCACCTCTGTGTCACCTCCAACCTCCCTGTGTTCAGGCTGTCTGAGAAGTATGCACAAAGCCCCAGCTGTCAGTCTGCCCAGACGTTGATTGGAGACAAGCTGCAAAACACCAAAGTCATAAGCACAGATAAATGCGCACTTTCTAGAAGTGCCATTTCTGTGATAGTAATGAAAAATACACCTACACCAGTAAGCAGCACTTACCACTGTCACAACCATACCAAACATGCCTACGCTACCCCTCATAAATCAGACAATACCCCTTACATATAAGGCCGGGCATTTCCAATGCAATCCTATGAGGAGGCAGCACTCACAGCAGTGAGACACCAAGTTAGGCTGTTTGTCACTACCAGGACAGGCCACGCAACATGGCATATGTCCTGCCTTCTACATACATGGCACCCTGCCCAAAGGGCTAGCTAGGGCGTACCTTAGGGGTGACTTACATGTAGTTCAAGGGGAGTTCTGGGCCTGGCAAGTAAATTTAGATGCCAGGTCCCTGTGGCAGGAAACTGTGCACACAGGCTCTGCGCTAGCAGGCCTTAGATAGGTTTGACAGGCTACTTCAGTGGGTGGCGCAAGCAGCGCTGCAGGCCCACTAGTAGCATTTAATTTACAGGCCCTGGATAGGGATACCACTTTACAAGGGACTTATAGGTAAATTAAATATGCCAATCAGGTATAATCCAATTATACCAAAATTTGTAAGAGAGCACATGCACTTTAGCACTGGTTAGCAGAGTCAAAACGTCAGCCAACAAAGGTCATAAAAATAAGGAGGCAAAAAGCAAAAAGTCTGGGGAATGACCCTGTAAAAGGGCCAGGTCCAACGCTTTCTTTATTGAGAAGAAAAGGCTAGATTTTCTAGGAGGATGCCTAGATATATAAAAGAATTATTTTATATCTGTGCCCCGAAAAATACCAGAAATGAATTAAAGTTAGTTTCCACTTCATTCAAAAAATCTAATTTAAGGGGGGGAAGAAGATTTTTTAAAATATTAGCGAAAAGTAACACTTAAAAAGTGTTCTTTGTGCTGACTGAGAGAAAACTGTTTCTGAATCACTCTGTATCTCATCCCTAGTTCACAGTCCTAATACACATTCCGGGTTGGACGTTAATTAACCTGCTTCCAGAGCACAATGGATTAGCCTCTGGGCACCCAAAGACAAGGGTGTTTTTCATCAACTGGCCATTTATGAGAAATTAGCCTTTAGAGGGGAGTAGGGGCCATTTACAGAATCCAATGAAGTATTCAAACTAAGGGGCAGATTTGAGAGCCCCTTGCACCATCGAATGACACATTAGTGTCATTTTTTTTAAGCCAATGTGGCCTTAGATGGCCAAAAATGCCTCACCAGATTGACAAAGGGACGCAATGCATGCATTGTGCCACTTTATTAACCTTTGCGCTACACAATGTATACAAAGGAGGCGTTCCCTAGTTAGGGGGGACGAAAAAATGGCACAAAGAAATCTAAGATTTCTTGGCATAATTTTTTTTCAGCACTTTTAACGCCTGCTTAGAGCAGGTGTTAAAAGGAGGCATACCATTGTTTACAATGGACCTCAATGGGCTTTGCAGGATTAGTGACAATATTTTTGATGCTAATCCTGCAAAGCTCCAAACTAGCGTAAATTTTGTTGATGCTAGTACCCTAACTACCGCCATGGTGCGCCATATCCTAGATATGGCACAACCATGGTGGCGTTATGGAGGCGCTAAGAGGTGCAAGAAAACTGGCACTGCACTAGGTGCACAGCGCCACTTTTCTAAAATTGGGCCCTTCCTTTTTTTTGACCTGGAAATGTTGAAGTGGGTTGAAATGATTTGCTGCCATTTATTCCCTACGCTCTACTAGAATCTCACACCTTAGTGCCAACTAGGAGGAAAACCAGTATCTGGCCCAGACAAAAGCATAATACCTCATCTAGATATGGGAGCTACTTATAAAGAGTCAAAGATGATGACCTGATGATGTAAGACTTCTGGGGTACATGTTTTCAGGAAAGTGAAGAGGATGTGCTGCAAACGCAGGAGGGCCTATGCTGACAGAGTAGACAGAGCAGGGCAGAAAATTCTCAGATGAAACTGGCACTTCACAACCACCTCCTGAGAAGATTCCTAGAGATAGAAAGTCAGTATCTGAAGAAAGATGACCCTGCACAAAGAGAAGCCTTAAGTACTCCTGTCTTCTGCTGTCACCAGGGATTAGAATTTCTCGCCAAAGGTCAAATGGCTAGCCTTAATTTGCATGCTACAGGAACATTAAAAACAGATGGATGCCTGCCCAACAAGGCCCGACTGACTGCTCTAAACTGTACTTGGCAGGAGGCCAGGCAGGAGAGAGACCTGGTGACTCTAACAAGGCCCAATGGACTACTATGGACTGGACTTGGCAGGTGGTCTGGCAGAAGATGGTGCTTGTAAGACAGTCATAAGGACCTGAGCACTGCAGGAGTGACCAGGAACAACTTTCCTAGCAGTTGGAAAACAGTGGGTCTCAGTCACTTCTTCCAACTCGGGAGGACTGGAGCTTGGTGATAATGTTTTCCCAGTGAGGGCTTACCCTCAGTGAGCGTGAACATTAGGTTTGTCTCTTTGGAGCTTTAGGCTATGCTACAAACTAGTTGGACAGGACACTGCAGTAAAGGTATGCAATCTTGTGGAGTCCTCACAAGGGAATGGCAGCCAATCTATTCCAGTATGGAAGTAACATCTGTAGTTTATCCCACTTTGTACAATGGCTTCATTGGGAGCTCATCAATGACATAATCACCTTCATGGGACCCTCACTATCTTCAGCCTTGGATGGTACCCTAATATGAGATTTAAAATAAGTCCCAAAGTAAAAGCTTTGACCAGAGTGTCTCCTTCACAGCCAGACTGAAATTACACATTGATCATGGCAAACTCCAACTGATACTTTCCATTGGGTCTTTACTTTTTCAAGGCACTTTTTTCTTACTGTGATTGTTTTAGCCTGTGATGGGTCAATTTGAGGCCTGTGGCCTGGCTGAGACCACTCAATTCATTTCCAGTTAGAGGAGCCATATATGGGCGGGCAGCAGCACCTCTAAGACTCTGAGTGTTGCTTTCACAATTTGCTTCTTTGATCCTGTTCTGTGATAAACTCTCTCTTTGATGCTGCTTTAATACTGATTGCAAGCCCAATTTATAGGCTAAAAATCCTCCACTACCAGAATTAGGAGCATCCTCCTCTCTTTTACTGATACTAGGATTCTTGCATGGAATCCTCAAGATGGCATCATCTGTGTGCCTAACATTGCCTGGACAAGCATGCACTTTTATGAGTTTCGAATGTAAAAAGCATGGAAGCCTGCCATGTGTAACTGAAATGTAAAAATATTTAATTGTGGATGGATTGTTCAGCTTTATTATAGGTGCAGGTAAGAGGCTGCCTTATTTAAATATTCACTAGAAAGCCAGATCACCTCCATAATAGAACTTGGACTTCTCAGCAAGTTGGTTGTACTTTCCAGTTAACATACCATCAAATGTAATCATAACTGATATGCATTAAAATAGAAGGTGTCTGCACTTTTCAACACGAGCATGCAGAAACAAATACCAAGAGGATCCCATTAAGCAATTTGTTAAAAGCAATGTGGGTCATTTAACAATGTTTAGACTTTAACTGTGATTTTTTTACCTTGCACTAAGATCCTTTTTAGAAAATAAGTGGAAAATTGACCATTGACATTACATTTTGCCAGCAGTATTGGCAAAATATGCTAAGCTATAAATTCCACTCTCAGGTCACCTTTTCTCCCAGTGTACTTGGCTCGTTTTGCTTCTTGAGACTCTAGTTTACTTTTTTCTCGCCTCTCCTCATCTCCCAAACTGTGTACACAGTGCCTCTCATCTTTTTTCCCACTAACTCTTTCTGTTTGGTCCTGCATCTATCTTCCCCTTACTGTCTCTTACTTTTTGTATTTAAATACCTTTCTTTCTCTCCTTCTCCTCTCTTCTTCTAAAAACCCTTCTCTCTATCTTCTCTATAATTCTCAGTATTTTTTATTCTGTCTCTGCCCTCTTCTGCAAAGATCATGGTCTGTGCATGATCATAAACAGCAGCTACCATCTTTTGTTGGTCACTGTACTTTTTGCTGTTCCTCAGTCACTGAAGCCTACCATCCTGGGGCCTTATGGAACTGGAGAAGTCCCCTACAACCATGGAAGAAAGAAGTTAGTGCAATGTAAGCATCCTATCCCTGTATCTCCTTATGCATTCATTTTGGACAGGACTTCAAGCTTCATGAATTTGGTGGGTTCTAATTGCTTTACGGCAGATGAGAAACAGTTGACGTCCACTCCACTACTTTCACAGTGTAGACTTCAAAGAGTCATCAACATACCTGGAAAATACAATGTTTCTGATAAAAACACCAGAAACATTTTCTTTTCCAAAATCTAAGTAGAAAGGTGCTTCTCTTGAGTCCAGTGTTTAATTATTTTTTGTATTGCTCTATTGTGTAGCATGCTGGGAATGGTGATGTCACAGCAAAACAAAAGTAAAAGCACACCACATTAATCTGCATGGATCCACAAATGTCCTAACACACAGCATTCCTACACTTCTCTCACTAACAATAGTACCCTACTTGTGTGGTTGGGTTTTGGAAATGCCCCATTCTGCAGGGTCATCATCAAACATTTTGCCTTTCTCCTCATTTTCTAACCTTGATCTTGTTGACTGTTGGACTCTGGGCATGTTACCACTGCTAACCAGTGCTAAAGTGCATGTGCTCTATGCCAAAAACATGGTTACATTGGTGTGTCCACAACTGGCATATTTATTTTACTTCTAACTCCCTAGTAAAGTGCACCATATGTGCCCAGGTCCTGTAAATTAAAAACTACTAGTGGGCCTGCAACACTGATTGTGCCACCCACTACAGTAGCCTTTCAAACATGTCTCTGGCCTGCCACTGCAGAACCTGTGTGTACAGTTTTAAACTGCCATTTCGACCTGGCAAGTGCACCTACTTGCCAGGCCCAAACCTTTCTCTTTATTACATATAAGTCACCCCTAAGGTAGGTCCTAGTTAGCCCAAGGGCAGGGCACAACATATTTCAAAAGTTGGACATGCATGTTTAAGTTTAACATGTCCTGGTAGTGAAAAACTGTTACATTCATTTTTCACTACTGCAAGGCCTATCTCTCCCATAGGATGAATTTAGGATTACCTTCAAACAGACTTTAATTGTAACTTCAAAATGGGAAAAGATAGAAATTTGGAGATTGGTGTCTCTGGACTCACAATTTAAAATCACTACTTATAGTGAAGTCATATTTTAAATTTTAAGTCTGAAAATGCCATTTTTAGAAAGTTAGTTGTCTTACTTCGACCATTCTGTGGCTCTGCCCGTCTCTGAATACATATCTGGGGTTGGTAGCAGCTGAGCTTTGTGCATTCACCTAGATAGTCACACACAATTGGAGTTCAGGTGGGAGTTAATGGGTCTTAATGGTCCATTAACTGGTTTGATGAGGGGTGGAGCTTAGCTCTGTCTAACTCACACCTGAATAGGGCTGGGCCTCTCCCCACATAAAGGGCTGCATAACCTCCTGAAGAGTGTCTGGAGCCAGGGAAGGAAGGGCAGGGACCTTGTTATCTTCAAAGGCCTCTTTGAAGTCTACCCCACTTCAAAAGCACATTTGGTTATAAGTACTGGACCACAAACTCCAACATATCAGATCTCTACTGGAACCAAAAATACTTTGCCAGGAAGAAGAACTGCTGTGCTGCCAGGAGAGACTGCCACTTTGCAACTGCATTGCTGTGTTGGCCTACTGCTTGCCATGTGCTGTGCTGTAAGGGGGTGCCCACTTTGCTGCTTGCTTTGCTGTGTTTGCTTGCTGCGTTCTGCTTTTTGCCTGGAGTGAGAAGGACTGGACCTGTTGTCTACATCCTTTAACTCAAGATTCTCCAAAGGCTTGTTGGCTTGCCCCCTGTTCTCTGCAGTCTCAGGGACATCAAAGACTGCCTGCAACTCTCCTGGTGCTGCTGGACTCTGCCATCTGTAAGTCCTACCTTTGTCTGAGGTGCCCCCTCCAGTCATGGCCTCAGAAGAGGGTTCTACAGCTGATTTCTGGAAAATCCACTGCATCATGCCCTCAATGTCAACTCTTTGCTCCATTAAAGGTACTGTTTCAGCGGACCCTGCGTGGGTGCTGTAGCTGGCCTACTCTTCCATTGTGGTTGGCATCAACCATGGATTTGCACCGGTGCCTCATTACTTCAAGTACCCTTCTGACCGCTAGTGACTTCTAAGCACTGTTTTCTCATTTAATCTTTAAAAAATCATATCTAGACTTCTACTTATTAGATTGTTGTCATTTTAGTCTTGTTTTACCTAGAAAAGTATTCTCTATTTTTCTACAGTGATGTGGAGTCTTTTTGTGGTGTCATTCACTGTGTTACTGAAATTAAATGTTGCAAAAATACTTTGCACATTGCCTCTTAAGGTGAGCCTGATTGTTCTGTGCCAAGCTACCAGAGGGTGATCACAGGTTAATTTAGGGTGTGTATCTGACTTACGCTGACTAGGATTGTGGTCCCTACTTGAACAGGGTGCATACCTCTGCCAACTAGAGACCCAGTGCCTCAATTACAAGGCCTGTGGCACAGGGCGGCATAGAAAGTGCCTTAATATGCCGCCCTACACCACCACGAAAGGGCAGAAGTGTGTTGTATCTACAAGATACAGCACACTTCTGTCTTCTTCCCATGCACTAATGCACAAATTGCTGCCATGCGCCAATGCAGGCACCCTTGCACCAAGGTGCAGGGCGCCTGCGTTGTGGGGATGATTGTTTTTGTGCACACCGTCATGCACAAAAAACACCACAAGACGCATTTTCCTCTTTCTATGTGTGCTGCAGACTGCCGCACACATAGAAAGAGTAACAAAACGGGGATAAATAAAGATATTTCCGCTCTTACGCCAGCCCTCAGGTGGCATAGGAATCGGATCCATTCCCGGACTTGTAAATCTGGGAATGTATTAGATTCCATTGTGTTCCATGGGTGTTGTGAGGGAACAGCTCAAGCACCACCCAGGGAACACCTGTTTCACACAGTGTTATGCATGAAAGAGGTCCTTATTTACAAGGCCATGAAAAGTCACGCAAGGTGGTTTTGCATGGCCTTGTAAATATGGGTTGGCACACTGCGTCACCAGAGCATCAAAAAAGATGACGCTCTGGTGGTACAGTGTGCTGCCATGTGAGTGTGAGAGAACAGGGCTGACTGCAGAGGCCCTCTAAAGTTTTGCCCCCATTTTTCACTTTTTGCTGGTGTTTTCCTGACTCTGATGGTGCCCTGGGTACTGCTAACCAGTCCCAGGGCCTGTGCTCTGTATAAAATCAGTATGCAAATTAGGCTAATTATAAATGGCTCAGTCAACCTACCTGTAAGTCCCTAGTATATGGTAGGGCATGGAGGTTTAGGGACCCCAGCATAGGTAGTGCCCTCATAGGTGCACTGCTGAGGTGCCCAGGGTCATTTTAAAGGCAGGCCTGCCTTGCTGGCTGCTTTTAAATTAAAGTTATATGCAAATTCGACTTTGGAATTAAAAGTAGTTCCAAAGTCTTAAACTACCTTATTTGGACATATAAGTCACCCCTAAGGTGTGCCGTATATGCCCCTAGGGCTGGGTGCCATGTAACTATAAGCAGAGACCTTATAAAAATAGTGTTATAAGCCCTGGTGAGGTAAAACAGCCAAATTTGTTTTTCCCTCGTTGTAGTGAATGGCCTCCATAGGCTAGAATATGGAAACTTTATTTTAATTTTTAAAGTCCCCTTAAGTAACAGATACCAGAAGTTTGGTATCAAATTAATTGTTATAATAAATCCCACAACTTCCAGTTGTGGGATTTAATATAACTTCTTCAGGTAAAGAGTTTTAAACTTTACCTTAAAAGTTGCCAACTTCAGCCCTGCAGTGTTTTTGCTGCTGTGCTCTGATTGGCCAGCCTTTTTCAGCCTGGCCAGGCTGCCGTGATGAGGTGTGAAGTGGCCTGGCTCCACACAAAGAGATGTGCCTAGGGGAAGAGATCTCCCCTCAGCAGATGGTGAAGCAGGAAGGGGGAGGGCTGCCAAACTGGTCTTCAAAGGCAGAGAAGGACATTTGGAGCAACCCAGTAACACCCTCACATCCTGCCAACCCAGACAATTAGGTGCCCCCTTGATTAGATTAGGAGAGGCAGGAGAGGGGTGTGTTTAGGATTTTTAGCCACACCAGTGGGTGGGCTCAGCCAGATGTAACCTCCAAAAATCACTTTCAGCCATGATGGATTTTTGAGGAATGTTGCTCCCTGGGATTGATTTTTGCCACACTTCCCAGGAAGTGGTCATCACAGGTGGAAGGACCCTGCCCCTGATTGGAGAACCAGGACCCCCCTGTTTTTCACCCAGGAGCAAGGATAAAACTGGCAGACCTGCACCCACACCTGAGATCCCTATCCGATTCCAACAATGAAGAACTACAGGAGAAGAAGGACTGCCCTGCTGGACCCCTGACCTGCACCTGGACACTGCACTCTGGAGGACTGCACCAGCTGCACACTTGGGCTTCACCACTAAAAGGACTTTACCTGTCTTCTACTGCTTTAAGAAGGGACTCCCTGTTTGCTACAGGTACAAAGGAGCTGCCCAGAGTCCCCTGCATCAAGTCCTGCAAGCAGAGCCCAGCTGACCAGCGTCCAGTGACCATTTGAGGATTCTGACCAGGTGCATTCTGGGAATTGTAGTCCCAACTCCCGTGGAGCAACTCAGAGCTTCTGGAACCTTGGTTCAAGTTGTGGACACTTCTAGGACACAAAAAGGAACTCTGGAAGAAGATCCAGAAGTTTGGAGACATTTGGAGCAACTCCATAAGTTGAATAGGTGCATTGTGGGAGTTGTAGTCCCAGACCCCAAGAGGCACACCAGAGCTTCTGAACCCTTGGCTGGTGCTGTGGACCACTTTCCTGAATCAAACACTTCTGAAAGTAAGTGTGACAGTATTACCTCGTGAGTGGCCTGAACTCTAGACTTTGTTCCTTTCCAGTGTGACTTTTTTTTAACTCTTTGAGTGCTAGTTGCTTCTATCCACTAGAAAGCATTAATTCTTTAAAAATTCATATCTCCGGTTCCCCTTATCCGGTTTTATTCGTTTTGGTTTCATTTTAAAGATAAAAATAAAATCTATTTTTATAAATTGATTTTTGGATTTTTAAACTATTTCCTGTGTTTTATTTAATTATTGTTTTGTGATATTTGAATGCTTTACACTCTGTCTCCTAAGTTAAGCCTTGTAGCTCGTTGCCAAGCTACCAAGGGTTGAGCTGGGTTTAATTTACTGAGACCTAACTGGACCTAAGTGGAGGTTAGTGGCCTATTGCTAAGTGTAGGTACTTACCTGCCCTTACCAATAACCCATTTTCCAACAGTGAGTAGCTGTGGTGTTCAAGCCTGGTGTTAGCTTTAAACTAATGTCACAGCAAAACAAGATTGAAGGCAGACCACACTAATGGAATCTTATGGATCCACAAATGTCCTATCACACAGCATTTCTACACTTCTCCCAGTAGTATTTTATTAGATATGACCATCAATTAGATAAAGATAAAGCTGTATTTCAAACGAGATAATACATTTAAAAAAGGCAGATCCATATTATACCATATTATACCAATCTGAGATTACAATTTATAAAAATCAGAAAATGTTAGATGTTTTGTGGGAATGTCTACAAAGGTCAATTATAAGACAAATGCTTTCAGCCGCAGATTTCCTGGAAATGGTTTTCACAATGTTTGGTTCAAGCAGATGAACACTCAGTGTGTTGATAATATCAGGGATGTCTAGATAATAAACAATTTTTTAAAGATAGATAGTCCGTTATAGTAGCCCTTTGTGACATGGCAGGTTATATTGGGTCAATTCCGATTCACCCTACTATCAATGACGGTATTTGCAGCCCTCCGTAGCAGGCACATTAAACTAAAAAACGTATCCAGCTGGTGTAAACAAACTAAAGCTCTCTAGAGTAAACATATTATCTCACCAGGTCATATTTCACAACAGGCCAGTGCCCCTAGAAAGGTTGCAGGCTACAACAATGTCAGACAAATGTAAGTTGTACCTGAATTGTGATGTCTCTGCCCTAGCTGAATATGCTAATCAAAGCACTATACCATATTGGAATCTATAGGTTTCCTGGTTCGACATTGCTTCTGAATGGCTGGTAGATTTAGGTAGTGACAACCATTTATGTATCAGGAATACGAAAGGTTACTAAAGTTGCTGGCTCAAGAACAACATCATTCAATGGCCTGCACAGTTGTGCAATATTCCCACATAGCAAAGGCCTGTTTGACACTCCTTTTGTGAGAGATGATAAGGGAGTTCAGCTAATGCCCATTGAGTTCTAAGCCTGTAGCAGTGACTGTGAATTAGTGTTGCTACCACCTTTCACATCAGCACCTCACACAGAACGCTGTGGCATCCCTCAGGGATCCATCATATTCCCAATATTATTCAACATCTACCTTATCAGACCTGATTATGTCTTTCAACCTCATCCATTACAGCTATACAGAAGACACCCAAATAATTTTAAGATCTAAAGTCTTACCCATTCCTGAATCCTTAAAAACACCTCAATACCTTAACCTCCAACCAATCCTCAACTATAACATCTTTACCAACTATTAGAATTGGGGTTTTTGGTTGGCAGTCAGGTTACCCTCTGTCCAAGCAAGAACCCTCACTCTAGTCAGGGTAAGTCACACACAATCCAAATTATCCTGTGCAAACCCTCTGGTAGCTTGGCACGAGCAGTCAGGCTTAACTTAGAAGGCAATGTGTAAAGTATGTGTGCAATAAATCATACAATACCACCATATAGCACCACAAAAATACACCACACAGTGTTTAGAAAAATATAGAATATTTATCTGGATATTTGTAGAACAACACAATAAAAGATGCAAAAAGAATTTGTAGAAATATCACTGAAAAGTGACATCAAGTGTCTTAAGTCTTTAACAAGCAAACAAAGTCTCTTTTGAGCACAAAGTACCTGGTTTGGAGTGGAAAATCTCCGCAGAGGGCCGCAGAGGAGGAGATGAGTGGAAAAATGGTGTGTGCGTCGGTTTCGCCCCTTCAAACACGGACTTGCGTAGTTATTTTTCACGCGGGGAGATGTGCGTCGTTTTGCGGGAAGAAAAATGGTGTGTGCGTCGGTTTCGTCCCTTCACACACGGACTTGCGTCGTTATTTTTCACTCGGGGAAGACGTGCGTCATTTTCCGGCACACGGGCCAACTCCTTCCATGGTTCGCGGGATTACCAGATGTCCCAGGGTCTGTGCGTGGATTCCTCGGCTTGTTATCCGGATTTGTGTCGTTCGAGAACGCTGTGCGTGGAATTTTCTTTCTCACGGCAGGCGTCGCGTCGATTTCCTCTCTGGAAGTTGGGCGGCGTTGTCCATGCGAGGCCATGCGTCGAAGTTCCGGTCGCCCCGTAGGCGTCACGTCGAGGAGCGTCGATGTGCGGCGATTTTCTCACCGCGGATCAAGCTGTGCGTCTAATTTTTTGCCGCACGAGGAGCCCAAATGAATAAGAGAAGTCTTTTCGGTCCGGAGACTTCAGGGAACAGGAGGCAAGCTCTATCCAAGCCCTTGGAGAGCACTTTTGCAGCCAGACAAGAGTTCAGCAAGGTAGCAGGCCAACAGCAAGGCAGCAGTCCTTTGTAGAAAGCAGACAGGTGAGTCCTTTGAGCAGCCAGGCAGTTCTTCTTGGCAGGATGCAGGTTCTGGTTCAGGTTTCTTCTCCAGCAAGTGTCTGAGGTGGTAGGGCAGAGGCCCTGTTTTATACCCAAATGTGCCTTTGAAGTGTGGGAGACTTCAAAGAGTGGTTTAGAAGTGCACCAGGTCCCCTTTCAGTTCAATCCTATCTGCCAGGGTCCCAGTAGGGGGTGTGGCAGTCCTTTGTGTCAGAGCAGGCCCTCCACCCTCCCAGCCCAGGAAGACCCATTCAAAATGCAGATGTATGCAAGTGAGGCTGAGCACCATGTGTTTGGGGTGTGTCTGAGTGAATGCACAAGGAGCTGTCAACTAAACCTAGCCAGACATGGATTGTAAGGCACAGAAAGATTTAAGTGCAGAGAAATGCTCACTTTCTAAAAGTGGCATTTCTAAAATAGTAATATTAAATCCAACTTCACCAGTCAGCAGGATTTTGTATTACCATTCTGGCCATACTAAATATGACCTTCCTACTCCATTCAGATCAGCAGCTGCCACTTCAACAATGTGTGAGGGCAGCCCCAATGTTAGCCTATGAAGGGAGCAGGCCTCACAGTAGTGTAAAAACGAATTTAGGCGTGTTACACTACCAGGACATGTAAACTACACAGGTACATGTCCTGCCTTTTACCCACACAGCACCCTGCTCTAGGGGTTACCTAGGGCACACATTAGAGGTGACTTATGTGTAGAAAAAGGGGAGCTTTAGGCTTGGCAGGTACTTTTAAATGTCAAGTCAAAGTGGCAGTGAAACTGCACACACAGGCCTTGCAATGGCAGGCCTGGGACAAGGTAAAGGGGCTACTTGAGTGGGTGGCACAACCAGTGCTGCAGGCCCACTAGTAGCATTTAATCTACAGGCCCTAGGCACATACAGTGCACATTACTAGGGACTTATAAGTAGATTAAATGGTCCAATTGAGTATGATCCAAAGTTACCATGTTTAAAGGGAGAGAGCATATGCACTTTAGCACTGGTTAGCAGTCTAAAAGCCAGCAAAAACAGGATCCACAAAGTGGAGGGAGGCAGGCAAAAAGTTAGGGGTAACCACCCTAAGGCATGTCAGGTCTAACACCAACCCTAACCTCTACCCATCTCTAAGCAAACTCACATCCATAAACTCGACCCATCCATGAACCCTAAAACGAACACAACACCACTGCTTCTCACACAATGCTGAACCCTAAAAACACATCATGATTCCTAAAGTCCACTCATCCGTGAACCCTATGAAACCCTTATCACCCCTAAACCTCGTCTATTCATGATTCCTAGAAAACCCTTACCATCCTTAAACTCCAACCACCCTTTAACCCTAAAAACTCCACTGTGTGCCTGAACTCCACCCATTCCTCATCCCTAGAAAACCCTCATCACACTTAAATATTACCCATCTCTGAACTCAAAAACCTCTCACTAGTCCTAAACTTCACCAACATTTAATTTAATTTAGAATTATTTATCAAAATTATATTTTCTTTAATAGGTTTCCTTACTTTTCAAAGTATTTGTATTTCCTTGAAAATGTCTTTCCTTAAATGTTTTGCCATGATTTGGTGTTCTTCAAATTGGTTTCTCAGTTTTCTTATTTCCATTAATTCACATACATCAATATCATATATCAGGTTGTGTAAATTAAATGCTAGTAGTGGGCCTGCAGCACATATTTTGCTTCCTCCTTAAGTAGCCCTTCAAAATATGTCTCAGGCCTGCCACTATATGCTTTGTGCAGTTTTAAACTGCCAATTTGACCTGGCATAATAAACCTTTTGCCAAGCCTAAAGCTCTCTTATTAAACCATATAGGCCACCACTAGGTTAGGGTCTAAACAGCTTGTAGGGCAGGGTGCATTGCATTTAAATAGTTGGAGATGCACTTTTATGATTCATATTGTCCTGGAAGTCAAAAACGAACACATTTGTTTTCACTACTGGCAGGCCTATCTCTCCCATAAGTTAACACTGGGTTACCTTATTACATTTAATAAGGATTCACTATTGTTTGGGAACAGATAGACATGCCATGTTTGGTGTGTAAGGAATTGTAGTCCAAAGCCATCTTTAATGGGTCAGATTTTAAAGCTGGCATTTTCTTGGCCTCACCATTTGGACATGCAGCCTGCATTCTGGGTCACATGACTGGGTGTAGTTGGAAGCGTACCTCCCAGTCCGTAAAACAAAGGGAGCTATGTATTGGCACGCTGGGCCATCCTGCCAGGATAGGGGGGGAGCTGTGCACTGCCCCACTTACATTTCACAGTAGCTGTCTCAGAACACTCAAAGAACTTCGCATTAGCCTTTTGTGACCCCCAGACCCAGTGGAACCTGGACAAGGAGGGAGGAAATTCCAGGAATGGTCCTGGAATTTCCTCCCTCCTTGTCTCCTGTGAGGAGAAAACTCTAAAAAAAATCTTCCACTTCAAAGGTGGCACCAGGTATAATAAAAAAAAACTCTCAGAACCACTCTTCAGTTCACTTCTGGACATGTGGATGACTCTCAGAGGACTGCTCTGCTGTTTGTGACAAACTGTGTATTTCAGAGGACTGCTCTGGTGCTCCAACATACTACCCTGCTGCCTGAAGCCTGCCCTGTGCCCTCAGAGGATTGGTATGCTGCTTTTCTGCTTGAACCGGCACCAGCAGAGTGACTCCACGGCTGGTTTACTGGCCTCTTGTTCAGGCCTACATGGACACAAAACCCTCCATCAACTTGAAAAGTGCACCTAGATCGAGCCTGAAATGAGTCCAGACCCTTGAAGTGGTGTCCCTCCAGACCTGTACCATTGGATTTGGTGCTAAGGGTACCCAACCAGCAAAAATCCAAAACTTGGGATTTTTCAGCCAAAAAGTGCTCTGTAAAACGAGAGAAGACCGAGACCTCCCAACACACCAATCTGCTTGAGTTGCATAGCTGGTTGGCCTGACATTAGTGGAAGCTCTCTCAACGTTCTTCTCCACAGCAGCAATTCAGTCCCTCATCAGAAGGGTATCCGGCCTTGTGGACCCCTCATTGGCTACAGCATGCAGCTTCATCATACTGGAGATTTTCAACTTCTAAAAAGACACAAAGTTGGAACGTAAAAATCTTCACTGTGACTTTGTCCAGTGGCTCACTCCTTGGATACCTTGGGCTGCCTTTCCCACTCAACGTTACCTTCTCAGCCATTTTTAAAACATGTCTTCTAGGTCTGAAGGTAAAATGAAACTTGGTCCAATCCACTTCAGTATCTGAACTGCGCTCCATTGTAGTAAGCCATAACTTTTGACTTTGCCCTAGTCTCTCTCTACTAGATGTCTGCTAAAACTTTTTAAAATTCATAACTCTTGCTCTGCTCGTTTACTCATTGCTATTTTTTGCTTGGGTGTCAAATAATTTATTTTCCTCTACTCTAGTTTTTCTAAATCACACCAGGATTTCTTGTGTTGTGTTTCCACTTTTATTATTTGAGTGCTGCATACATTCTTTACACATTGCCTCTCAGTTAAGTCTGACTGCATTTGTCCTAAGCTACCAGGGAGTTGAGCACCGGTTAATTTAGTGAGTTTTTGTGGTTCACTCTGACAATCATTGTGACTGTTGCTTAAGAAGGGTTCACATGTACCTCAACCAACAAAACATTTCTCACAGATACCAACATAAAGTGCAAGCCATATTCACACTCATAATGTCTAAGCTTGACTATGTCAACAGCCTATGCACTGGCATACCTGCCTTCATCGTATGCTAAATAGAACTTATTCAAAATGCTGCCTTGAGACTTCTCCGCCCTTCACCCAAGAGAACACATAACATGCAATCACTCCACCAGATGCCTTGCCTCACAAGGAAAAGGACCACTATATCAACCTACAAGGTAAATTCAAGCAATACACGCAAAACAAGATAATGTGCTCTAGACTTGAACCATTTCTCATCATACTATCTAACTATACTAAATTCATGGGATGCACTGCTTTCTCCGTACAAGCTGCCAAGCATTGAAACTCATTACCAGTGAGCATTCAAAGTATCCAGGAACATACACACTTCAAAAGACAGCTGAAAACATGACCATTTCCAAGACAACACCATCACCACACATCCCAAAAACAGAACCAGGAAAGGCAGTTTCAACCTCAAACATCAGCTGACAATCCACAGATTGGACACAAGCCAACCAACAAACTACTTTTGATAAGCAGGTATGTTAAGGATGGCTGACCTATGGTCCACCAGGGTATTACATAGTTAAGTAATTTCATAAATTCGTTTTTGGGCAACACTACTACTAGTACAATAACACTCAGTGACCAGTAGCCAACTGCAACTAGTACCTCTTACATTCACATAAACATATCTGCTACAAAGGTTGCTCAGCACCAGTATGGTGCAGCCAATAAACCAGCCATCACCAAATAAACAGTTATGGAATAACTGAGGACATCTGTTGCACTCTGCGGTTCAATCAGAGGACTTTAATCTGTTTCACTGCTGCAGGTGCCAAATATCTATAATACAATGGCTGCTTGTTTACATCTCAAAGTTGCACGCCGATATGAGATGACACTAACAAGGTATATCCTAGCAAATCTTTCCACTTCTCTCTATAGAAGATGTGCATGGATCTAAAGAGCAGCTGCTGATTTTAAGGGTTTTCATCCACAAGGGTCAGGCAATTTAAGTGATTTCCTGGGATTATGGCAATGCCAGGATTCTAGATGCAGTATTCAGGGGCATTATATTTTTGGAGATGAAAGTGTTGTTATTGGAGACATGGGTGCGTTATTTTGGAGTCATGGAAGAAATTATAGGTGGGGTGAGGAGTTGAAATATTGAATTTTGACAATTTATTTTTTATTTTTATAGAGTAAAATGGGGCTTGATGAGAACATGTTTTATTGACTTATTTAATTGATAATGAACATCTTTGCTAATTTCCTGAAACATCTGGTTTGTCATGCCACTGTGGGGTGTTCCATGGTCTGCAGGCCGTTTTTGTTTTTCTGTGTGTGGGCTAGTTTTCAAATATTAATGGAAAGTAGAGTTTTATATGTCATGAGTAACACAATGAACTTGGGCTTCCGTTCATTCCTAAATAGTGAACTAATAGTGGTCTTCATGAGATAGGTTAGTAGTCAGGCATTACTAAAAAGATGTTGGCCAGAAGAGGTATGCCTGTAGGTTAAGGGTGGTATAGGAGCCAAAAAGTGTTTTGGATACATAATGGTATCAGATGCTTTTCAGAATCAGAAAGCTGAGATTGCAGACTGGCATTTATTTTGTGGCATAACATTTCTAAATCTTCAGTGAAAACCATGCTCGTGTTAATGATAACATTAACTGTCCTATTCTACAGAATGGATCACACTTAGGTGTGTGCACTAAGTGCAGATTGGGACATTCTGTCATATTGCAAAAAATGCCCTGTTCACAGATCTCACAAATCTCTAATATGTTGTTGGTGCAATCACAGGTCCTCTTACACAAATGGGGCAAAGACCCCATGCAAATGAGGACACTCTACTTCAGATCACCCCAGTGCTTTCTACATTACAAAAGCGGCTGTGCAAGTGTTTGCAGTCCTTTTTCCAGGTGCAAATGCTCATTATGAGGCCTTTTGCTAGACATGGCATCTCTGGTTGGCAGTCAGTGTGCATTCAGTCCAAGCAGGGACCCTCACTCTAGTCAGGGCATTGGAGACACACACTTAAGATAACCCCTGCTTACCCCTTTGGTAGCTTGGCACAAGCAGTCAGGTTTATCGCAAAGGCAATGTAAAAGTATTGGAGCCAACACACACAGTAAAAACACTGCAAAAGGGACACCACACCAGTTTAGAAACATTGGCAATATTTATCTAAATCAAACAAGACCAAAACCACAAACATCTAACATACACAAGTCAAGATGTGAATTTTCAAAAGAATAGATTCTTACTCCATAGACAACAGTGGAAACGCTGTTGTTAAACAAAGTACCTAGTTTCTGTAAAAAATGAAGCCGCAAGGGCGAGCTTCCGTCAGAAAAGTCAGTAATGCGTTGATTCCTTACTCGCAAGTGAGGACGAGTGTCATTTCTTATCCAGTCGGGTAGGTGATGCGCTGCTTTTTCTTTCACGCAAGAGAGTGATGCGTCGATCTCTGGACAGGGAACCTCAGATTCGTGAAGGTTCACGATGATTTTGATGCCCAACAACGATGCGTGAAAAATGTGTTGGAAAACCGCACTGCATGAGGTTTGCATTGTTTTCAAAAGCCGAAAGCGGTTATTGCATTGTTTCTCCAGACGCGATTAGGTGATGCGTCAATTTACCAGCTGTGATGCAGGTGATGCATCGATTTCACCCGCAAGGCAGGTAGCTTGTCAGCGCTGCAGGTGGTGCATCTACATTTTCCCCGCACGGCTTCCTGTGCAAGGATTTCAGTCCTTGTTCTAATGGCTTCACCTTTCAAGGGCCCAGGGACTGGATAGGGCACCACTTGGCAGGGCAGGGGTCTCAGCAGAGAGTCCAGGTGCTGGCAGAGAAAGTCTTTGATGGCCCTGAGACATCAAAACAGAAGGCAAGCTCAGTCCAAGCCATTGGAAACACTTCACAAGCAGGAGTATACCACAAAGTCCAGTCTTTGTCCACTTTCAGGCTGAAGCAGCAACTGCAGGCCAACCCAGCAAAACACAGTCACAGGCAAGGGTGCAGTACTCCTCCTCCAGCTCTTCAGGTCTTCTCCTTGGCAGAAATTCCTCTTGATTCCGGAAGTAATCTGAAAATCTGGGGTGTTGGGTACACTACTTATACCCCTCTCTGCCTTTTAAGTAGGCAAACTTCAAAGGAAAGTATCTGTTGTTAACAAGATCCTGCTTTGCCCAGGCCTGGTCCCAGACATACCAGGGGGTTGGAGATTGCATTGTATGAGGGCAGAGACAGCCCATTCAGGTGTAAGTGACCACTCCATCCTTCACTCTAGCTCAGTTGGCCCATCAGGATATGCAGACAACACCCAAGCTCCCTTTGTGTACCTGTCTAGTGGACATTCACAAACAGCCCAACTGTCAGTCTGACCCAGACAGGTAGTACACAAGCAGACAGAGTCACAGAGTTTAAGCAAGAAAATGCTGACTTTCTAAAAAAATTGCATTTTCAAACTGACAATTAAAAAAAAAAAAAAAAAAAAGATGGATTTTTAAATTGTGAGTTCAGAGATCCCAAACTCTAAATCTCTATCTGCTCTCAAAGGGAAATTTAACTTTAAGGCTATTTAAAGTCAGCCCCCACGTTACCCTGTGAGAGAAATAGGTCTTTCAACAGTGAAAAATGAATTTGGCAGTATTTTACTGTTAGGACATCTAAAACACATCAGTACATGTCCCACCTTTACCAAGCACTGCACCCTGCCCATGGGGCTAGCTAGGGCCTACATTAGGGGTGCCTTACATGTATCAAAAAAGGAAGGTTGGGCCTGGCAAGTGGGTACACTTGCCATGTTGAATTGGCAGTTTAAAACTGCACACACAGACAGGCCGTGGCAGGTCTGAGCCATGTTTAGAGGGCTACTCATGTGGGTGGCACAACCAGTGCTGCAGACCCACTAGTAGCATTTGATTTACAGGCCCTGTGCACCTCTAGTGCACTTTACTACGGACTTACTAGTAAATCAAATATGCCAATCATGGAAAAGCCAATTACACATGCATTTTACACAGGGGCACTTGCACATTAACACTGGTTAGCAGCGGTAAAGTGATCAAAGTTTCAAAAACAGCAAAAAACAGAGTCCAGCACACAGCCGAAAAAGGTAGGGGAGACCATGCCAAGGAGGCCTGGTCTAACAGCTTTTAATAATACAGCAAGGGATCTAGAATACAAACAACTTTATCTGAAAGTGACATTTTTAATGGTTGAGTCTGTAAAGGCAGATACAGAGAAAAATTGAGTTTAACAACTAGTGCATTGACGTCTCCATTCATTTATTATGTATGAGGTACAGGGCAGTGTGGTCTAAGACGTCAGCCTAAACATGAAGTTGGATCTCCATAACAAAGCTGGAAGGACAGCAAAAGAAAAAAGGGAAACCTATTAGACAATTCACTCAAGTATTCACTTTCCAGTATTCTAATAGGAAAGTGTCAGAAGAGACAGATCTTACTCTTCATCTCAGAGTTACTGCTTGTGTTAAGGTCGTAGGACAGGGTCCAGGTGTCTTTAACTTTTACTGCCTGTTTCACAGAAAGACCGTTCGGTGTTGATCAAGCTTGCTGTGGGTTAGTTTATTTTATTTTCTTGCAGTTTTACATAGTGTGACTGGAGCCAGCATTAGAATGCTTTAAAGATTCAAAAAAATAGTTACATAAACAAATACAATATATACACAGGACCATTACAAATCTTGGATCAAAGTTAATGGATGTATCCCAGCATCCCAGTGAGTTGAAAGGGAAAAGATATATGTTGCCCTGGGTTCTACGCCTACAGTATGCCCAGATTTGTTTGTTTTTCTGATCACCCGGTTTATGTACTTTTTACTGTGGATGAGTCTCACTACCAGTGTGTCACCCACTGTAATGACATGGCAAACAGACTCTGCATGTTTACTGCCAGTGTCCGCCTTTTAAGATAAGGCTGCTGAGACATAGCAAGAGTAAAGGGCACTTGGCTGTTACATGTGAACATGTGTGCACACACATGTTCACACATGTGTAGGCTTCACGTGGAAGATTACTGTCATGCACAGCGCACAGGAAGCCTGGTGCAATAGGAACTCTGCAGGAATAGGTATTCACCTGGGATAGGCCTCATGAGAGTAGCATACACTATTAGGGAACACCAGTGTGCTTTACTGTTTTAATTTTCATGGCCCCACCATTATACACATCGAGAGAGAACTGCCTTAGAGTGCAGGCTCACTTCCCCTTGGCCTACAGAGACCATTGACGTCTTGAATTGGAGTATAACCTGTGCGAAAAAATCAAATATGTACCCTTCAAAACAATACCTGTACATCTTATGGGTCATTCAGATTTTCCATATTTTCTTAGCTCAGCTCAGAAATAGAGCACAGGCCTTGTGTCACCCTGTAGTGCGCAGTAAATACATTTTCTCCTGCAGAAAGAACAAATCCTGCCCCCACATGGAAAGGGGCAATTAGCAGTACTTATCCCAGCTCCTGAGGAGGAAAGGGGTATGCTGGAATAATCTGTATCAATTACCCAGCTCTCACACTGTACCAGAGATGGGCCTGCCCTAGCAAACATAACAAAGGAGACTAGCCAGACAACTGGAGCCTAACCATAGGGGGCTCCTTTTGAAAATGTAGTGTTCAAGTCCCTAGCAGTGATGTCAGCGAGGGGTGGAGCTGACATCTTGGGAGATGATGTGACCAGTGGCCCCTGGATGATTTCATTTTGGATTGTGCCAACATGCTGTGCAAGAAGGTTGGCACAGGGGTGGAGAGGTGATGTGGCTCCCCAAGATTGGTCAGGGGTGCCCTTCTTCTGGAACCTTCCTCTTCCTTACCCCTTTATAAACTACTGCACAACATATAGACCTTTTCTTGCCTGCTGATTTCTACCCAATTTGCTGCTGTATCCTGGGACTGCCATGGAGAACTAGAAAGAGGAACCACCTGAACCGCACTCAGGACAAAGGAGTTGGTCTAGTTGACCCAAGGACCGGTGGGTCTCCACAAGGGCTAGTGAGGATGGCCCATTTGTGCCTCCTGAGGCCCAGTGAGGCTGGCTCCCTTAGGCCCCCCGATGGCCAGTTGGGGGAAAGCCTTGGACTTTCCTAGGACCAACTACAAAGAACTAAAGGAGAACTGTCGTAGGAAGCCTGGAGGACTAGATTTTTAAAGCATGCACTGGTTTGCCCCTGCTGGACAGAGCTCACATCCAGGAGTAAAATGAGCCCAGGACCATTCAAATCGACCCAATGGTGTCCAAGTTATGGCATTCTAACGTTTGGCAACCTTTGACCTGCTCTCCTGCCTTGTAGCATATGGGGCTCTGCTGTCATTCCAATAATCTCCCCCAGGTTATACCAAGGCCCAGGAGATGGTGCAAATACACTGGTGGCTATCCTTTGAAGGAGAGGGAGTGCGTGGGGGCCCCTCCCCGTGCTTCCAGCTCACCTGCGGACCCCATCCCCTGTCAGATTTATGCTAAAAGGGGGTTGGGTACCCATCCCCAGACCTCCAAATGCATCCATATGCAGGGAAGTGCTATCATGCTTTCCCAAAATTCTGAGGCTAGGGGAGCGCCACAGAGGCGGAAGGGGCCCAGAACCCCATCCCTGGGCCCGAACTCACAACAAGAAAGAAGGGAGTGCAGCCACACCCCTCCATGTGGTCTGCTCTCCTTGCTCCCTGTGTCCATGTCTGGTGGGAGCAGGATACAGAGAGACACAGTGCATGTCTGCCCATGGGCAGACACAAATGAGGCTGCTGGCTCCTGCAGCAGCCTGCAATTGTGCTGCAGGTGTTGGGAGCCAGCGAGGGAAGCCGGGGTAGGCTCCCAAGTTGCCCTTCAACAAAGTAGGCAACTGGGGCGCCCAGGTGGGTCTAGGCAACCTGATCCAAAATGAATACATGACATGAGGCTTATCTAAAAAGCAAGGAAACAAATGGAAAAATACCAACACGTCTCTCCCTGACACAGCAGGAGAGCTGCCCTTCCTATTTTCACCTTCTCTACGAAACTCACCCCATAATGCCTTGCGAGGCCTTTCAAACTCAACACATTTTCCCCAATATCTCTGCCTGTGGTGGTCCTAGGACAATGGGACCACCACCAAATCACTCAGCACAACACAGACTTTCTTTGAAGGTTACTTTCAGAGTACATACCATATGTTGTGGGGTTCCAAAAGTATCCCCTCCCCTGGAGTTTCAATCCAGTTCCAACCACTCCCATGGTTGGAGCATTTGCTCTACAGCTGGGAGTGTTTCGCTCTCTATGGGTCATGCGTATGATAACATTCAGTCAGACCTGGCAGGCCTGAAAATACCCTAATGTCATGTTCATGTTGTTGCATTCTCTAGGGGCTGACAGTATGGTTGCAATGCAATGCTTTTCTAATGTGATGTCCTCTAGGGGCTGTCTTTACAATTACAGTTTGAGGTCAAATACATGAAACAATATATATACCTGATGAATGTTTTATTGGTTTACTATACTGATTGCACATGTTTTATTGGTTCATCATTATCACAATAATTGCAATGACTTCTGCAATAGTAATATGTTTATTACAAAACAAATGATCAAACTCACTTGATATGTTTGGGTGATCCCTCTAGGAGTTAATTAGTCAGTGGTTACGCAATGTCATCTACGCTGTGTTCAATCTACCAATGTATATATTTAATAGTATGACTGTAATAAATGTACTTCCCCTTTTTTCTAAAGAAAAAGTATTGACTGGAAGATCATTTATTAAGTGCGATTATTGAGTACCAGTGATGGGTGATTACTAGACCACACATCTCCCTTGATTAGGCCTTTGACTGCTCCTGTTAGCTACCCTGTGAGAGTCAAGCGCTACCATAGGGGTGTTTGGTTCCCAGTATGGACAATTGTGGATCTATTACTTGTGCAGGGCACAAAACTAAAACCCCAATTTCCAACAACAAGCACTACAGGATTGATTAGGAAGGAGTCAGCTTTAAAATATAATTGATACTTATTACACATAAGCAAGGGATTTGATACAGGTGAGCTGAGTCTAAACTTGTGGGTAACCTCACAAATGCACAAGGTATTGTAGAAGAAAAGTAGATGGTCAAACATGCCATCATGTAAAGGAATGTCAGGTATAGTAAATTAAATGAAGAAAATGATAGTGACCAAGTTAGACTCAGATAGATGTTGCCAGATAAAATTGGGAGAAAAATGAAAACAAAAGAAGGAAAATTAAGGTGAGCTCAGAGACAAGTGAGTACCATAGTTTTGTAGTTTCGAAAAAGGAGCAATCAAAGAAAAGGGAGCTGAAAAAAGAGAGAGAATTGAAAGGCAGTTAAGTGGATCCAATTAAAAAAATAATTAAATGGGATCGAGGTATGTTTAGAATGGGTTGAATGCATGAATATTGCATTGCAAAAACTACCTAACAAAAATGTAGTGTTCTACATATTGTTTAGAAAATTATTGCTCATTAGGTGTAGATTTACTATAAAGTGGTACAATTGAATGGATTGGAAAAAACTACAATGAGTTTTGTAGACAAACTTTGTGACAAAATATTTATGTCAAACCATATTCTGGTACCAGGCCTCTCGAGTGTTACAACAGAAGTAGTTTAGAGAACAGTGTACTCCTGGTAGCTTGGTGTTGCTCGGTAGAGCAATAGTGGGGACACAACATGGCATCTTACATAGACTCCATAAACTATATAGGAAAATTACACATTTCAAATTAGCTTGACTCTAAAGACATCCGTGTAGAGGGAAAGAATGCATTTGTGATGGAAGCACTAGCCAAAGCACATGCTTGCCGGGCTGCACAGTAACCACTATCCTAGATGACAGAAAGGCGGGAATAGGAGGGCCAGCATCATCAAGATTGCTCATAAATGAGACACAGAGAAGCGGCATGAATTGTTGTGTAGCGTCGAATGAGCAGTTTAATTCTCTTTTGCGCATCTTTAACGAACCTCTGTAGACCTTTCCTTCGTTCAATCCCCTGCTGAGTTTATTCTGAATTGTGGTCTATTTAATTTGTAGCAGTCAAATTGAACTCTTACAGAACCTTAGGCAAGATTTCTCCTTCATTTGCAGCCTATCCATCCCATCTGGTTTGCATGAGTGGAGCATTGCATTTGTATCTGTTAGCAGTTGTGCAAGGCATGTGTTTCAGGCATGCAACTGACTGTGACACAAAGGATTTAGGGAAAGTGGCCACTTTCCTTGAGCCCCTTAGCGGCCTCCTACCGCCACCATGTGTGTGTCGTATCTAAGAGACGGCACAGGGGAGGGGGCAATAGCGTCATTTTTATTGACTCTATTGATGTACTCTGCAGGAGTAGCGCCAAAATATTGGTGCTACTCCTGCAGAGTACATAGGGGCCCATTATATTAAATGGTGGGCCCCCTTTTAACGCCTGCTCTGAGCAGTCGTTAAAAGTGCCAAAAACAATGGCACAAGGAAATCGGTTAGATTTCCTTGCACATTTTTTCGTCCCCCCTTAACTGTGGAACACACCCGTTGCATAAATGATGCCTTTTTTATTTAAAATAATCGAATAAAGCTACATACTACTGGTGCAAAGGGTTACAAAGTGGTGCAATGCGTGCATTGCACCACTTTGTAAATATGGCGCGGGGATTTTGGCCATCTAACAAAACATTAGTGTAAACCAAATGATGCTAATGTGTCAATAGATTGTGCTAGGGGCTCCTAAATATGCCCCAAATGATGTCCTGGGAGGAATGAATCACTGTGGACACATATCTATATTTCTGTCAGGAAAATAACTTCAGAGAGTATTATGTTCAGTTTGTTTGCTGGTAGTATTTAGAGCTTCATTTGGTTTCCTTTGTGAGGATTTCTTTTATAAATACTGGTGCTAAAACAATATTGATTGATTTACCTAAACCCATCATTTCCCTCTCACTTCTGCAGTTGTAAAACTTCAGGTTTCACTTCACAGCAGTATCCTTTATGTGATACCTTACCTTTACATTCAAATAATTAGAGGATCGGGTGGGACTGGAGACCCCTTTACCTAGTTCTCAGACCCAATTAAACTTTAAATAGTCTGAATTCAGGGGAGAGATCAAAAGAGGCCAAGCGGCCCATGCTCTGTATCTCTGTATTTCACATCTAGTAGCTCAGATCAGGAGTGAACATCTTTAGGCATAATTATTGCTATGGCTACTTTATATTTCAGACATTTTGAGTCTGATTTAGAGTTTGGCTGGTCTCTGCAAATCTTCCAATTTTTGGAGAAAGGGGTCGATCCAGAGAATAATGTTCAGTGATAAATTAATTTCTGTCATCAGATTCCCCTCAAGATATAGCACTTCCTCTGCCAATCAGAGGAATTTTCTGTTGTCACACAACTTAAATCTGACCTATTATATGAAGAATACATCAACAATATATAAAGTATCCCACATACTAATCAGCACACACATTTGTTTCTGAAAATATGAAATTTCCTCAGAAGTACTAGGTGGGAAATTCGATTTATAAAGCTCTGTTGACTTTATCCTTGGGAGATACTTCTTTTCTTTTCTCGTCTGCGTCTCATTTCACACAGCGATTGAGGCACATCCTGTATCTCTACCCTTTGCAATGAACACACATATGTCTTAACGCTGTGTCATCTACACAAAGTCATTTCCTTCATGTAGCCCGCTTTAATTTGTTCCATTTAGAAGCATTTTCTCAAATGGTCTCCTCGATTTCTAATAATTACTTTTAATTCTATCAGACAAATTAAAAGGCAGCAAGTTGAAGTGCTCCCATCAAGAACTTATAATAACCTTTACTAGCAGACGGAGGTTGTCACGCAGGCTAAGGAGGATAAATGAGAGTAGGCGTGTTGTGGCACTCGGTTTTTACCCTGGTAATCTAGCTCATCCCTCTTGGCTGACACCAGACCAAGAATAACATTAAAGTGTAATAAACTCCTTGCAGCAAACCTCTGATTCCATGGTTCACTGACCACAAGTCTAATCTATCAATCCATTTACTGCACAATAAAAGGTGAGGAACCCATTACAGATCCTGTGCTGTGCCTTGGCAGGTGGTATATGACAAGAACTGAATTCATCACCAAAGCCTGGGCCTAGAGTTCTGTATCCATAGTCTGCTAGAACACTGAATTACCAGGAGGTGTGTGCGTGGCATGAGCAGATGAAGTCGTTTGGCCCTTTTCCACTGCAAATATATAATATCGTGATGTGTAGGACTAGCAGGCTATTAAAGCTCACGTCAGTCCCTCGAGAATTATAAACTTGTCTAAAACCATTAACGTTATTTTCATTTTTTTCACAATTTATTGATTTGTGAGCGACATAACAAATGAGAGCAGCCCAAAATTTAGAAGCCAGACTTTAAACGAGACTGTTAATTTCTGGTCTCCTTATAAATCAAGTCTATTGTGGTAAAATGGTAACATTTCTATTTATTAGGGATTATAAAAGAAAAAACATTCCAAAATTAATGCTAAAAGAAAGAAATAGGGGAAGGGCGGGGTATTCTTCAGATATTCTCTGCAAGGTCATCGCTAACAGATCTAGACTTCTAAAAAGAGAGACGGCGCTGATGCAGAAAGCAGACAACCTCTTTCAAGTCGCCAGCATTTCTTTTTCTTTTTTTGTTCTTTTTGTACAAATGATATTTGTTGCTGTAGGCTACTGGTTTCTGTGACTATAGAGGAGGACAGAAGATATGTTATTTCACGTCAGTCACCTGACAGGTCAGGACTCACTGATTTTACGTTCTCTCTTTGTGGCTTACATCAAAAGCAAATGATAGTCTTATTTCAATCCAATAGAGAAGCATATCAATAGTTAAAACTGTTTCTCGGTTTCTTCAGACATGGAGCACTACAGGATCAGAATTCGAATCCATTATCGTAAGTACTTTTGCAAAAAAAAGAAACAAATATTACAAGAATTGATTTAATAGAGTATAATTTGGCTGATTGTCATATTGTATTTCTAATACAGGTCAGTGATGCTGGTAGTGGCTTGTTACGTCCAATTTATTGCATTAACTAATACTACTGATTTCACTGTGTTTACCGGTGTGTTATACCGACCTTGTGTTTGTCAGTTAGAATGCATAACAAAATAATGAGATGGATATCACAACTTAGGCTATTGACACTGCCCCTGCCCCTTAATTACTTATCAATCAGAAATTGTGGGTATGAGAAACTGGGTTATTGGTTGGGGGGGGGGGGGGGAACCCCTTCTCAAGCAACAACCACAATCTTTGTCAGGTTGAACCACAAAAAGCTGCTAGATTAGCCTGTGCTTAACCCTCGGGTAGCTTGGCACAAAAGCAGTCATTCTTAACATAGAGGCAATGTGTAAAATATGTATGCAGCACTCAGACAGTAATAAAGTGACAACACAATACAAGAAAAATCCCACATCATTCTAAAAAAATAGAGTAAATTTTAATAAATAAAATGTTACCGAAATGACAAAAATCCAATTAGTAGAACAGGAGATGTTCAATTTCAAAGTCATGGGTAAAAGTAGGGGCCAAAATGCACAAAAAGCCAAAAGGGGTATCTGGTCGTGCTGGACCGGGATACATTCTGACTCTTAAGCTGACCACGATGGAGCGTGTTCCTATGTCGAGATGCGGCTCACTGCATCTCTTCTGATGAGACCTACGATCAGAAGTTTCAAGGTCCTGTGTCGCCCTGCATAGCACTGGCTCGGTTTCGATGAGGTCACCAATCTCAATTGGTAAGGTGCTGCACTGTAATGTCCTATGTCACCCTGCATCAAATTGCATTACAATGAAGGAACCCACAGTTAGGCCAGGAGGAGTACACTGTGATGCTAGCCAGGATTCTAAAACATTAGGGGCTTCTCTTGGGTTTACAGGACTCTTTCCAGCAGAGGCCAGCAGCCGCACACCGGCATGTGCAGTTGGGTCTGGGCAGCTGGGAAGATGCAGGGCAGGTCTTTAGAGCTTGTTATGTCCCTACAGTTCAGAACAGGAGGTCAGTCAGCTGGCACTTGGAGTCACTCTGGTGGTTCTTTGTTCAAGGAGCAGGTACAGTCTTCCTACATCAGGCAGCAGTGCAGTCTGTCTTGCAGCAGGGCTGCAGGCCAACAGGGCAGTCCTTCCAGTAGCGGGGCAGCAGAGCAGTCTTTCTTCTGAGTCTTTCACAGGTCCAGAAGTGATCTGAGGAACTTGACTGAGGTTTCAATATTCTTAACTGGTGCCAGATTTGATGTGGGAGAAAAGTCTAGATTTATCCCTACATCTACTCTGGAGTTTTCTCCCTTCACCTGCAATGGCTCCAAGAGGTCCGGAGTGACAGTAGACTAGCATGATTTTTTCAGTACCAGGACAAGTAAAAGTTAAAAGTACATGTCCAACTTTTTTAAATTCACTGCACCCTGCCCTAAGGGCTGTTTAGTGCCTACCTTATGGGTGACTCATGTATTAAAAAGGATGGTTGAGGTCTGACAAAAGGGTTATTTTGCCAAGTGGAAATTGCAGCTCAAAACTGCCCACAGGCTGCAATGGAGGTCCTGAGACATGTTTAAAAAAGACTATGTAAGTGGGTGGCAAAATGAACGCTGCAGGCCCCTAGTAGCATTTCATTTACATGCCCTGGTAGATGTACTACCACTTTGCTAGGGACTTACCAGTAAATTAAATATGCTAATTGTATGAAAGTCAATCTTACCATCTTTAGAGGTGTGAGCACAAGTACTTTAGCACTGGTTTGAAATGGTAAAATGAACAGCGTCTTAAAAACCAACAAAAATGTTGGGGGATTACCAACCAAGGGTGTCATGTCGAATAGTGGGAAATCTACAATAATCAAAAAGTTTAGATTTAATATTAATTATGGTTGTCCTGTTACTAAAGAGTATGTGGTTCTCAGAGAGCAACACTAGTTCTTTAATTTCATTCATTATAATTTGGAAATTAATGTCCTCATCGACTGACTACAATTTCACAGACACATTAATGAAACAAGATTCACCTCTTTAAAGGTAGCCATGGAATACGCCAAAGGGTTGTGAAAAACTCAACATAGGACTACTGTTGATCTTCTGTTTACTTCTCTTAATAATGGGACAGAGATTCTGTCATCTGGGTTACACCAAGACAGAAGGTAGCAAGGAGGTAACTGCCTCATCAAACACATACGAAAAATGAAAACGGCAGTGGTGTGAAGTAAAACTGTACATGGATAGAGGGTGGTGATGGATTTCATGATCAGATACACAAGCAGGGTTCCAGTGTCTTTCTACATTAAAGAGGGGGCATCAGAATCAGTGGAGCAAGAGGGCAGTTTAGAGATGTGAAAGAACACAATGGAAAATGGAAGCGGGTGTGGGGCATTCACTTGCTAATCAAACATGTACGTGCACCACATAAAATATGAAGTAAGTAGAAACATGACATTTATAAACCAATGGCAATGATAATGATTAATTATTTACGCTCCCGTTAAAACTGCAAAAAGTTGGTTGCAAAAGTAATATAAAAAGCACAGAACTCATCACAACATTCTCAACTTGTACTGGCTATCTACAGTGCATAAATCAATTTTAACAGATAAATATTTTCAAAGCAGAGACTTTATAATATGATGGACTTTACATGAAATGTGGCTAAGTGCAACATGGAAGTAACTTATTCTAGACAGGGTTAATGGCCACTGTCAATGTGGTTTTCAGTCTGGAATATCTACAGTAAATTAATGCATGAATGTGTCCATCATTCTGTCACGCTCTATAAGCGTTCACCTGGATAACCTCTATGTTTTCTTCATGGATCTGAAGTCATTAGTTAGTGCTGGTAATAGAGGTCTCCTTTCTGAAACATGGGAAAAATGGGTATAGATTAGAATCGGCTAAACTGTACGATCACTCTTCATGAGACCAAAAGTGCAAGATTCAGTTATTCCAAAAGACGGCACAAAATAGTTTTTCCATAGAAAAAGAGGTCCAGGCAGGAACTGTGACAAAATGGGGTACTGGTTCTGGGGGGTGAAACTTTATTCAAGCAGCAACTACAATCCTTGTCAGGGTGAGGCACAAGCAAATCCCAAGCTAACCTTAGCTCCACCCTCTTGGCACAGGGCATTCTATCTTAATTTAGAAGCAGTGCAAAAAGTATTGATGCAGTATACTTCAAATAGTAGTACAGTGACAACACAAGGAAAATGCCCACACTAATTTAGAAAAATAGAGTGCATTTCAATAAATACATCAAGACCAAAATGACAAAAGGAAATATGTGATTGTAAACGTTTCAGTGAAAAAAGTGCCAAAAATCACTGTGAGGAGTTGGGTGTACTATATGAAATGGCTTTGCGATCTTATTATGCTGTATACTCCCAAATGTCTTTTTGGGTCCAGTCAGGTAAGTAAACATTCCCTACTTAATCTTAAGCTCAACCCTGGGTAGCTGTGGTTGTGAGCAGTGAGGTTTAACAAAGGAACAGTGTCTAAAGCATTTAAGAGCAACAAAGAACAAAATGAGATAGCATTGACACAAGAAAGAAAAGGCACCAATTTATACAAATATTTAATGATTTTTTAGAGACCTTGATGAACAAAATCCACTGGAAGGTTCCAGAGATACAGATTTTAGAAGATATTATCACTTTTTAATTCAACTGCAAACAAGCATTAGCCAACAACAAAATTGAAACTTTTGAAAAGTTTGAAACAGTTAGTTTGGCTACTCTGGCCAATGTCAGGTGACCAGTTCACGAAGGACAGAAGTCTAGGGGGCCAGAGTGGAAACTTTGGACAATTACTTAGCCACCAGGGTGTTTTTGAAGCAAAATCCCTACTTTATAAGACAGTTGCCATAGATGACAATGGGGTGGTCCAGTTGCCAAGGGATGCAGGCAAAATATGTTCAAAGGATGCTGCAGTTGTGGTGCAGTCAGCAGGGGTGTCTTTGTGGGTGCTCCTCTGTCCACTGGTGAAGAGAGGTGAACTTGGCCACAGAGATCTGCGTCCCTTGAAGTCCCCTATGTTGCAGTGTCAGGCCATACAAGGCTGGGCTATTGGTCAGTCTCCACTGCAGTTGGTGAGAAATCCTTAGATAGGGGCTAGTGCTGCTTGCGTGTGACAAATCTATACTTGGATTTCACTTCTGGGTCAGACAAACTCAGGTGCAACTTTTGGCTATCTTAGATAAGTCCTCCTAGGTACCTAGCAAATGGTAACAGAAAAATGTCTGCTGTGGCTACCAACTTGGCAATTTGGGCAACTTCAGCTCTTGTGTCACTGAAGCTGGTTCCAAGAGATCAGTCAACTGATCCTTAGAGTTACTGCTGTTGTTGGATGTTGGGAATCAGCCTTTCCCCAAACCAGGAGCCGTAGGCACAGTCCAAACTTTGCTTGCCTAAAATGTGGCAGGTGCCATCCTTCCGAGGATGCAGCCTCTCTTTGTGTGAGCTCAAGGGCAGCTGGGAAGTCCTTCTTTGGACCTCTCTTAGATTCCAGCATGATCTGAGGGTTAGAGTGCCAGGGGTGCCATATTTATCCCAGGAAAGCACCTTGAGGTGGCCATGCAGTCACTTTCTAATTGGCTATTGGGTCCCCTCATACCTAGTGATGAAGTTCCTGTGAGGTGTGGCATCTGGCTATCCCAGAGAGCAACATTCTTGCCCCTTTCATGATGGCTGGACCCTTCTAAAGCTGTAGCTACCAGAGGGCTATATGCCCATGGTAGAACCTGTTTGGGGGTGAATTTTACCTCCTTGACCCTGTCCTCGCTTTGACTGCAGGAACAAAAGGCATCCTTCTCAGGGGTGTTGACGCAGGTTCCCTCAAAAAGATGGCTTCACCTTTGAAGCTCACCTTTTGGGCTAACACCCTGACTGGCCATCCTGAGGGAGGAGGGAACACCTCTCTTCATGGCAACTGCCTTTGTTCCTGTTCTAGGGAGCTGTTCACACATCTCACCACATGGTCAGAAACCTGTCTGTGTGCCAGGACCTTTGTGAATCTGGAGCAGAGTGGAAACTTTCTAAAAGTTGCTTACCTTTCATAGTGATATTTAATTAGACCTGGGCATCAGGTCGGGTTTATTATCATGATTAATTTAATACCTTACATGATGCAGTTTGGTAGTCCCACTCAGGAGTTAGCCGGGTTGGGATGCCAACTGAGTATGCTGTGATAGCCAATGGGATTACTAATTCTATCCACAGAAAAATTACAATTTGGAAGTGTTGCTGTTAAGACATATCAAAAATATATGTCCTTCTGAAGAAAATACAGCTCCCTGCCATACGGCTCTTTGGGCCTTCCTTGGGGGAGACATACACATAGTGTTAACGGATAGAATTCAACTGGAGTGAATGGTAAAGTTGAACTGGCAGTGGAAACACAGTCCCTCCAGTCTGCAGTGGCAGTTTAGGGGTCATTTTGTACTCTGTCACACACAGTGCGGCACAAACAGTGCTGCAGCCCTGAGTGGACACTCTATCTTACATGCCCTGAATACTGTCACACACAGGGTGGTACAAACAGTACTGCAGCTCTGAGTGGACACTCTGCCTTACATGCCCTGGGTACTCTGGGTACCATATACTCGGGACATATAAGTAAGTCAGTCATTGTCAATTGGGAGTACCCAGTTTGACATGCAATTTGTATTGGGTCAGAACACTGGCACTGAGGTCTGGTTAGCAGGCCACTGTGTACTTTCAGAGTTGAAAAATCAGGAGCATCAGTCCAAAAATGTGGGGTGAACATGCAAAAAGCGCCATTTCCTTTGAAGCACAAAGCACCAAATGTGGATATCTGGTCATGCGAGACAGTTACAAAGTCACACGTTCAGGCCGACTGTGATGGAGCGTGGGCTGGCTATAGAGACCCAGTTGGGCCAGCTGAATAAGAGTTTCTTAAATCCTGGTTGTGAAGAATTGTGAGGTCCCACACCGAGGATGTGTTGCGCAGCTGAGGTGATGCGCCATTTCTGAGGAGATGCAAAGCTGTGATGCGAGGTCCTACACTGTAATCCTGCCAACATGGGTTTGTGATGCAAAGTCTAGTATCAAGGTTGTGTCTAGCAGTCAAGACAGTGCATCACTTCTGAAGAGCTGTGAGGCTGTGATGCGAGAACCTGTGTTGTTGTTCAGGCTGCCTTTGATGACAGACTTTCAATGCAAAGTCCTGTGGGTGGTGAAGCTTCACACAGTAGCAGGCCCGATGTGGGTGGCAAGGTCAATGTGAAGCCTTGGGTGACAGAATCCCCGCAGCAGAGGTGATGCATTGGCTCTGCTCAGGTTTGAACCGCACAGCAAAGGAGATACTTTTGTTCTGCTGAATCCACAGAGGGGTTAGCAGAGCACTATCTGGCCCATTTCCAAGGAGTCAGGAATGGGGTGGCACGACTTGGCTGGGTAGGCGTCACAGGTGGGAGAGTCCGGGTGCTATGGTCACATTTGCTGCTCTAGTCTAAATGTCAGTCAACCATCACTTTGAGTTCCTTTGGGGTCCTACGTTTAACAGATGTATGTCCAGCCCTTTTAACACAGGCAAGAAGGCAGCAGGGAGCAGATCAGCAAAGCACTGAAGCAGCTCTTCAGAGCAGCAGTCTAGCAGAGTGGCAGTCATTTCAGCAGCACAGCAGGTCCAGAGGAGTTGGTGTCTGCGTGTAATATTTATGCCTGGGCCTTCCTTTGAAATTAGAGGAACTTGTAGAAGTTTCCTTTTGAAGTCTACAGGTGTCCCGCCTTCCCCATCCTGACTCCAACTAAACTATAGGGGCTATGCAGACCTTTGTGTGAAGGTAGGACACAGCCTATTCAAGTGTAAGTAGGGCTGTGCCCAATTCCCACCTTTCAACCTGTCAGTGATGGCCCATCAGGTACCCATACGATCTTTATTATCAGCAGCTGTTAGGGTGAATACACAAATCCCAACTGTCAACTACATGCTGTCATGTGACCCTGAAACAGGCTGTAGGCACCAAATGACTACGACATGTAAATGGCAAAGTGGCATTTTCAAAAGTGTAATTTAAAGTTGACTTCACCATCAGAGAACATGTTTCATTACAATTCCAAAGAGATCAATGATGAACTGATTATCTGTTTCCATATGGAAAGTTCCACTTATTAAAAGCAATAACAAAACTTCAGTGATATCCTACTAGAGGCAAGCCTTGCAGTAGTGGAAAACAAATGTAAGAGTTTTTCACTACCAGGATATGTAAAACTAAAAAGGACATGTCCAATTTTTTTAATATACTGCACCCTGCACTCTGGGCTGTCCAGGGCCTATCATAGGGGTGACATATGTATTAAAAAGGAAGGTTTGGGTTTGGCAAAAGATGCATATTGCCAGATCAACATGACATTTTAAAAACTGCACACAGACTGCAATGGCAGACTTGACATATGTTTAAAGTGCTAATTGAGTGTGTGACATAATCAGTGCTGCAGACTCACTAACATAATTTAATTTACAGGCCCTAGGCACCAGAAGTGCCACTTTACTAGAAACTTACAAGTAAGGTAAATATGCCAATTGGCTATAAGCTATTTCTACTGTGTTTTAAGAAGCGAGCAAAAGCACTTTAGCACTGGTTATTCCTAAAGCCAGGATAACCGAAGTCAGCAAAATGGGAGGGCTGAAGACCAAACGTTATGAGAAAACCACTCCAAGGAAGCCAGGCCTAACAAGAGCATGTTTTACATACTCTAATTTTGTGCTATACATAACCTTTTATCTAATGGCAAAAGAGTCAGGCATGTCTAAGGCTAAAGGTGAACGAACGGCTATTCTACTATTTGTGGAAGACACAGACATTCTTGCAAACATGCCCAGAGGACTCAAAATACAACTATTGGATTTTGAGGAATTAAGTTCCGAGAGATTTCAGCAGGCTAAGGTCTGTCCAAAAGTCTACAGTAAGGTGTTTTGGATATACAAGATATCAATATATCCCAAATGGATACTTGGAAACAGTACATAGTATGGCTAACGGGGAGTAGGATTTTTATGCCAAACCTAGATGGTTAGAACAGGAAAAGGTGAGGGCTTTCACAATCCCTAGGGACCAATTTACAGTTTCTATAAATCCATGGAAAGCTGCTGCTGAATAGTGACTTGCAGAGTATATCCCAAGCTCAATCTTTAGCATGAGCCAAATATGGTGCAGATCACTGTGTATATGACCTGTAAATCTCTGGGTATAGTCCAGATTGCATTAATGAAAATGTTAATGGATATTTTGCACAGAAACTCTAATATCTGTCAAATGTTGAAATTTGGACTTCCAGTCTGACAGAAATCCTCGAATTTCGTTCAGAGTTTTACTGGATACAGATCTGGAGCTTATCAGAAATGGGCGCACTGGCACAAAGGAGGGCTGTGCATCTGTTTGTAAGCCATTTCATAAGCTTAATTAGTAAATTCTCCCAGTTAGTAAAAGATCTACAGACACCACAACTTCAAAACAGGGAGCAGGGTTTACTCTCTCCATTTCTGAGCTGTAATGTCTGCAGCTCATTCACTAATTAGGAGAATTTCGCAGTTATGTGTCTGCACTTTAGGTGGCACAAAAACAGATGCACAGCTCGTTCTGCACCAATGCACACGTTCATGATATGCCCCCAGGAAGAGTGAGTCAATTTGATTGTTATAGTCATTCATTTATACTCCCGCGTCATTTTGATGCACAGGAGGGGGCAGGCCTTAAAAAATGTTGCCCTGCCTGATTTGCGCCGTTTTTTAACGCCAGGGTGAGGGCAAGCGTTAAGGGACCTGTGGGCTCATGTCCATGGTCTCTGACCATGAAAGCAGTCCACAGGTGCCCTTCCCTGCCCCCAGGGACACCCCCTGGCACCCTCGCCCACCTCTGGAGGACAACCATGGATATGGGCACCCATCCCAGGTAAGTACAGGTAAGTAGATGTAAGTATTTTTTTTTTTTTTAAATTAAGTGGCATAGAGGGGCCTAACTTGGCCCCTCCTACAAGCCACTATGGCCATTGGGCAGGGGGGCATGACTCCTGTCTTTGCTAAGACAGGAGTCATTTCAATGGGGGTTGTGCATCACAAAATGGCGCAAGTCCGGTTAGAGCCATGATTTTTTACTCAATCCTGACTTGCACCATTTTTTTTACGCACAACCCCCATTCTGCCCTGCGCTTGCGCTGCCCGCTCAGAGTAATTTTTTTTTTACTCTAACCAGCCCGCAGCGCTGGCTACCGTCAATCCATAAATAAGGCGCCCACCTGGCACATTGGAATGGCGTTAGCTGAGGGTAAATATTTTGACGCAAACCAGCGCTGGTTTGCATCAAAAAGTATAAATATGCCCCTAGGTATTTCACAGAAGACAGGGTGTAGCCTTATTTGTCGGGCAAATTCTATAACCAGGCAGGTTCTTTTGCAACAGAAACAGATAGAAAAGAGTGGGCCATAAAAAAAAAATCACTTTTTCAGACACATCAGAATCGGAGGGCGAAGGGAATTCTCATCACTTCGATTTATTTGGAAATAGGCGGCATCAACAGGAGGAGTTTCACTCTGGAACACGTTTTGATGGAACCGAAGGGGGAACCACAGACCAAGGTTTTGGCACGATCAGAAAACCAGATTCCTAGCCACGGATTTCAGTCCTCGTTTTCTGCAGACACGATGACACCAGTACTGGCGAAACTAGATAGTATTCCTATTTTTAACTTAAGTTCATAGTGCATTGATTCCACCACACAGGCCCTTTTGTCCAAAGGCCTTTCATTTGTGCCTACCATTAGTCTAAAGCTGTTCAAAGATCCATTTGTATTTTTTAGACGCATTACACTCAGAAAATATTTTTTGCAATCACAATCTTCTATAAAATACAATAGGTCAGATTTTAAAACTTCATCGTCAATTACCCCAAGTCTGGACAAGTTAGGGCCCGAAGTCTCAATTTTTGAGAAAGCTGTTGTTTCACTCTACACGCTGCGCAGCTCCTCCTGTCTGCCACGGTGCCCCCGACCCCACCCTCGCTGCTGCTGTGAGTTCGAGGCCCTCCACCCCCGCAGGCACCCGCCTGCGCCTCATCCCTGGTGTCTAGTGGTTGCCGTAAGTATTGTGTGTCTGTCCTTTAATTTGTCTTTGTGTTATTTGTGCTGTTTGTCCTCTTTTTTGCTTTTTCTGTACTCTGACTCTGTTTTTTGTGCCTTTCTGTGCTCTGACTCTGCTTTTGTGCCTTTTCTCGTCTTTTCCCCGTTTCTCAGTTTTTTTCCCGCTGTCCTGTTCCCGCCACTGCGTTCCCTGTGGCCCGCTACCTCACACCCCCATTTGCCCCCTCCCCTTGTTAATGGTGGCCGCTGTGCGGTGCACAGAGTGACCCCTGACCTGATTTAAGGCAAGGTTTCACTCTGCATGCTGCGCAGCTCCTCCTGTCTGCCACCGTGCCCCCAACCCCGCCCTCGCTGCTGTTTCGAGTTCGAGGCCCTCCTCCACCCGCAGGCACCCGCCGACACAATCAGCACCCACACCCTCCCCTCCACGGACTACATGCTCCTCGGCGACCTGAATTTTCACCTGGAGAACACCGACGACAGCAACTCCTCAGCCCTAATCGACAACCTCACCAACATCGGTCTCAAACAACTCGTCACAGCGCACAGCCACGTAGCCGGCCACACACTCAACCCCATCTTCCCCACCAGCAGCCACATCACCTTCACCCATACCACCGAACACCACTGGACCGACCACCGCTGTGTCCACATCTCCTTCCAGAAACCCACCACTCACCACCACCAGCAACGGACCGCCACTGGAACAAGATTTCAAAAGGACCAACTGATCTCCACCCTCGCCCCACCACCCTACACCAACGACCCCATAACCGCCGCCCTCAACCTCAAACAATGGCTAGACGACTGCGCCAACACCATCGCTCTACTTAGGAAATCAACCAACAACCACACCAGCAAGAAAGCACCCTGGTTCACTGCCGACCTTCAGGCCTCCAAGCAAAAGTGCCAGAAAACCGAGAAGACCTGGCGCCAAGAACAAACAGAGAGCAACCACGCCACCCACAAGACTACCATCCACAAGCATCACCAGCTCATCCGGCCCACCAAAAGATCATTCTACAAAGAATGAATCGACAACAACACACACAACAGCAAGGAGCTCTTCAGCATCATCAAAGAACTCAGAAAACCCCAAGTCCTGCTCCGCTGACCCCCCCGCCCGCAAGACCTCTGCGACTCCCTCACCGCCTTTTTTCACCGCAAGATCATGGATATCCACGTCAGTTTTGCCTCCCCGATCCCCACGACCACTGCTGCAATTGCCAACCCCAACGCACCCAACCACACCAACCTCCTGAGTGCCTGGACCCACACCAATGGCGAGGAAACCACCAAGACCATGAGCACCATCCACTCCGGATCACTCGCTGACCCCTGCCCTCACCATGTCTTTAATAAAGCCAGCCAAATCATCGCCCCCCAGCTACGCACCATCATCAGCAGCCCCGTTGAAACCGCCACCTTCCCGGAGAGCTGGAAACACGCCGAAATCAACGCCCTGCACAAAAAACCCAAGGCCGACCCCAAAGACCTCAATAATTACCCAACCATCTCCCTTCTCCCCTTCCCAGCGAAGGCCACTGAGAAGATAGTCAACAGCCAACTATCACGCTTCCTGGAGGACAACAGCCTGCTCAACATCATCCAATCTGGCTTCCGTAAGAACCACAGCACCAAGACAGCTCTCATCGCTGCTACCGACGACATCAGGATCATGCTCGACAAAGGTGAAACCGTGGCCCTCGTCCTCCTTGACCTCTCGGCTGCCTTCAACACCGTCTGTCACCACACACTTTGCACACGCCTCCACAATGCTGGAATCTGCCACAAGGCCCTGGACTGGATCATATCCTTCCTCTCCGGCAGAACTCAGAGAGTCCGCCTCCCTCCGTTCCTATCAAAAGCCACCAAGACCTTCTGCGGAGTACCCCAAGGATCCTCTCCCAGCCCCACGCTTTTCAACGTCTGCATGTCATCGCTTGCCAACATCGTCCGATCGCACAGCCTTAACATCGTCTCCTACGTGGATGACACACAACTGATCCTCTCACTGACGAAGAGCCCCGCCACCGCCAAGACCAACCTCCACAACAAACTTTGCGCCAATGCCAGCTGGATGGAGGTAAGCAGCCTCAAACTGAACTCACATAAGACCGAGATCGTCATCTTCAGGCCCAACAAATCAGCATGGGATGACTCCTGGTGGCCTGCCACTCTAGGAGCCGCTCCAACTCCCACCACCCATGCACGCAACCTCGGCTTCATACTTGACTCATCGCTCACTATGACCCAGCAAGTCAACACCATCTCATCCTCATGCTTCCACACCCTCTGCATGCTTTGCAAGACCTTCAGATGGATCCCCATCGAAACCACAAGAACGGCCACCCACGCCCTCGTTAGCAGTAGACTGGACTACGGCAACGCACTCTACGTGGGAACAACGGTCTAGCTCCAGAGAAAACTTCAGCGCATTCAGAACGCCTCAAAACGACTCATCCTTAACCTCCCTCACCACAAACACATCTCAGCCCACCTCAGAGACCTCCACTGGCTCCCCGTCAACAAAAGGATCATCTTCAGACTCCTGATCCACGCTCCCAAGGCCTCCACGATGCCGGCCCTGCCTACCTCAATGAGCGTCTCAACCTCCACCTCCGACACGCCAGCTCTGCTCCGCCAACCTCACCCTCGCCACTGTCCCACGCATCCACCATACCACAACCAGCGGCAGATCCTTCTCCCACCTCGCCGCCAAGGCCTGGAACTCCCTCCCCGTCAACTTAAGTCTGACCCAGGACCTTCTGACCTTCAGGAAGCGCCTCAAGACCTGGCTATTCGAGAAGTAGCACCCCCCACACCCCCCCCACTGCCATGAGACCCTTACCGGGTGAGTAGTGCACTTAACAAATTATTGATTGAATGATTGATTGATACGAGGGGTGGTATAGTAGTATTAGATACTAACTATAAAGACAAAATGAGGACTATGTTATGGAGCCCTGTATTCTATACAAATAGCAGTCAACCCTGAAGTGAAAGTCAAGAAGTTAATGTATGACATCAGTCAGTCAGCACCTGACTATGGCCATATCTGTCAAAAATAATTTAAATATCTTACTAAGCCCCATACAAGACTAGCAGTTATGTACAGGGTCTCCAAAACCTACAAAAATATTCAAGATCCCCCGATGAGTCTAATAGTTTTAGCAACTGGCTCAGCCACTGAACCATTGTCCAAATATGTTGAAGCGTTCCTTAAACCACTAGTTATTCAATTGCCCTCATAAGTAAAGGATACTAGACACCTTATTTCCAAAATTGTAGCAATAAACTTCAATCTGGAACTTTGAATCCTAGTCACGATGGACTTAGAGACACTATATACTAATATCACCCAACAACAAGCTCTAGAGACGATTAGCAAGCTATTAAGAGAGTCAGAGTAGAGCCCCCAACAAACGTTTGTGATCAAGTGCCTAGAAATTGTACTTATTTATAACTTCTTTGAATTCGATGGAGATATTTAGCAACAAAATAAATGAGTTAGCACTGGGGTGGCCTGTGCTCTCAGCGTAGCTAGTCTTTATGTGGGGGAATCTGAAAGGAGATACATCCACAATGAAATTGCCCCTTTATTTTGAGAATGTGGTACATTGGTGCAGGTATATTGACAGTGTGTTTTTTATTTGGTGAGGGGAGGAGAAACAATTGAAGGAGTTCTGCCTATGGCTTCATTTTTGTGATCCCAATTTGAAGTTTCCCAGTAAGAGTACCATTCCTATGTTGAATTTTTAGATGTCTGGATTAAGCACTAAGAGGGGCATATTGCAGTTTCCCTATATACTAAGCCTACGGCAAGGAATATGTTATTGCACCTTGACAGTTACCACCCTAGGTGCAAGTAGCAAGGGATACTGTTTAGCCAGTTTCTTAATTTATGATGTAAACAAAAAGGAAGAACTTTCTACATCATGCAGAGATCTTGGCCAATAAACTTATGGTTCGGGGTTAGCCACAACGTTTAGTCAAAGATTATATTAAAAGAGCCAAGTATTATGACCGTGCGACAATGTTTTAGCATAGAAACAAAACGACGGATGATAAATTGGTGTGCTTAGTCCGCCAATCTAACCTTAATGACAGGATTAGGCATATTATCAACTCACAGTGGCATATTCTTAACACAAATATGGAGTCTGATTTCTTAAGAAAACCTGTGCTTGCATATAAAAAGAAATCACAACTTGAAAAATACATTGGTTGAATCATCTACCATGAGTATGGACAAACTGGTTCAGAAGTCTTTGACTGGACAGCAACCCATTAAGGGTAACCACAGATGTGGCAGTTGCCAGGCTTGTTCTGGAGCTATTGTGTCTAATGAAGTCAAGCTAGCCAATACAACGGTTCATCTGTCCATGATGATCAACTGTAGAACTAAGAATGTGATCTACCTTATCATTTGCCCTTGTGGCTTAGGATACATGGGTGAAACATCCAGAGAATTTTGGATTAGATATAGTGAGCATAAATGGGCCATTAGAACTAGCAAACTGAATGCCCTTCTAATGTCCCACTGGATCTCGGCTGGTCATACAGACAGAGAAGTAAGTTGGACTATTCTAGAGAAAATATATGCATACTGCAGACAGGATCTCAATGTCAAACAGAAAAAGGGAGAAGTCTTTTGGATTTACTGCCTGGATACGTTCAATAAGGGTTTGAACAAAGATATCCCATTGAAGAACACGATCGAGTAGTGGCCGGTTATGGGCATTCTGGTATGAATGGTTAAACTTAGGAATGTGGCTATCATTATCTATAAGGTTAAGTCAACCTGTTTGGAGTGTGTTTTGCCTATATTTCTTACTAATTATATTTGGTTATATTTAGGTTTCTGGGGTGGTGTTGTATGCAGATATATTTCATTTTGCTTTAGTTGTGTTGTCTTTAATAGGTGTCTTGTATTTGGTATGCAGATTTGAATGGATAAATCTACTTTCCTTGCTATCTTTTTCTTTCCTCTTTTGCCACTTTTCTGCAGAAAGTTAGTAGCTACAGTTCTGCTATTGTTCCGATTTCTTCTTGTCTTTACAGCTCGTATCTATTGTTGATGCTTCAGGATTATTATGACAGTAAGATGAGGTAATAGAAGAGTAGTTAATGTCTAAGGATCACTAAGATAGTTAGCAGAAGAATCAGACAAGTTGTTTATTCTTGCTGTCGCCTTTGAGCGGTGTTGTGCAGGGACATTCCCATGTCATCCAATTAACTATGTTTGACACTTTTTTGGCCTATGATGGTATTACCTTTAACAAGATGGCCGCCATTTTTATTTTTCTTATCTTGTTAGCCAATCTCCAGTTTCCATACCCGGTCTGGTGGTTTCACCAGAACACGTGATTATGGCACAGCTATTTTTCCAGCAAGTCTCCTTCCAGCTCACTGCTTGATACAGATACTGACCAGGGCGGTTACGGTCATGTCGATGTGATCCTGACTTCGAGGTAAGACCCTGTGGTGCTACAATGTCTACTGCGTTGAGCTGTTTTGGGCTGTGGGTCGGCTTATTTTCACTATCATGTGTCGGCACGTAAAGAGCATCTGTAACTAGTGGGATACATGTGGATTGTGGCATGTTAGTGAGCGAAACTACACTGGTATGCCCACTGGTTTCATTTGATAATCTTATAGTGTACCGCGGGTCTCCTTACATTGGTTATTGCATGGGTTTGCATGTTCTTTTTGTTTAATCTAAATGAACTAGTTGCCTATGGTGAGGGAGCCATTTTTGCATTCTAGTGTAGTCTATGTGCTTTGATGTGAATGGACATATTTTTGTTAAGTGTGTTTACATTATCTCAGTGTTCGGTTTTTGTTTCTGGGGTTGGGGCTTACGCCTTTATGTTATCTTGTATTTCCTTAGCTGAAGCCCATCGTTTCCATATCCATCTTTGACGTCTATGTTCACGCTACCGCAGAAATGCCTCATTGAAAATGCGTTTTCATGCTTTTGCAGTAAGGTGGATGGTTCTTATTTTCATCATTTACATTGATAGTGCTAGTTGTATACATCAGTACTTGACGTGAATATTATGCTTCCTTGCACTCATCATCTTACATTTTGTGCAAAAACACTGGAAAAATACCTGCTATTGAATGATCTTGAGGTAAGTAACATGAACTTTGTTTAGTTACTTCCACGTAATAGCATGCGGCATGCCGCGTTTGGAATTAGGTAAGTACACTAAAGGACACTGGTAGAGGGAGCATGCACAGGGTGTTTTTTTTACCATTTTACATGCCTTTAGTGTTGGCATCGATATATTTCCTTATTAGCCTGTTTTACCCTGCCAATAGTGGTTCTATGGGTCTATATATATCCTTTGTAGTGTAGTGTTTTGTATTTGCAGACTTGTTTGATTATTATTTTTTTGTATCTGTTTAGAAATAGCCCTGCGGTCTTGCACCTATTGTTTTAAAGGTTACTCTCCGAGGAAGGTGGCTCCTGCTTCGTGCAGTGACCCACCAAAATGTGAGTTGGCATTAACAGTGGAGTACAATGTGCTAACAGTTGACTGCATTGAGCCAATATTGGATTACAAGGTGCTAACATTGGATTACAAGATGCTAACAGTGGACTGCAAGGCGCTAATATTGGAGTTTAATTTAAGGCACTAACAGTGAATTGCAGATTGCCATTTTTCACTATGTATCAGGATACTATTTAGTGGCTATTAATTCTAAATTAGAAACATTTATGCCAATAGATCTGAGGCCTACCTAGTGCTAAATGCTGATCTGGGAACTATTTGCATGATTTATAGATTGTGAATTGTTTGTTATTTTAATGTCACATACATTCATTAAGTCCACATACTCGAGTAATTCCATAGGCAGTTCTCTGTTGAGTATATGGACACAATCTGTTTTTTTATTATTTGGGTGGAATGAATTTTGAATATGCTTGATGCTATGCACGTTGAATGTATGGCTAAGTCTGGTGATGTGAGGTACCCGGGGCTCATGAATGACGAATAGAGAGTGTATATATAATATCAAGATATTCTCAATATAATGCATGGAATAAAAATGTTGTTTTGATATGTTTGTGCAAATATTCGGCTCCATTTTCAAAATACAGCTGTATTATTTATGAGCTATTTATATTTAGAAAACAGTGTTGGAGGGATGCAGTAATTTTCTTTGTGTATTGTTTCCTTTCCCCTGGAGACTGCTCCCCCATATATGTACAGGGGTCCCTTTTTTGCTTTGGGCATATATTGCTTTAAACAGCCAGAGGTGATAGGCCTGCTCGCGAGCCCACAGAGGTAACTGACCCAACTCATTGGCTGCCTACAGGCCTGCTAACATTCCTGCACAGGGCACAGCCTATGTAAGTGTGCCTACAATGCTCTTACCTTGACCTGCCAGCACCATACTCACTGGGCCTGCCCTGTCGATGAGCTCTCCGGCACATCCAACACTATTGCGCAGGATGGAGTAGCCAAATATGATGTTGCTGCATTTCTGAAACCATCCTCCCCTAAGAAACACCACATTGGCTTCAGGTGGTCTATCTGGACTGAACAATTTGACAAATTCATTGTTACTGTGGTGGAAAAGGATATCACCAAACTGTGCTGGTGAAGGGGTCAAAGAAGCCCTAAGAAACTGCCCAGTACAGAAGCTGACTCATACTGAAAAGTCAAGGAGGCCCTCACCAAGAGGTTCGACCTGGCACCCAATATAGATAACAAAAGGTATCTCTTGCACAAAGTGTGGCAATAGCCTGGAGAATCCATGGACAATTTTGTTAAGTGATTAGGGACTCTCATTAGGCACTGCTGCTTTAGTGACTTTAACAATGAGGAAGCCATTCACCGCAGAATCATAGATAAATGTCTGCCCATCTCATTCCAGAGGCTCATGCTGAAGGAAACCCATAGCCTTGAAAAGATGCTCAGGGCTGCCTGAGCGGAAGAAAAAGCAGAATAGCAGGCTGCGGCAATGGAGGTAAGCTTCATGAGTGTCGAAACGGCGCAGACCATGAGGCGCAACCACCAATTCAGACGGGACAAGCAAAAGTCCACGACCAGAAATGAGGCAAAGTCCTGCTACCTCTGTGGCCTTGCAATTCCCCACAAAGGCAAATGCCTAACTGTGGGGCAAACATGCAAAGATTGCGGAAAAACAAAAACACTTCAAAGCTGTTTGTCTTTTGCAGAACAAAAGTGAAAAGTTCATTTTCAAACCATAACAAGATTGAGCAGATAACACACTGCGCCACTGGTGAAGGTCAGAAGACAACTGCTGAGACACCACACATGCCAAGTACAAGCTACACAAAACCAGAGGTTGCTGAGGCCCTCTTCCAGTAAATCGTCCACATGACCACAGCGAGTAAGACTGAAGAGGACGGCTACTTGCTGATATGTATGTGCCAGAACCCCATCTAGCATCATTCAAGGACCACTTAGGAGTCCAGATATTTGATTTTATTGTGGACTGTGGGTCCTCAGATAATATAATTGGTCAGAAGGAGATAGCCCGCATGTGTCCTGAACTATCAATACAAGCGCCCCAGAGGAAGATCTATAAATAGGCTGGAGGTCCCCCTGAAAGGCACAGGAAGGTTTGCATCCGTCTTTCAGTACAAAGGTAGAAAAAACGCTTATCTACTTCATTTTTTAAATCTGTTTTTATTGTTAGTTTTGAAGGAACAATTGAAAATTTGGCACAAACATGGTTAACAGGTTAACATATCAAGGCAAGATACATTACCACATATGTATTAATAACGTGCATTACATGCAAAGGCTGCATTGGAGCATAGAGTATATCTTATTTAAGAATGTTGCTTGTAATCGTAAACAAGTATTGGGTCACATATAAAATACAGAAGTTTAGAGCATTTATTCTCAGGGTCTGTTACTTAGTGCTCGCAGGTGCCCTTCCGTAGGGTCTTCAACATGTGGCATTGACAGATAACACAAATCTTTGCCAGAATTTTAAAAAAGAGACGGGGAAAATTTGAAAAGGGGCAAGGCATCCCAACTTGGGTCTCTCCAGTCCTCCTCAACACTCCCCTAACTCCCCCAGCCCCCCAAGTGTGTCAGGAATGTGAATTGGTCCAATCAGCAATCACAGCAATCCTTAAATTGGATGAAGGACAAGTATTTAAAATCTACTCTTGCACCCCGTGTGAATCATCAGGAAGTTACCTCTGCTTCAGCCAAACCTTCTGCCACTTCAGGGTGATCTGAATCTGGATATGGCTCACAAATCATGCAATATGGCATCTCAGTTGGCGGCTATAGTGATCCTATGTAGACCCAAAGAGTCCTCTTTTTGCAGCGCAGTATTCTCTGCTTGGGCCCAGACTAGAAGAGATTGTTTCGAGGCCAGACTCAGGTGACTTCCAGCATCTTGTAATTAAGTGTTTAGCCATCAGCAGACCCAAACTGAGAAAGCAGGAAGTGACCTTTTGTCTTTTACTCCTGTGGAACAGCCCCAACATGCATGCCTCCCAAATGTTTAGCACTGTGCGTCCTGTGAAAGCTGTTAGTTGGATTGTGATGTTGCACTAGTAAGTGGCGAGAAGTGGACAGGCCCATAACATGTGATTGAGATCAGCATTTAATAAATTACATTTTGAGCAGTGGGCATCAGCATGGTGAAAGTAGCGGTTTACATTGCCAGCGGTAAGATAAGCTCTCTGGGTAATGTAGTATTTGATGAGGGGAAAGTGAGCATTGCGAGGGGTGCAGATAGGGCTTTCCAGTATTGCAACCCATTCTTTATCTGTACATTGACTGGTCAGGTCATTTTCCCAACGCTGCCTTAGAGGTGTAAGTGATAATGCTGCGTGTTGAAGCAGTGAAGCTGCAAACCGCTTTGTGAGGAGCCTGCCTGTCCCCTTCATCTGCAGATATTGGACAGTAAGGTGTGTAGGGTGCTCCCTTTTTATGTCTCCCCATATGCCGCCCAGTGCCTCAAATAATGAAGTGCATAAGAGAAAGCGCCCTGGAGGCAGGCCATACTTTTCTATTAGTGTATCATTGGGTGCTAATGCATCGCCTTGATAGGGGTCCCCTAAGGTATGAAAGCCAACACCTAGCCAGGTTGTGAGCTCGGTGGATGAGGTAATATGAGTACCCCTGGGTGTGCCAAACAGGGGTAGTGTTGGTTAATATGGGATAGTGGTGCATGTGAGGTACAGGCTAGGACAGAAGCATCAATGCACTGCTAAGAGCAGCAGCGATTCCAGTGGTTTTTCTCAAGTACAAGGATGAAAAATTCAGAGTAGCACAAAGAGGGTCAGGCCGATGATAACATGAAAGTGTTTAAGAGATGTAAACCTGCCATCCACCTAGCCACCCATTCGAGCTGAGAGACAAGGTAATATTGTTCCAACTTCGGTACTGCAAGCCCACCCTGATCTGTGGGTAAGTATAATTTTGATAGTGCTACTGTACTGCAGGACTTGTTCCAAATGAACTTTCTCATGGTTCCTTCAAAAGAACGGGAAACGGGTGGTGTGAAAACATAAGATTACCTTCTAACAAGTCAGTGGATTGATGGTACACTCTGACCCCTAAGTAGTGAAACATGTTAGGTTGCCATAATACAGGGTCACCACTAGGGACAAAGGTAGTGTTGGGATATGAGAGGACAAATGAGTACAGCAATGACTCAGCCCAATTAACTCATAGACCAGAAAGGGCAGCAAAATCATTAAGCATCTGGGCTCGTGTACCTAGAGCCGATCGTACATTGAAAATGTACAGGAGAAAGTCATCAGCATACAGAGAGATCACATGTGTTTCATCTCCAAGGGGAGTGCCCCGGTCTGCACTTTGGGCCCAGATAGCTGTGGCAAGGGGTTCTATAGCTAAAGAGAAGAGTAATGGAGATAGCGGGCATCCTTGATGGGTGTCTCTGCATATCAGGATTGGGTGTGATATGTAGGAGCCAGACTTGACTTTGGTATTGTGTATAATAGCCAGATCAGAGAAAGAAAATGATTCCCTATAGCATATTAAGGTAAGATGTCAAACAAATAACCCCATTCTAGTGAATCAAAAGCCTTTTCAAGTTCTAGCACCAGACACCTGGAGTGGGGCCAGTGAAGTGCAGTATCCTTTGAGACCCAAAAGAAGCGTTGCAAGTTCACTGAGATGTTCTGTGCTGGAATAACCCATTGTGATCAGCATGAATTAGAGATGGGATGAAGGTCACCAGGCAGTCTGCTAGTATTTTGGCTGGAATTTGTATAGTCATTGTTGAGTAGATCCAGGGAATGTTAAGACCCAGGAGCAGTGGGATCTCTATTGGGTTTAGAAAGGGAGATGAGTAAGGCCTCATGCAGTAACTCAGGAAGACAAGAAGCTGCAAGGGCTTCTTCATATAAGGTGAGTAGTCGGGAGGCCAGTACAGGGGCGTGGGCTTTGCAATATTCAGCCGGTAGGCCATCTAGGTCCGGGTTCTTGCCTGTCGCTAAGGCCCTAATGGTCTCACATATTTCAAAAAGTGTAGTGGGTTCATCTAATTCTGCGTGCTGTTCTGATGTGAAGGCAGGCAAGTATAGTGTAGAAAAAATGCTTGAAGGTGATCTGAGCTGGTTTCCTTGACTAACTGGTAGAGTGAGGTGTAGTGTTGTGTCAATTGGGCATGTATTTCTTGTTGGGTGTGGAGAAGGCATCCAGTCGAGGAAAGCCAAGGAAAGCAATGGGAGGACTGGTTGCCTAGGCTGGTCTTGGCGTATCAACCATGCTAGAAGGTAGCCCACATGAGCTGAGGCTCTGCTGACGTTGGGTGTATGTTGGGTCAGTGACCGAACGTGTGTGATATTGCCATCTAGTTATTTGAGAATATTCCAGCTCAACCCAAGAAGTGCCCCCTGATGGTTACCTTAAAGGCATCCCATTCTATTAAGTGCAGAGTTGGTATTGAGTTCGAAGTCTTCCACTGTGGTGGCACCAGGGATTTGCGGATGGGTGGTTCTTCCAGTGATACAGGTTGAAGGCATGTGTTGGATAGCTGGGAGGAGGTTGGGCGATCCTACGATTCAGTTAAGTCTAACATGCAAATTATATGGTGAGGAATAAAAGGATTATACACGCAGGGTAGGACTGCGAACACACCATATGTCCCTGAGTAGCCAGTGTAGGAGCCAGACGCCTAGCACTTGGGCATTGGATATGGCTAATGTGCACAGTAGTGGGGAGAAGTTAGCTACTAAGGCTGTATTGAGGACAGAGTTATAATCACCACGAGGAGCCATGGGATCTCACTCCAGGAGGACATTTTGTTGGGTAATGCATGTAGGAATGAGGTATGGTTAGGGCTGGGGGCATGTATTGCCCCAACAGAAGTTGGCGGTCATCTATGTGACTTTGTATTATTACATACTGACCATCAGTGTTTACCACATTCTCATCTGCCACAAGAGGGAGCCCTGATTTCACCCAGACAAGCACTCCTCTAGTATAGGGGTAGTCTGTAATGAATACTTGACCTCACCACTGCCGTTGGAGTCTGCAGGCTTCCATCAGTGTCAAATGTGTCTCCTCCAATAGTGCTATGCGTGTAAATTTGTGCTTGAAAAAGTAATATACAGCATAATGTTGCAAGGGTGTATGCATGCCCCTCACATTCCAAGAGATGATGTTAGTGTGGTTCATACAGAAAGTGTGCTGCTGTCCTGTCTGCGGGTAGTCCCTAGTGGGTATGGATCCTGCAGTGCATACTGGCATTGGTGGGCAAGGGCGATAAGAGGGGCTGGGTACTTCAGGGTAAACTACCATAACTGGGGAGAAAAGGAAAAGCTAAATATATAACAATCAGAGCAGAGGGGCAACAGGTATCCATCCGAACTGCCATATTATCAGTGGATAATACCGGCCTTACAGGCTGGCTAAAGAAGGTGTGTGGATACAGTGTGAAAGCCAATGATGCATTGCCCCCCCATATTTAAAAAGTAGGGGTACCAGCTATAGCTATGTTTTTACATACAACAACATTATACAGCATTATAGAAACTTCTTTCATGGCAAATAGAGCAGGCATCTCCCATGAACGGGGTCACCATTAGCTGCAATGTAAGAGTGGATACAAATGCATATATAATATGATACAAGGATAAAGCATATAATAAGGGAGTGACAGTTGTCAATTAACCATGTGATGGCATCAGCAGTTTTGGGGGGGTCACATCTGGTGAGGCCAACAAGTCTGCTTTAGATATCCGGGTATTGGAGGAGCCATTATCACTGAAGGGTTTCATGCAGCTTGTGTCTGGGCTCTGAGAATGTTCACGCACGGTGGATGACATCTGCATTGCCTGGAGTTTCTCTAAAATTCAAGTCCAGATTCGGTGCGGAACCAAGCTGTGAGTGGTGACATTCATGTTTGTGATGTCCACGCTGGCGTTCCCACGTGGCACCCCAGGGTTTAGCCACCTCAGTGAGTGGAGGGTTCAAATCCGGGAGCAGAGTGGACTCCATGCTTTTTCAGCAGAGTCGAAGAAGTGCGCTGTCGTGACTGTCAGCACCCGGAGACAGAAAGGGAACAGGACCCCATAGATTATGTCTAGCTCACAGAGACATCTCTTGAAGGCTAAAAAGGCGCTTGTAAGTCACTGCACCTCCATAGGTAGGTAGAAAAATACTTTATTAGCTAATAAAAACCATAAAAACACATGTAAGAAAACTATTACAGATATCAGTTAACCTAAAAGGTGTGCAAACAACAAAATGAAAGCAAAAAATAAAAAGAGGTCCTCAAAATTAAAAAGAAGGAAATCTAAATATGATTCTGGACACAAACATAACCTATTTTTTTAAGAGAGCATAATCACAACCATCCCTATGAGGACGTATAACGTCCTATTGTCTAAAGGTGCATTCAAGAGTAACAAAACCCTTACATAGCCAATACCTATTGTCTATAGGATGGATTCTGATGTTATGTGATGAACAATTCCCTTCTTTGCCTAAAGGGTGCTAGATGAGCTTGCAGGAGCCACCTTACGGTAGTCGGCATGCAACAGAATAAAGTCCACCGTCATTTTATTGATTCAGCTTTCAAGTGAAGTGCATGTCTGCTCTGGGTTTGCACCAATTCTCTCTACGGCTTGCAATTCAGTGTCCAGTTTAGTACCCAGGAACACAGCTGAGTCAGATGGCTCCATTGTCTCTAGGTCTCCAGGAGGCCCCTCCATAGTTGACGTCTGTCATGGTGTCACAGGTTAGGTACCTGAGCGTAGATGACCCATGGTCAACTGCCGTTCATTGAGAATTAGAGGGGTCCGGGTCAAGAAAAATACACTCTGGGGTCCTCTGCTCCAGCTAGCTGTTTGGTGTGTAGAAGAGGCACTGGCAGCACAGCGTAAGTGGTTTTGTAAAGATTCGGGGCAGCATCAAGAAAGGCTCCTCTTCATGTCCGCCAGCGGCATCATGATCCAGGGGCTAGCACCACCAGCGAGGGTCCCTGTGTGCGCCTTAGCAGGCGATGGAGCTCCGTAGCACAAACGACCCACAGAGGCACCAAAAAGAAGCATCCACGAAGAAGCACAGGTAAGGCAAGGAACTGCTTGTGATTGCCAAGTGGAGGATAATGGTGCAGCAGCACGAGCAATCCCAGACCTGTGGCCAACTGCGACAATACAGCGAGAGTTAAAAGACCAGTATGTGGGTCTAGGTGGTGCGAAGATCCAGCCTCTGTGGTTCCCCCGCCAGGGCCCACTTGTGGATGTTTGTGGAAAGTTTACACTCGTGTCTCCAGATGGTTGCCTGCAATGGAGGCACAACACAGTCTGTAGTAATGATGGTGGATGGGCCTGGGTCCAAACTAACCTCCAGGACCTACTTCTCATTACAGATATCGCTGCATGAACTATCATTCTGATGGGAGGTGGGCTCTGGTGGAATCAGCCAAGGAGAACCAATGCCTGCTGTTGGTGCTGTAGATGATGTGGGGTAAGTGTGCAGCATGGTCTGAGCTCACTGCGGTGTCTAATTGTCAGCAAGGGGTTGTATACTGGAACCATGACTGCTTCTTTTCCACGCATGCCTTTACCATGCATGCCTTTACAATTAATTTCATTGTAAAAGCATGCTTAGTAAAGGCATATGTGGAAATGGCATACATGGTTCTGTCATACAACCCCCTACCTGGCAGAAGGCCCAAAATTACCCCTACCCCTAATAAGTGAACTACCCGGACACCCCACACCTGCCCTGGACCTAAATCCTTCCCCCACCCTTAATAAGTAAACTACCCTGACCCCTCCACCCACCCTGAGCCCTATAAAATAAACAAGCCTGACCCCCTCCACTCCAAGCCCCTAACAAATAAACTACCCCCACCCTCCCCCTACCTTAAATCCATCCCAACTGCTAAAAACTAGCCCCAAATGCTGCCCAACCCCACTTACCTCACTGCATCCTTTCCCGATCCCTCCTCCTCTTCTCTCCTCCCACCCTTCCTTGAACCTTCCCCACCCCTAAAAAAGGAGCTACCCTGCATCCCCACCCCTGCACCTAAAAAATAAAGTACCCCAACTCCCCACTCACCCTTTGCCCTAAAAAAAACAATACAACAACCCCCCCAACCCTGCCCCTAAAAACTAAACAACCCTGACCCCCCACCCATCCTAAGCACTAAATCCAACCAGACTTACCTCACTGCGTCCTCTCTCGATTCTTCATTCCCCCACTTCCTTAAACCTTCCCCACCCCTAAAAATAAACTACCCTGCCCCCACCCTAAGCCCTAATAAAAAAAACAATCCCTCCACTCCGGCCACTAAAAAATAAACTACCCCCTCCTCACCCACCCTAAGCCCTAAAAACTAAACTTCCCCAAACCCCCATCCAGCCCCTAAAAAAATAATAGTCTGACCCACCACCCACCCAAAGCCCTTAATCCACCTCTCACCCCTAAAAACTACCCCCTAACCCTGCCCCATCCCCACTTACCTCACCACGTCTGTCCCGAGCTCTCTGCCTTTTTATCTGCCTTAACCACACATATGAGTAGTTTGGCACTTGAGTGTTTAAGGCAGAGAAACAGGCATTCCTTGTTCCGGTAAGTATTGTTCCGCTTGAGTAGAAAACATCTGCATTTTTGGCAACACCTTGTTTAGGATGTTTCCATCAGCAAGATAGTGTTTTCCACTGTGGATGTTTCCGTAGTTGTGCTGCACTAACATCTCCCCCATCAGTACTGGCCCACAGTAGGAGTAGGATGCTGCCATTAATGTCGGGCCTCACAGTACCACCAGTGTCTGAGCCCCAGGTTCATGTATTACAGACCCAGTGAGACCTTTAATTCCCTGCTGTTGATGTAGTTGCACGGGGAGAGGAGGAGAAAAGTCAGCATTACGGTGGCGGTGCAGCTTCCCCAAGCGGCACAGAGAGCCACCTCAGGGGTACAGCAGGTACAGCAAACATTTCCCATCCCACCCCACACTCAGTGCATGTAGCCGAGGGTGGGGGCCTCTAGCAACGCTCGGGCTGTGAGGGAGTACCTCACCTCAGCACCCCCCACTCACAGAACCTCTGCAGCTGTCAGCACGTTTCTCCAAAGCTGAGCAGGGAGCCAGTTGGGGGCCCACAGATTTATCCATCCGCCCAAGCACGGTGGCCACTCCTGGTCCATTGTCTCTTGGTTGGAGACCGCAACCAGACCTGATGTAAAGCTCCACACACCACCACTGAATGGCATGGCAAAGACAGTGGCGGATTCAAGATGATCTCGGGAGTAAGCTGGTATGCTGGAATGCTTCAGATGGGTGTCAGTTTCTGGGATTATTGACAGATAAAGGGGCAGTATTGTGGAGCCTCCCTAGGATGCGTCCTCCATCTTGGCCCTCAGCCACATCCCCCTGCGCTTGTCCACATCATGTAATGGCAGTCATTAACTCGCAATTTCATGTGCCTAAGACTGAAACATAACTAGGGGAAACCACTATCCAAATAAAGGAAGAAGAGATCATGCATGTGCTGTCGAAAGGAACCAAAATGTCCGATGGCCCTCTTTACAAGTCCATGGCCACCCTATAACCTTCCACATTGATAGTCAAGTGTCCATCAATAAAATGTAATTGAACCAATTTTAAGAGCTCCATCCAACCCCAGACCTCAAACACTCCAATGTATCAGTGTACAAATAGGCAGCATCCAAACCTCTCATCAGCTGTGGATCATTCACAGTAGAAATACAATACATTCAAACATCAGTTCAAACAACCATCCACATAATACAGGGCAATGCTTGAGGTGCATGTCTTCTCAGCCTTGCAATAGTTGTGGAGATGGGACTGATATCTATCAATCACCATATATGCAAAACCAGAGAAATTGCACAACAGTTCATGTCATTATTCCAAGTTCTAAGAAAGCTCAAAGGCATCTAAGTCTTGCTACATATCAACAAAGATGTTCGCCCAGTGGCACAAAGACCAGGCAACGTCACTTTTCACCTTCAAAAGGCCATGGAAAGCGAGTTAGCAAACTTCTTGAAACTACATGTCATAGAGCAGTTGAAAGGGCCTACTCCCTGGGTTACCCCCATAGTTGTAGTACCAAAAAAAGACACCAAAGAGGAGTTCTGCATCAGTGTTGACATTTGACAACCCAACAGAGCAATAGAACGAGTGCGACAGCCCAGACCTCATATAGCTGACATGATTCCCCAACTAAAGGGAGCATTGTATTCTCCAAACTTGACCTGAACAAGGGCTATTATCAGCTAGAGTTGGAAAGAGTTGCAGATACATCACCACATTTGCTACAGATGTAGCGTTTTTCTGTTGTAAACAATTACATTTCGGCATCTTGTCAGCTGCCGAAATAAATCCCAAGATGTCATCTGGTGGATTATTCAACCAGTCCCCAACGACGTAAACTGTAACAATGGCATACTGATTTTTGACATCACAAGGACAGACACAACAAAGCCCTCCAAAAGGTATGTCAGCTGCTCACTGAGTGTCCTCAAACTTAATGCCAACTAATGTGAATTTTCACAGGATGCACCTCAGATTTTTTTGATCACATCTTTACAGCTGAAAAGATGTGACCTTTTCTGGAACCCCGGACCAGGACAAGGTGAAGGCACTGCCGGAGGCTGCACCCCCAAAAAATGTGAGCCTGCTGCAATTATTTTTTCGCAGGATGACTAACTACTGTGCAAAATACATCTGTGATTATGCCACTTTAAGGACACCATTACAAGACTTGACAAAACAATGAGTAGAATTCAATTGGTCACAGAATTGTGATCGAAGCTTCTAAAGCAACAAAAACAGCTATGGCATCTGCGACGGTCAAGGGAAAATTTGACCACAGACTACATACAAAAGTCACTGTTGACGCCAGCCCTGTAGGGCTTGGTGCCATACTAGCTCAGCACAAATGATGGCTCGAGGCCCAGAGACACATAGGGGGTCATTCTGACCTCGGCGGTAAAAGGCGCCTACCGCCGGTCAGAAATCCTCCATAATCCCGCCGCGGTCGCGGAAACCCGCCACGGTCATTCTGACCCGCAGAAGGCAAACCTCCGAAAATCCGACCGCCACAACAGACCGCCAGACCAGCGGTCGGCGGAAAGGTGGAGGTGACCAAACCTCCACCGCCACGCCAACAGAAATACGCCCATCCCATTACGACCCACGAATCCACGCGGCGGTCATTCAAACGCGGTATTCCATTGGCGGGACACACCGCCGCGGTCAGAATACACACAAACGAACAAAACTCAGCCACATTGGACGATTTGAATCCCACACACCTGATACACATACACACACCACTCCCACACACACAATACAATATAAAACACACACCCACATCACCCACAAACCCCTACGCTAAAAAATTCGTCAAGAAGGCAAGAGCGAGACACCAGCATCCAAAAAATAACAGCCACAGCCACTCAACACCATCACCCACACACTATCCACACACAAAACAACACACACCACCACACTCAGCTCACTTAAATACACATACTCCACCCCACACATCATACACACCACCCCATGGCACCCCAAAGACAACCCCGCTTCACAGACGAAGAACTCAGGGTCATGGTGGAGGAAATCGTTCGGGTAGAGCCCCAGCTGTTCGGCACACAGATACAATACACCAGCATTGCCCGGAGGACGGAGCTATGGCAGAGGATTGTCGACAGGGTCAACGCAGTGGGACAGCACCCCAGAAATCGGGAAGACATCAGGAAGCGATGGAACGACCTACGGGGGAAGGTGCGTTCCATGGTATCCAGGCACAACATCGCCGTGCAGAAGACTGGCGGAGGACCCCCACCTCAACCCCCACAATTCACATCATGGGAGGAGGAAGTCTTGAACATCCTGCATCCTGACGGCCTCGCAGGAGTCGGCGGAGGAATGGATACTGGTAAGTTGAAGCTTCAATACTGCTTCCCCCCCACCTGCATGCCAAATCATACCCCAACCCTCACCCCCATCCTCGAACCCCACCCTCACCCCCATCCTCGAACCCCACCCTCACCCCCACCCCCACCACCATCCTCACCCCCACCACCATCCTCACCCCCACCCCCAGCACACCTATTCCCCGCCAATGTCTCACCATCACAACCCACACATCCCAAAACCTAGGCCTGCATGCGTCCACTAAGCATGGACACCCATCACCGAAGCATGCCCAATGCATATACACATCCCCCCCACAAGCCACCCTCACCAAAGCCCCCACACACGAATGCCAGCACTTGGGGACACGAGAACCCACAGATACACCCATATGCGACACATTGAAACTATAACCATACCTCTATACCCCTGCAGGACCCGACCGTCAACACACCGCGGCGGAGGGGCCAGAATTCTCCACACCCCCCACCCAAGAGGCCGTCAGCGATGACAGCAGCTCTGTCGACCTGGACACCGATGACCAGCCCGGACCATCGGGGACCTCTGGACAGTCGGTTCCCCTCACACAGGCCCAGGCCACTACAGACCCAAACCCCTCTGGGAACACCAGCACAGCTCCCACCCAGCGGGCCCATGCCTCTGTCTCCAGGGCGCGTCAATCTGCGGTGTGTCTACCACTACAGGGCACCCAGGATAACCCACCACCCCAACAACAACAGGGACCTGGGGGCAGTGGTAGTGGGCACACCGGCCAGGGGGCAGAGGCCCAGGGAAACAGGGGAACTCGGAGGGCAGCTGTGCGACAGGGGGGGGAGGAGAGGCCCAGGGAACCCACTCTCCACGAGGTCCTCACCACCATCATGGGAGCATACAACCGCTCCCAGGAGACGATGGCGACGGTACTGGCCCGGTTCCAGGAGATCCAGGTGCTGCAGGAGGAACACTATCGGGGGTACAGGGAGGACATCAGAGCCATCAACACCACCCTGGTTACCATGGTAGGGCTGCTGCAGGACCTCGTCAACAACAGGGCGGACACTGAACAACACCCAAGGGCCCCTGCCACTAGCCTGGACCAAGAACAGCCAACCACCTCCGCCGGCGCTAGTGGACAGGAGGCCCCCGCACAGCAGCAGCCCACCAGACCCCCACCTCCTGCAGGAGAAGAACCACCCCGCAAGAGGGCCCTGAGATCTCGCAAGAAGACAGAGTAGGATGTCAAGACCCCCGCCAGCAATGGATACCACCTGATGTCATCCCACTGTCCCACATTGTCACCCTGTCCATCCTTGAACTGCCCATGCTCCATCTCTCCACAGGCCTCTGGACAATGCACCTGTGTGACTGTTACTCTGGACTCTGCCATGGACATTCCTTCACCATAGCCCCCACCCACTTGAAACCACCCATCCCATTTTGAGCACTTAAATAAACACCTATTTTGCACCAAAATATCAGGAGTCTGGCTGTGATTTCAATAGATTGTAATTGACATGACAGTGCAAATATGTCCTTGTACATGGTGAAGTCAACAAACAGCTGCCACAAAGCTGTAGTCCATGGGGAAAAGAAGCACAGGACTCGTAGTGGGGACCCCAGATCTGAAATAGGGAGGGAAAAGCCAAAACTCAGTCATCATACACTGGGGCAAATAGACAGGCAGCAGAGATGCTGGAGAGTAGTTAACATTTACTAAATTATCTTTGAAATGTTACCTGTGTCCTATTGGAAGTACTGTTCAATGATTCTGTCCCTGTTGTCTGTTTCAGCCCCGTCGTCTTCCTCCTCGTCACTCTCCTCAGGTTCCACCGCTGCCACAACACCACCGTCTCGACCATCCTCCTGCAGGAAAGGCACCTGGCGGCGCAAAGCCAGGTTGTGAAGCATGCAGCAGGCCATGATGATGTGACACACCTTCTTAGGTGAGTACATTAGGGATCCACCTGTCATATGCAGGCAGCGAAACCTGGCCTTTAGGAGGCCAAAGGTGCGTTCGATCACCCTCCTAGTACGCCCATGGGCCTCATTGTACCGTTCCTCTGCCCTGGTCCGGGGATTCCTTACTGGGGTCAGTAGCCACGACAGGTTGGGGTACCCAGAGTCCCCCACTAGCCATACACGGTGTCTCTGTAGCTGTTCCATCACGTAAGGGATGCTGCTATTCCTGAGGATGTAGGCGTCATGCACTGACCCTGGGAATTTGGCATTTACATGCGAGATGTACTGGTCAGCCAAACACACCACCTGGATGTTCATTGAATGGTAATTTTTTCTGTTCCTGTACACCTGCTCCCTGTCTCTTGGGGGAACCAAAGCCACATGGGTCCCATCAATGGCACCAATTACGTTGGGAATATGTCCAAGGGCGTAGAAATCACCCTTCACTGTAGCCAATTCGCCCACCTCAGGGAAAATGATGTAGTTCCTCACGGATTTCATCAGGGCAGACAACACTCTGGATAACACCTTCGAAAACATGGGCTGAGACATCCCGGAAGCAATTCCCACGGTTGTCTGAAATGACCCACTTGCCAAGAAATGGAGTACTGACATGACCTGCACCAGAGGGGGAATCCCTGTGGGTTGGCGGATGGGAGACATCAGGTCGGGCTCCAGCTGGGCACACAGTTCATGGATAGTGGCACGGTTAAGACGGTAGGTCAGGATAATGTGGCGTTCTTCCATTGTCGACAGGTCCACCAGCGGTCGGTACACGGGAGGATTCATCCGTCTCCTCGCCCAACCCAGCGGACGGTGCCTAGGAAGGACAACATGGAGCACACAGTCAAGCAACCTACAGGTACGTACTCACAGCTAGCACAGTATACGATTCTCTATGCAGTGAATGGCGTGTCTGAGTGGCTATGCAAGGCCTAGGCCTGTGTGACGCAGTTGAAATTGAGCCATGTGGGCCCTGGAAATGGCGGCTGCCTGACCTGTGAAGTGTGACAATGGGATGTGAGGTCAATGCGCTGGCGTGGCACACCGCGGCGGGCGGCGGGCGAAGACCGCGGCGCGAAGCCGCATTGGTTAACATTGAAGCCTATGGGTTTCAGGAGCCAATGGCGAAGGGCGCCGGCGGTGGCGGGACGCACCGCCGCGGTACGCACCGCCGCGGACGTGACCGCCATTTTCTATCTACTTATCCACTTGCGACTTGAACTTTCACAGGAGAGGACCTATACTGCAAGTGTTGCTGTGACCTCGGTCTGGAAGGGACAATGGCTGCTGCGACTGGGGAAAGGGCCCCTGCCTTCACTGGAGAGGAGTTGGAGAAACTTGTGGATGGGGTCCTCCCCCAGTATGCGCTACTCTACGGTCCTCCAGACCAACAAGTGAGTTTAATTCAATATGGATTTGGGGCCACTGGCTGGCTTGGGGGCCTGGCGGGGATGGGGGGCATGTTGGGGCTGGCGGGGGGCCTGGCGGGGGGCCTGGCGGGGATGGGGGGCATGTTGGGCATGGCGGGGGGGCATGGCGGGGGGCCTGGCGGGGATGGGGGGCATGTTGGGCATGGCGGGGGGCATGGCGGGGGGCCTGGCGGGGATGGGGGGTATGTTGGGCATGGCGGGGGGCATGGCGGGGATGGGGGGCATGTTGGGCATGGCGGGGGGCATGGCGGGGGGCCTGGCGGGGATGGGGGGCGTTGGGCCACTGGAAAGGAAAATGCTGAGAAACTTGAACGTGGTATTTCTCCCTCCCTGTACGTGTCACATAGGTCCGCGCCCATGAGAAGATCGGGATTTGGCGTGCCACCGACAAGGAAGTCCGGGCCCTGGGGGTCCACCATCGACGGGGCAGCCGCTGCCGCAAGAGGTGGGAGGACATCCGCCGCGGGACCAAGAAGACCGCCGAGTCTCTGCTGGGGATGGCCTCCCAACGTAGGCGGGGTGCCTGCCGTCAACTGAGCCCCCTGATGTTCCGGATCCTGGCGGTGGCCTACCCTGAATTGGATGGGCGCGTGAGGGCAGCACAGCAGACACAAGGGGGTGAGTACAAGCATTATCTACTCTGTTGTCGCGCAGTGGAGGTGTCTGGGTGGGGGAGGAGGGCTGGGGGTCCCCCTAGGCCAGGGCGATATCTGTAGGCTGGGCACCCCCGTAAGCCCCTGTGTCCCCAGCCACCACCCTCAGTAGTTTGTCAGTACAGCCATCCCTGGGCCGTGTCCATGGGTGCAGTTGTCAACTCTAGGCGTGTAGGGCATGTTCCACGGAATGCGTAGCGTACCCCAAGTGCGCAACTTAGTGCAGGGGGCATCTGTGTCTGTCATGTCCGCTAACTGTACCGGAGATCCATGTACTCAATATCCCTTTATTTCTCCCCCCCCCTTTTTGTTTGTCTTTCTGTGCTTGTGTGCATCAGCATCATCAGGCGGAGGAGAAGTGGCATCGGGGCAGGAGGGAGCTGCATCTCACATGGCCCAGGAGGGCCATGCCACAGAGTCAGACTGGACCAGTGAGACGGAGGGCGAAGGGAGCTCCACGACGGGGACGACTGGACCCTGCAGCGACACGGACACGTCCTCGGAAGGGGGCTCCCTTGCGGGGGTGGCACCATCCGTGCCCCCCGCCATTACAGGTACAGCCGCCACCCAGCGCACCATCTCCGCCCTCCCAGCAGCCCCTCAGCGTTCGCCCCGTGCCCGCTCTGCCAGGAAGCCGGGCATCTCCTTCGCCCCAGGCACCTCAGGCCCTGCCCCTGTTACCCCCGCTGCCCTCAGTGAGGAGGTCATTGACCTCCTCCGAACGCTCATTGTTGGGCAGACTACCCTTTTGAATGCCATCCAGGGGGTGGAGAGGGAGGTTCATCGCAGCAATGCGTACCTGGAGGGCATTCATTCGGGTCAGGCTGCCCATCAGCGATCGTTCCAGGCTCTGGCCTCAGCACTGACGGCAGCCATTGTCCCTGTCTCCTGCCTGCCTCTACTAACTCCCTCCTCCCAGTCTCCTGTTCCTCTGCCTGTCCCACCCACACCATCAGACCAGCCTGCACACACCTCAACACCCAAGAGAAGCTCATCCAAACATAAGCACCACAGATCACGCAGACATTCACACACGCAACATTCCGATGCAGACATGCCAACAGTCACTACCACCTCTGTGACCCCCACCTCCTCGTCTCCCTCCTCCCTCGCTGTGACGTCTACACTCACACCTCCATTCACCTCACCATCAGCCAATGTTTCCATCACCAGCACACCCTCCACTCCAGTCCGCACACGTGCAGTCACCACCCCCACTGCCATTTACACGTCCCCTGTGTCCTCTCCCACTGTGTCTGTCACCCCCTCTTCCACACCACACAAACGCAGCCACCCACCCACCCAACAGCCATGCACCTCACGACAGCCTATCCCTCTGCACCTGCACCCAAAGACAGCAAACGTGACTCACCTACAACCACATCCTCTCCCTCCACTCCCATTCTCACTGTACCTACCACTCTCCATTGTCCCAAGAAGCTCTTCCTCGCCACTACTAACTTCTTTCCTGACCCTGAGCCCCCCCCTCCTTCTCGTCGGGGTAAGAAGAGCACCTCAGCCACCACCAGCCCTGCAGCCCCCTTGACAAGGGTGCAGGGGTATTGGAGCCCGCCAGCCCGCATGTCTGGATCTTCGCCCAGCAGCAAGGGGACAGCCAGCCCACCCCCTGGGAAGAGGAGCAGAAGGCGGAAGGGTCGCCGCAGGAGCCCGCCTTCTACATCCCCCCCGGACACCACCCAGAGACAGTCACCAGCCACAGCTCCAAAGGGAGGAAAGGGCCACAGGCCCACGACTAAGGAGGGCAAGGGCAGCAAGTCGGAGAGGTCAGGCAGCAGGCCTGCTGCCCAGGAGGAGCCCACAACCCCCATAGCCGCTGCCCCGGGAGGAACCGGCACAGCTGCCCCGGGAGAGCCCACCACCCCCATAGCCGCTGCCCAGGGAGGACCCAGCCCAGCTGGCCAGGAGGGCCCCACCACCCACAGGCCAGGTGGGCAGTGAAGGAGCACCATCCCCGCTGCCCAGGAGGGCACCAGCAGGCAATTAGCAGTTGGCCATAGACCGGCCGCCGTCTCAAGAACAGCTGAACTGGGCCCCGCCGTCTCAAGAAACGCTGAACTGGGCCCTTCAGGGCAAGAACCGCTGAACTGGGCCCCGCCGTCTCAAGAACCGCTGAACTGGGCCCTTCAGGGCAAGAACCGCTGAACTGGGCCCCGCCGTCTCAAGAACCGCTGAACTGGGCCCCGCCGTCTCAAGAACCGCTGAACTGGGCCCTTCAGGGCAAGAACTGCTGAACTGGGCCCCGCCGTCTCAAGAACCGCTGAACTGGGCCCTTCAAGGCAAGGAGCGCTGAACTGGGCCCCGCCGTCTCAAGAACCGCTGAACTGGGCCCCGCCGTCTCAAGAACCGCTGAACTGGGCCCTTCAGGGCAAGAACCGCTGAACTGGGCCCCGCCGTCTCAAGAACCGCTGAACTGGGCCCTTCAGGGCAAGGAGCGCTGAACTGGGCCCCGCCGTCTCAAGAACCGCTGAACTGGGCCCCGCCGTCTCAAGAACCGCTGAACTGGGCCCGCCGTCTCAAGAACCGCTGAACTGGGCCCTTCAGGGCAAGAACCGCTGAACTGGGCCCCGCCGTCTCAAGAACCGCTGAACTGGGCCCCGCCGTCTCAAGAACCGCTGAACTGGGCCCTTCAGGGCAAGAACCGCTGAACTGGGCCCCGCCGTCTCAAGAACCGCTGAACTGGGCCCCGCCATCTCAAGAACCGCTGAACTGGGCCCTTCAGGGCAAGAACCGCTGAACTGGGCCCCGCCGTCTCAAGAACCGCTGAACTGGGCCCTTCAGGGCAAGGACCGCTGAACTGGGCCCTACAAGGCAAGGAGCGCTGAACTGGGCCCTTCAAGGCAAGGAGCGCTGAACTGGGCCCCGCCGTCTCAAGAACCGCTGAACTGGGCCCTTCAGGGCAAGAACCGCTGGCCCTTTGGCAGACGTGGCAGGGCAGGATCTATCTCGGGCAGGGCTGCAGGATGTCCTCTGGCCAACTTGCCTCCTCCAGTGGCAGTGGGGTCTGTTATGGACTGTATGGACTGTGGCTTTGCTCTCCCCAGGATGGCCCAGTGGGCAGGCCACCCACTGTATGGACTGTGGCTTTGCTCTCCCCAGGATGGCCCAGTGGGCAGGCCACCCACTGTATGGACTGTATGGACTGTGGCTTTGCTCTCCCCAGGATGGCCCAGTGGGCAGGCCACCCACTGTATGGACTGTTTGGACTGTGGCTTTGCTCTCCCCAGGATGGCCCAGTGGGCAGGCCACCCACTGTATGGACTGTATGGACTGTGGCTTTGCTCTCCCCAGGATGGCCCAGTGGGCAGGCCACCCACTGTATGGACTGTATGGACTGTGGCTTTGCTCTCCCCAGGATGGCCCAGTGGGCAGGCCACCCACTGTATGGACTGTTTGGACTGTGGCTTTGCTCTCCCCAGGATGGCCCAGTGGGCAGGCCACCCACTGTATGGACTGTATGGACTGTGGCTTTGCTCTCCCCAGGATGGCCCAGTGGGCAGGCCACCCACTGTATGGACTGTTTGGACTGTGGCTTTGCTCTCCCCAGGATGGCCCAGTGGGCAGGCCACCCACTGTATGGACTGTTTGGACTGTGGCTTTGCTCTCCCCAGGATGGGCCAGTGGTCATGGAGTCCCCTCGTGGATCTGGCGTCGTGTACTCAAGTGGCTGAGGTGCCCCCCCTTCCCTTCCCCCTGAGGTGCCTGTCCTATTTTCTTTCTGATGCCCCTGCAGTGTTCTCTCCGTGGAGTTCTTGTCGTGGGACTGGGCCTTGCCCCTTTGCACAGGACCCCTGTGATCCACGGACAGTGGTTGGACTACATTTAGTAGCTGTATATATTTTGTACATAGTTTATTTATTTATTGGGATTACTGGTGTACATATTTCAATATATCTGCCCGTTTATGATCTCTTCTTTTGGTCTTTGCATTATTTCGGAGGGGGGTGGTTTGTGGGTTGTGACAGTGATCTGTGGGAATGCATTGATGTGTGTGTTGTAGTGGGTGTGGGTGGGTGGGTGTGTGCCGGTAATCTTTTCCCTCCCCTGTGTCGTAGGTGCCGTACTCACCGATGTCTTCCGCGCCGCCGGGCGTGCTCCTGGTATATGAGCATGAATAGGAGTGCAGGGGTGACCTGCAACTCTGGCTCCATACTGCCGGAATCTCGCGTGGAGTGCGTAGAGGTGAGCGTTTTCCCGTTCGTAGTCTGTTTCCGCCGTGTTCTTATCGGCGGTGCTCCCGCCCCGGAAAAGGTGGCAGATTGGTGGGTCGTAATAGGGTGGGCGGTACTTTGTCTGCCGCCGGGCTGTTGGCGGGAACCGCCGCGCTGTTTGTTTGTACCGCTGTGGCGGTCGGAGTGTTAAGTTGGCGGGCTGTGTTGGCGGTTCCCGCCAGGGTCAGAATTGCATATTTTAGACCGCCGGCCTGTTGGCGGCTTGGCCGCCGCTTTATCACCGACCGCCAGGGTCAGAATGAGGGCCATAGTCACAGACACAATCAGAAACCTCTCAGATGTCAAAAGACCTTACTTACAGACAGAAAAAGAAAACCTTACAGTCAAGTGGGCATGTAAACACATTCACATCTTTCTCTGTGGTAAGCATTTCACCATTGTCATGGACCATCAGGCGTTTCTGACCATATTTGAAAATCCAATGGTGAAAATGCCCCCTCACATTGAATGATGGGGGCTGTGACTATGGGAATCTGACTATAGTATCACCCACAGGCCAGGGAAGGAACTTACCCAAGCCAATTACTCTTCCAGAGATCTACTGCCTGTGTCTAAACCAAAACCATCAATGACCAAGGAATAACTCTACTTCATACTACACTTAAGTGTTTCCCCTGAATTGTCCATTGCCCAAATTGCCTGTATCACTCACAAAGACCTTGTTATGGTCAAACATCTGCTTGACACACAGATGTGGCATATCAGACCTAAAAAGGAGGGAGACATGGAAGAGCTACATATGTATCACAACATACAGGATGAACTAGTAGTGACTGAAGAAGGAATCATCCTCAGAGGATCACGGATTTTGCTCTCTACAAGCTTGTGTCAAAGGGCCATTGTACTAGCTCGCGAAGAACTCCAGGGCATCCTGGCCACTAAGCGAGCACTAAGTGAGAGGATATGGTTCCCGAAATTCGATGAGAGAGTGGAAAAGAAATAACAAACTTCCCACATCTGTTCCTGCCTCTCACCAACAATATACCAACATCTACTAAAAATGTCAGACCTCCCCGAGAATGTATAAGAACATGTGCTGTTTGATTTCTTTGGACCTCTTTCAAATGGCAAATACCTGCTGGTTCTCATAGATGAGCACTCTTGGTTCCCTTAGTGAAGAACATCTTGTACACAGGGCACGACAAAGTAATAAATGCCATTGACAACATATTTTGCAATTGGGAAATGCAGGGACTCTGAAGTCAGACAATGGGCCTCTGTTCACCAGCAAGGAACTCAAGGTGTTTGTAGCTCATCTGAGAGTAGAACACATATGAGTTACACTCACGTGACCTCAGACCAATGGAGTGGTTGAACACTTCATGGGAACCGTCAAAAGAGCAGTCCAGAAGGCCTCTGCAGAGAGAATCACAGCTAATCAAAATTTATGCCAAGTCCTCTGAGCCTACAGGACCATTCGACAATGAGAGTGAGTTCAGCCACGCTCACATTCTTTTGAATTGTTCAGACAAAGCTTCCTCACGGGCCAGTAGAAAGTTAAGTAGATGCTCACAAACTAAGAAACACTGACACCGTCAAGAAAAACACTAAAAGCCTATACATACACTAAAAGAAGGCCTCAAGGCACACTGCTGGAATGAGGTGACTGGGTGCTGGTAAGGCAGGACCAGCATTGAAAGGAAGACACTCCTTTTGACATTGAACCTTTACAAATAGTGTAAAGAAAGGGAACCATAGTCACATTCACAGGATCAGGAAAGTCTGTCACAAAAGATGGGTTGCATTTCAAATTAGTATATTAGACGCACCACCTAGAGGAACGGGGTCAGCACCTGCAACCCTCCTTGCTCCCTGACCCTGAGCAAGATAGAAAGAAGAGTGGTGAAGCTGTTCTTCTACCGGCAAACATCTTGAGGTCCAGACGTCAGATGCGTAAGCAGAACAGACTGACTGAAGAGATCTAAAGCTGTTTTGTTCGGAGCTACCTTGGTGTTTTATCAGGAGGAGGCATGGAATTGGGTGCTAGGACCCTGGGGGCACAGCTTAACCCACCACATGACAGAGGAAAAGAAAGGACGTCAGCGGGTAGGAGGAAGGGGAATGCTGGGAAATTCAGCAGAGCGGATTAGAAGTGGAGAGGGAGAGAAAAGAATAAACAGCTGTTTCAAAGAGCCATCCTGGGTCTGTCTCATTTTTTTGTTGATGACTCGCCACCCTGTAGCCAAATCTGGCACAATTATTAATTTCAGAAAAATACATGTATTATTCATAATCCACAAACGTGTCTAAATGCAGGTTTGAAGTCTCCCTTATGAGAAAAGCTAATGCACACTCTAAAACTATAATGTATGCCATATCTAGGGATTAATATTTGTCCTTCAACTGACAAAACAGCTGCCCAGAACTTATCTGACTTACTGACTCTGCCCAAAAAGACAAAGGGGGTCATTCTGACCTCGGCGGTAAAAGGCCCTTACCGCCGGTCAGAACTCCGCCATACTACCGCCGCGGCCGCGGTAAACCGCCACGGTCATTCTGACCACCAACTGTGAATCCGCCAAAAACCCGACATCCAAGGAAGGCCGCCTCATCAGCGGGCCGCGGAAAACTGGAGATGACCAAACCGCCACGCCAACACAAACACGCCCATGCCATTCTGACCCACCAATCCACGCGGCGGTCTTTCAACCGTGGTATTCCATTGGCGGTACACACCGCCGCGGTCAAAATACACACACAGCTCCAAAACACAGCCACATTGGACAATTCGAAATACACACACCTGACACACATACAAACAACACTCCCACACATCCAATCAACTATAAAACACACACCCACATCACCCACAAACCCCTACGACCGAAGATCAGAGACGAAGGAGAGAGAGACACATCACAGAATAGAGAGCTACATCACACAGAGGCACACTACACCATCACACACACCACATAGAAGCACAAAGCACCACACACCAACACACTCTTCACCATATACACCACCCCATGGCACCCCAAAGGCACCCACGCTTTTCGGACCAAGAACTCCGGGTCATGGTGGAGGAAATCATAAGAGTTGAACCCCAGCTCTTCGGCTCACAGGTGCAGCACACCACTATAGCCAGGAAGGCGGAGCTATGGCAGCGGATCGTGGACAGGGTAAACGCGGTGGGACAGCATCCCAGAAATCGAGACGACATCCGCAAACGCTGGAACGACTTACGGGGAAAGGTGCGCTCGATGGTCTCGCGACACAACATCGCAGTGAAGAAGACTGGCGGGGGACCCCCACCCACTCCACCCGAATTCACAGCATGGGAGCAAGAGGTACTAAACATCCTGCATCCTGATGGCCTCGCTGGAGTACACGGAGGAATGGACTCTGGTAAGTACAATCTCAACTACTTCCCCCCCCCAGCATGCTAACCCCCACCACCACCCTCACCCCCAACCCCCCATCACACATCCTCCCTGAGAATGTCTCTCCAGCACAACCCACCCAATACCAACCCCTGCATGCCACCACAAACTATGGACACCCATCACCTAAGCATGACCACTGCACATACCCCCCCCCCAAACACCCCCACAACACCTCCCCCAAGGGAATGACAGCACTGGGGGACAAGGGCACCCATAAATCGCACACAATAGCACACACAGAAACAATAACCATACTCTCTTACCCCATGCAGGACCCGAACGCCAACACACCGGCCAGGAGGGTCCAGAAATGTCCATCCCCCCCCCGGAAGAGGCCCCCAGTGATGACAGCAGCTCTGTCGACCTGGAACCTGATGACCAGCCCGGACCATCGGGGACCTCTGGACAGTCGGTTCCCCACACACAGGCCACAGCAGACCCAACCCCCTCTGGGAACAACAGCACAGCTCCCACCCAGCGGGCCCATGCCTCTGTCTCTAGGACAGGTCAATCAGCGGTGTGTCTGCCACTACAGGGCACCCAGGCTAACCCACCACCCCAACAACAACAGGGACCTGGGGGCAGTGGTAGTGGGCACACCGTCCAGGGGACAGAGGCCGGGGGAAACAGGGCAACTCGGAGGGCTGCTGTGCGACAGGGGGGGGGGGAGGAGAGGCCCAGGGAACCGACTCTCCAAGAGGCCCTCACCACCATCATGGCAGCCTACCACCACTCCCAAGAGACGATGGCGACGGTAGTGGCCAGGTTCCAGGAGATCCAGGCACAGCAGGAGGAACGCTACATGGGGTTCACCAATCATCTCACCAACATCTCTACCGCTATGGGGAGCATAGTCCAGGCCCTCGACCGGATAGAAGACACGTTGCGGGACCATTTGGCACCACACAGGGCCCCTGTCACTAGCCCGGACCAGGAACAGCCTACCACCTCCGCCGGCGCTAGTGGACAGGAGGCCCCACCACAACGACAGGCCACCAGAACCCCACCTCCTGCTGAAGAACAACCACCCCGCAAGAGGAGCCTGAGATCCAAAAAAAAGACAGAGTAGGATGTCAAGACCCCCGCCAGCATGAGATACCCCCTGAAGTCATACCACTGTCCCACATTGCCACCCTGTCCAACCTTGAACTGCCCCTGCTCCATCCTTCCACAGGCATATGGACAATGCACCTGTGAGACTGAGAACTGGACTCTGCCATGGACATTACTCCACCCCCACCCATCACCGTGTTAATATCATGTACCATTATCTAGCACCAAAAATAAATCACTCAATGCACTGAAATCATGCTGGAGTCAGGCTGTATTATTTACAAATGTATAACACATTACCGATCAATTATGTTCTGTTAACTTTGTGCTGAACACATACCGAGATCAATAAGCATTAGTCCATGGGCTAACCAAGCAGAAGTCACGCAGTGGGTCATACAGCACTGAAAAGGGAAGGGAAAATCAAACATCAGTTTTAAAGAACTGGGGGGTCATAGACAAAGTTGAGAAGCTGGAGGCTTTCAGGAAAATTAAAATGGCGTGTGTGATTCTTACCTGTGTGCTACCGAAAATACTGTTGGATAACTCTGTCCCTGTTGTCTGTGTCGTCCTCTGAGTCTTCCTCCTCTTCACTCTCCACAGGCTCCACAGCTGCTTCAACACCACCATCTGGACCATCCTCCTGCAGGAAAGGCACCTGACGTCGCAATGCCAGATTGTGAAGCATACAGCAGGCCACGATGATCTGGCACACCTTCTTTGGTGAGTACATCAGGGATCCCCCTGTCATATGCAGGCACCTAAACCTGGCCTTCAGGAGGCCAAAGGTCCTTTCTATGATCCTCCTAGTTCACCCATGGGCCTCATTGTACCGTTCCTCAGCCCTGGTCCGGGGATTCCTCACTGGGGTCAATAGCCAAGGCAGGTTGGGGTAACCAGAGTCACCTATTAGCCACACACGTTGTCTCTGTAGCTGTTCCATCACATAAGGGATGCTGCTATTACGCATCACATACGCGTCATGCACTGAACCAGGGAACATGGCATTCACATGGGAGATGTACTGGTCAGCCAAACAGACCACCTGGACGTTCATAGAATGGTAACTTTTCCTGTTTCTGTACACCTGCTCATCGTCTTTTGGGGGGACTAAGGCTACATGGGTCCCATCAGTGGCACCAATTATGTTGGGAATATGTCCAAGGGCATAAAAATCACCCTTCACAGTGGGCAAATCAACCTCCTCAGGGAATATAATGTAACTCCGCATGTGTTTCGTCAGGGCAGACAACACTCTAGACAAAACTTTAGAAAACAATGGCTGAGACATTCCAGATGACATGGCCACTGTTGTCTGGAATGAGCCACTTGCAAGAAAATGGAGGACTGACAGCACCTGCACCAGAGGGGGAATTCCTGTGGGTTGGCGGATGGGGGACATCAGGGCTGGCTCCAGCTGGGCACACAGTTCATGGATAGTGGCACGGTCAAGTCGGTATCGTAGTATGATGTGGCGTTCTTCCATTGTCGACAGGTCCACCAGCGGTCGGTACACGCGAGGATTCATCCTTCTCCTCGCAAGTCCCAGCGGACGGTGCCTAGGAATGACAACATGGAGCACAGAGTCAAGCTAATCACTGGTACGTTCACCACAGCTTGCATAGCACACGGTTATCTATGTATTGAAAGGCGTGTATGTGTGGCAATGCAAGGCCTAGGCCTGTGTGTCGCAGTAGAAATTATGCCATGTGGGCCCTTGAAATGGCGGCTGCCTGACCTGTGAAGTGGGACAATGGGATGTGAGGTCACTGCGCTGGCGGAGCACACCGTGGCGGTAGGCGGTCGAAGACTGCTATACGGAGCCGCATTGGATAACATTGAAGCCTATGGGTTTCAGGAGCCAATGACGATGTGCGCCGGCGGTCGCGGTACGCACCGCCGCGGTACGCACAGCCGCGGGCGTGACCGCCATTTTATATCTGCTTAATCACTCGAGACCTGATCATCCACAGGAGAGGACCTATACTGCAAGTGCTGCGGTGAACTCGGTCTGGAAGAGACAATGGCTGCTGCGACTGGGGAAAGGGCCCCTGCCTTCACGTCTGAAGAGTTGGAGAAGCTCGTGGATGGGGTCATCCCCCAGTATGCGTTACTCTACGGTCCTCCAGACCAACAGGTGAGTACACCGGGTGCACATGGAATGGGCGATGCCTGTGTGGAGTGGGGTGGATGTAAGTTGGTGGGGTGGGGGGCGAATGAGGAGTGCAACGCACGACAGATGAGAGCATGTGCTATATTGCAAGGTTGGGGAGGGGGGGCCAATCACATCTAACATGCAGTAAGTTGATTAATGTTTCCTTCCCACCCTGTACATGTCACATAGGTCAGCGCCCATCAGAAAGTCGAGATTTGGCGTGCCATCGCCAAGGAAGTCCGGGCCCTGGGGGTCCACATCAGACGGGGCACCCACTGCCGCAAGAGGTGGGAGGACATCCGCCGCGGAACCAGGAAGACCGCCGAGTCACTGCTGGGGATGGCCTCCCAACCTAGGAGGGGTGCCAGTCGTACCCTGACCCCCCTGATGTCCCGGATCCTGGCGGTGGCCTACCCTGATTTGGATGGGCGCTTGAGAGCATCACAGCAGACACAAGGGGGTGAGTATCAGCACATTCCGCTATCTTTCTGCGCCGTGGAGGCGTCTGGGTGGGGGAGGAGGGTTGTGGGTGACATTAGGCCAGGGCGCTTTCTGTAGTGTAGTCCTCTCCCTTAGGCATGGCCCTGTGCTCCCGGCCCCCACCTCTGTAGGGTGACAAGTACAGCTATTGATGGTCCAGCCTCACGCATGTGCGCGTTTGTCGTCTCTTGACCTGTTGTCCGAGTCAGAAGTACTGAGTAGTGTACCCCGAATGCGCGGCTTAGTGCATGCAGCTCCTGTGTCTGTCCTCTCCGCCAATGGTGTTGACATTGCATGCACTCAACCAGGTCTTCTTTTTCTCCCCCCACCCTTCTTCTTCATCTTCTTGTGCATGTGTGCATTAGCATCATCAGGCGGAGGAGATTTGGCATCGGAGCACGAGGGAGCTGCAAGCCACAAGGCCCCGGTGGGCCCAGGAACAGACACCGAGGGCACCAGTGAGCCGGAGGGCGAGGGGAGCACCACAACGGGGACCGGTGGTGAGAGCAGTGACACAGACACGTCCTCGGATGGGTGCTCCCTAGCGGTGGCGGCAACATCCGTGCCCCCCGCCTCTACAGGTACAGCCGCCACCCAGCGCACCAGCCCCGCCCTCCCTGCAGCCCCTCAGCCTACGCTCCGTGCCCGCTCGCCCAGGAAGGCGAACGTCTCCTTCGCCCCAGGCACCTCAGCCCCTGCCCCTGTCACCCCTGCTGCCCTCAGTGCGGAGCTCATTGACCTTGTGAGGACGCTCATTGTTGGGCAGACTACCCTTTTGAATGCCATCCAGGGGGTAGAAAGGGAGGTGCATCGGAGCAATGCCTACCTGGAGGGCATTCATTCGGGTCAGGCTGCCCATCAACGATCGTTCACTGCTCTGGCCTCAGCCCTGACGGCAGCCATTGTCCCTGTTTCCAGCCTCCCTCTTCTGACTGCCTCCACCCTGTCTCTGTCTTCTGTTCCTCAGCCTATCCCATCCACACCATCTGACCAGCCTGCACACACCTCAACACCCAAGGGCAGCTCATCCAGACACAAGCACCACAGATCCCACAAACACTCACCCAAGCAACACCCAGATGCAGACATTCCAACAGTCACTACCACCCCTGTGTCCCCCTCCTCCTCGTCTCCCTCCTCCCTCCCTGTGACGTCTGCATGCACACCAACATCAGCCAGTGCTTCCATCACCACCACACCCTCCTGTACAGTCCGCACGCGTGCAGTCACCACCCCCACTGCCATTTACACGTCCCCTGTGTCCTCTCCCACTGTGTCTGTCACCACCTCTTCCAAGACACACAAACGCAGGCAGCCACCCACCCAACAGACATCCACCTCACGACAGCCTACAGCACCTGCACCTTCACCCAATGACAGCACACCTGACTCTCCTACAACCACATCCTCTTCCTCCACTCCCATCACCACTTCTCCTACCCTTTACCTTGGCCCTAAAAAACATTTCCTGGCTAATCTTGACCTCTTTCCCTCCGATGACCTACCCCCTCCATCTGCAAAGAGTCCCAAGAGCACCACAGCCACCACCAGCCCAGCTTCGGCTGTCACTGTTGTGCATGGGTTCTGGAGTCCACCCTTTGCCAGCAGTGACACCTCCATCAGCAGCAAGGACACATCCAGCCCCCCCCCGGCAAGAGGACCAGGAAACACAAGGGCCGCTGTGCGAGGACTGACACGGCTGCCCCCAAGGAGCAGAGTTCGCCCACTTCACCAGCCACAACATCTAGGGGAGGCAAGGGCCCGAGGGCCCCATCTAAGGAGCGTAAGGGCAGCAGGGCGGAGAAGTCAGCCAGCAGGAGCGCGGAGCAGGTGGGCCCCACATGCCACATCCCAGCTGTAAAGGAGGACACCAAAGGGCCCAGGACTCCGTCACCGAAGGGTCCAGAAACATCACGATCGGAGGGCGACTGAGCAGGGAGTCCAGCCCAGGTCTGGCTCCCTTGAACCTACTGGATGTGCACCGCTGAACAGGGCCCGCCGTGAAGATAGGCACCGCTGAACAGGGCCCCGCCGTGAAGATAGGCACCGCTGAACAGGGCCCGCCGTGCAGAGGAGCACCGCTGAACAGGGCCCCGCCGTGAAGATAGGCACCGCTGAACAGGGCCCCGCCGTGCAGAAGAGCACCGCTGAACAGGGCCCGCCATGCAGAAGAGCACCGCTGAACAGGGCCCCGCCGTGAAGATAGGCACCGCTGAACAGGGCCCCGCCGGGAAGATAGGCACCGCTGAACAGGGCCCGCCGTGCAGAAGAGCACCGCTGAACAGGGCCCCGCCGTGAAGATAGGCACCGCTGAACAGGGCCCCGCCGTGCAGAAGAGCACCGCTGAACAGGGCCCGCCATGAAGATAGGCACCGCTGAACAGGGCCCCGCCGGGAACATAGGCACTGCTGAACAGGGCCCGCCGTGCAGAAGAGCATCGCTGAACAGGGCCCCGCCGTGAAGATAGGCACCGCTGAACAGGGCCCCGCCGTGCAGAAGAGCACCGCTGAACAGGGCCCGCCATGAAGATAGGCACCGCTGAACAGGGCCCCGCCGGGAAGATAGGCACTGCTGAACAGGGCCCGCCGTGCAGAAGAGCACCGCTGAACAGGGCCCTGCCGTGAAGATAGGCACCGCTGAACAGGGCCCCGCCGGGAAGATAGGCACCGCTGAACAGGGCCCGCCGTGCAGAAGAGCACCGCTGAACAGGGCCCTGCCGTGAAGATAGGCACCGCTGAACAGGGCCCGCCGTGCAGAAGAGCACCGCTGAACAGGGCCCCGCCGTGAAGATAGGCACCGCTGAACAGGGCCCCGCCGTGCAGAAGAGCACCGCTGAACAGGGCCCGCCGTGCAGAAGAGCACCGCTGAACAGGGCCCCGCCGTGAAGATAGGCACCGCTGAACAGGGCCCCGCCGGGAAGATAGGCACCGCTGAACAGGGCCCGCCGTGCAGAAGAGCACCGCTGAACAGGGCCCCGCCGTGAAGATAGGCACCGCTGAACAGGGCCCCGCCGTGCAGAAAAGGACCACTGAACAGGGCCCGCCGTGCAGAAGAGCACCGCTGAACAGGGCCCGCCGTGCAGAAGAGCACCGCTGAACAGGGCCCGCCGTGAAGATAGGCACCGCTGAACAGGGCCCGCCATGCAGAAGAGCACCGCTCCGCTGGGCCCTTCCTGTCAAGCACCGCTCCGCTGGGCCCCGCCGTCTCAAGCACCGCTCCGCTGGGCCCCGCCGTCTCAAGCACCGCTCCGCTGGGCCCTTCCTGTCAAGCACCGCTCCGCTGGGCCCCGGCATCTCAAGCACCGCTCCGCTGGGCCCCGCCGTCTCAAGCACCGCTCCGCTGGGCCCTTCCTGTCAAGCACCGCTCCGCTGGGCCCCGCCGTCTCAAGCACCGCTCCGCTGGGCCCCGCCGTCTCAAGCACCGCTCCGCTGGGCCCTTCCTGTCAAGCACCGCTCCGCTGGGCCCTTCCTGTCAAGCACCGTTCCGCTGGGCCCCGCCGTCTCAAGCACTGCTCCGCTGGGCCCCGCCGTCTCAAGCACCGCTCCGCTGGGCCCCGCCGTCTCAAGCACCGCTCCGCTGGGCCCTTCCTGTCAAGCACCGCTCCGCTGGGCCCTTCCTGTCAAGCACCGCTCCGCTGGGCCCCGCCGTCTCAAGCACCGCTCCGCTGGGCCCCGCCGTCTCAAGCACCGCTCCGCTGGGCCCTTCCTGTCAAGCACCGCTCCGCTGGGCCCCGCTGTCTCAAGCACCGCTCCGCTGGGCCCTTCCTGTGAAGCACCGCTCCGCTGGGCCCTTCCTGTCAAGCACCGCTCCGCTGGGCCCCGCCATCTCAAGCACTGCTCCGCTGGGCCCCGCCATCTCAAGCACCGCTCCGCTGGGCCCCGCCGTCTCAAGCACCGCTCCGCTGGGCCCCGCCGTCTCAAGCACCGCTCCGCTGGGCCCTTCCTGTCAAGCACCGCTCCGCTGGGCCCTTCCTGTCAAGCACCGCTCCGCTGGGCCCCGCCGTCTCAAGCACCGCTCCGCTGGGCCCCGCCGTCTCAAGCACCGCTCCGCTGGGCCCTTCCTGTCAAGCACCGCTCCGCTGGGCCCCGCCGTCTCAAGCACCGCTCCGCTGGGCCCCGCCGTCTCAAGCACCGCTCCGCTGGGCCCTTCCTGTCAAGCACTGTTTATAGTTCACTGTGCCCACCATGCCTCCTCCTTGACCAGTGGAGACTGTCATCCACCTGATGGACTGTGGCTTTGCACTCCCCAGGATGGCAGAGTGGGCAACCCACCCACTGTAGAGACTTGAGAGACTGTGGCTTTGCACTCCCCAGGATGGCAGAGTGGGCAACCCACCCACTGTAGAGACTTGAGAGACTGTGGCTTTGCACTCCCCAGGATGGCAGAGTGGGCAACCCACCCACTGTAGAGACTTGAGAGACTGTGGCTTTGCACTCCCCAGGATGGCACAGTGGGCATGGTGGCCCCTTCGTGGATCTGGCGTCGTGGACTCATGTGGCTGTGGTGCCCCCCCCTTCCCTTCCCCCTGAGGTGCCTGTAGCTTTTTCATCAGATGCCCCTGCAGTGTTCTCTCCAAATGACTCAGGTCTCCTGTGTGGGCTTTGCCCTTGTGTCGCTACACTGTAGCCCACGGACTGTTCTATTTAACTTTGATGTAGAGGACTAATTGCCTCGGTTCTCCATGGCAGTGTGTATAGTATTATTTTGTTATGGATATTTTACATAGTTGACCGATACATATCAGAGTCTATTTTTTATATAAATTTTTCTTCACAATTTAATTATGTCTTTGCATTTTTCAGGGGGGTTTGGGTGGTGTCACTGTGCATTGTTGCTCTGCATTGGTGTGTACATAGTTTGGGGGGGTGGGGGTCGCATATGTGTGTGCCCGTAACCTTTCCTCCTCCCCCCTCCCGTGTGTCGTAGGTGCAGTACTCACCGTTGTCGTCTGCGCCGGCGTTCGTACTCGTGGTAGATGAGAAGGTAGACGAGAGCAGGTAGGATGTTTAATTCGGGTTCCATGCTGTCCTCCGTACTCGTGGAGTGTGTTTTGGTGAGCGTTTTCCCATCCGTAGTCTGTTTCCGCCGTGTTTTTATCGGCGGGGCTCCCGCCCCAGAAAAGGTGGCGGATTGGTGAGTTGTAATACTGTGGGCGGTACATTGTCTGCCGCCTGCCTGTTGGCGGTGACCGCCGCGCTGTTTGTCTGTACCGGCGTGGCGGTCGGAGTGTTAATGTGGCGGGCTGTGTTGGCGGTTGCCACCAGGGTCAGAATTCCATTTTTTAGACCGCCGGCCTGTTGGCGGGTTGGCCGCCGCTTTATCACCGACCGCCAGGGTTAGAATCACCCCCAAAGTCTTGGAAACTGGATGGCCTGCCTTGGTTGGGCAGAATTACAACAATCAAAATGACCCTCCTGCCCAAAATCTTGTTTATGGGCCAGACCGTGCACTGCAAGCCCATACCCCGAAGGTGACAGACAGACTACAGCACCTAATGGAAAATTTAATCTAGGAGGGCAAAAAGCCCTGTATTTCAAAGAAATAGTCTTAGCTACCACAGAGGCATGGAAGCCTGGGAATTCACACCCTCACTAATTGCTATGCAGTGGCCCAAACTATATTTATAGTGTAATGGAATAGGACTGAATCTGAGAAACACCGGTAAATAGGTGCACATTCAGAAGCTGTCATATTTGAATAAGAAACACAGGCATTGTGGTGTATATTCATCCCCAGTCACAAAGTTCATCCTGAGTGCCTGGGATAGGGTAGCTACCTCAAAGTGGCTCACCTCCACGTCTTTCCCCATTTCATTGCAGTTCTGACTTCTCTCTCATCCAGACAGGCAACATGACCTTGGATGGCAAAAAGCAAACTGGACAAGTTTTGGGGATTCCTACAATTCTTGAAAGGTTACACATTTTTGGACAAATCACTAACTACTATGGAGTTCCTGAGGAAGAAAGATATCTGCACATAAGGCACTGGGTAACTCAAGCTGTTAGTAGGCCTTATGATAGCAGGCCTCTTTCCCCATTTGAAAAATGGCTCATCACGAAGAAAGATGATAACCATATGCTGTCCTAGATTTACAAACTACTTAGGTAAAAGACATCTCTTGGGTAAACACCCACATAAAAAGGATGAGAGGCAGAACTAAAGCATATAATTACTTAGGGTCGGACTGGGACAAAAAATAGGTATGGGCACTAAAATAAAAGTGGCCCTCATTAGTGAAGACAGTACCTATAAAGGGTAATACCAGGGAAATCAACACTAAAAACCATCCCACGTGCTATAAAACAGTCCCACGGCTGCAAAAAAACTGGCCACACACTGATCTGTCAGACTAGCTCAAAGGGCACTGCCTGATTGCCCTAAGGGCCAGTCCGATCCTGCACTTACTGATGAAGAATGGATTTGCACATTCCACAGAACATGCATATGTGTGGTCAGTGCTTCAGCAAAAGAAGCTACGTAATGGTGGTACTACACCCCTGGATGCATCAACACATAGAATCACACACAAATGACTGAGTGCTAACAGGCCTAACGTGGTGCAGGCACAATAACTACCTGCTGTAGCGCTACCTCAAATCAAAACACATATTGGCAAGAAGTACTCTCAGACATTAACAAAATCTTCAACCCTGACATACTGTCATTTCCAACATACATCAAACTTGGCCTTCTAAAATAATTGACATATTCAATACGATCAAGGTGAGGTAAGGACTAAACACTTTCTTTTACTGCTGCAACCAGGTCTATGCTGCACTCTCGGGGTCCAGTGTGATCTCAAACTAAGGAACCTGGTAGGGCAACCTGTAGGAACTCCTGGGCATGGAAACAAAATCTCTGCAGCCCTAGATCACAAACGAGATCAATTTGATAAGGTGTTTGCTCCTAGCATCACCTTCCCGGCCTAAGATTTTACGGAACTCACAAGCCTCAGATATCCAGCTCACACACAGTCACACAATTGAGCAACAACGATGCAACACCTGAATCATCACTATATATATAGTGCACCCAGAGCAGTGCTGAACACAACACTGGAGTAGGCCAATGCCAAATCTAATATTCAGTATGAATTACAGTGAAACAATCTGAGATGACTTGGGGGGGCTATGCTGAAGACAGTTATTATTTGTTGTTTAGGTGAGTTATTTTACTGTTCATTTTGATTTTATTTACCTTACTTTTCCTCATCTCATCCCCACCGACCAATGGTTGTAGTGGGTGCACAATAATCTATCAAACCATAACTTATTGTCACTGGTACTAATGGTGGTGATTTATTGAGAGTGCATAGAGCCGTGCCAGAAAGCAGAGAACAATACAGATTTTGATTTTGAAAAAGATGTTTACTTAGTTTTTGAGTTTGAGAAATGTAATGTTTGGTATCATTTTCACCAAGAAATTAATTGCACAGAAGACTGTATTCTTTGGTTGGGAGGTAAAATCAATTAGTTTGTACTGAGATGTTGCTCTGATGTTGGCTGGTGACGGATTTCAAAGGCTCTCCTGGAAAAGAACTGGTGACAAATTTGTGATAGAATAACCTTTTTCTACCAGAAACACACACATTGGGCTTTTCCTGATGTTACTTTTATAGGCAGCAAACCCTGTCTCAAGCATCTGTGATCTGTCAGAGTTCTGCATGTTGGTTTCACTGGAGTTAATGATGCCTTTATTTCCACCAAGTTCTCGTTTTATTGTTGTTGATAAAGTGAGGGAAAGTTCAGGTTTGAGGGGGCACTCTTTTCCAGTAAGTGTTTCATTTTTATTTTTTCACCTTAGCCCTTCATGAGATGTACCGGGGACAGAAAGCTTTCATCACATCACACATTAGAAGAAATTGACTACTGGTTGTGGGATCTAACAAAGGAAATTGTAACATGATTCTGCTAGTGAAGTAGCAGAATTTTGGCTTGCCCCTTTTCTCAGATTAGGATTTGGTAATGGACCAGAAAGTAAGACAACACCCGTTTTGACATACAGGGAATAGTGGAAGAGTCTGTATTACCCCCTGTCAGTATTCATAAATGGCGCAGAACTGGTTAAGTGTGTTTCCTAATTTTGTATGTAACAATAGCAATTCCTTAGTCTGTTGTGGACAGTGTACATGGCTTTGTATCCAAGAGAAGTGAATAGGCTTCGAAGCATTTGCTGAAAATTGGATGTACAAGCATCAGTAGGGGAATTTTTACCTCATATGCCAGGACACTATACAGTCTGCTAGATTCTGCTGTGTGTTGGACCTGGCCCTTGTGGCCCTGACTTTTTACCTCCTTCCTCCTATTTTTCTGACCTCTTGCTGTTGGCTCTAGGACTCTGAGCACTTTTTCACTGCTGACCAGTGCTAAAGTGCTGGTGCTCTCCCATCTAAAGTTGGTATGATTGGCTTATACCTAATTGGCATATTTAATTTACCTATATGTCCCTTGTACAGTGGTATCTCTATACCCAGGGCCTGTAAATTAAATGCTACTACTGGTCCTACAGCGCTGCATGCGCCACCCACTGAAGTAGCTTTTCAAACCTGTCTCAGGCCTGCTAGTGCAGGGCCTGGGTGTGCAATTTTCTGCCACAGGGACCTGGCATCTAAATTTACTTGCCAGGCCTAGAACTCCCCTCTTACTACATGTAAGTTCCCCCTAAGGTAGGCCCCAACTAGCCCTATGGGCAGGGTGCTTTATATGTAGAAGGCAGGACATGTGCCAAGTTGCGTGGCCTGTCCTGGTAGTGACAAACAGCCTAACTGGGTGTCTCCCTGCTGTGAGTGCTGCCTTCTCATAGGAGTGCATTATAAATGCCCTGACTTATATGTAGGGGGTATTGTCTGATTTATGAGGGATAGCATAGGCATGTTTGGTATGGCTGTAATGGTGATGAGAAATGCTGCCTACTGGTGCAAGTAGATTTGTTTATTACTATTAGAGAAATACCACTTCTAGAAAGTGATCATTTCTCTGTGCTTATGACTCTGGTGTTTTGCAGCTTGACTCCAATCCACATCTGGGCAGAGTGACAGTTGGGCTTTGTGCATACTTTTCAGACAGCCTGTACACAGGGAGGGTGGAGGTGTCACAGAGGTGCATCTACATATCGTATGGTCATCCTGGACTGAGAGAAGGGAGAGGCGGTGCACACCTGCATTTGTAAAGTCTGTGCTTTGGCCTCACACAATAGGGCCGTTTACCCCCAACTGATGTTTGGAGCCTGTGCTGGAGGAGAGAAGGGGCACTCCCAGAACCAGTTGTAACTGGTTGGAACCTCCTCTCCCATTCCTTTGTAACACACTGTAAAACTGAGTATAAGTACAGGGGAATTTTCTCCACAATTTGGAGACATTTTGGAACTTAACTGGAACAGGACACAGACTGCTGGAGGACTCACAAGAAACTGCCATGGACTGCTGCTGTTGTGCTGACCTGTGACTTGCTGGTCACTAGGAGAGACTGCCATCTGTCTGCATCCCCCTTGCGTTGGCCTGCTGCTGGGCCCTACCCTCTGTGCTCCTTCTTCTTGGATGCTTTGTCCCCCGGGGTGGGTACCATGGCCCCTGACCCCTGCAATTGTACCCATCATGAGGAGTGCTTCATCGCCTCCTAAAGCGCCTTGAGAGCTCTTTCCCTCTTGTCTGGAAGCGCTTGGAACATGCTTCCCTTGTGGTGCCCAGTTGCGCTTGAGAGCGTATAGTGAGTGGTGCCTCCGGCGCTTTCAAGAGTGCCTCGCTGTGCTCAAATTCACCACTGCAACCCAGAGCGCGTCGAAGACGTGCTGTAACCTGTGCCACCTGGGCACCATTGAAAGTAACCAGAGGAGTCAGCGTGCCCCTACCGTGCCCCTGGGGCGAAGCACGCTGTGAGGAGCGCCCCAGGGCACAAGCAGGCACCTGCTTTGGTGCCTGCACATTGCTGCGGCCCGGGAGCCTGCTCTACACTCGCGCACCAGGTTGGGTGTGGGCGAATGGACTGCAGATTGCCCAAGCAGGAGAGGAGCCTCTTTGGAGGCCCCTCTGGACACCCCTAGGGCTGCATGGTTAGCAGTACACAGGAGGAAGGCGAGGATAAGACCCCCTCCCTCCCGGTCGCTGCCTAAGGAGCAGGAAGCTCCCGTCCTTCGGACAGGGGGCCCTGGTTGTCGCTGGGTCCCCTTGTGGTTTGTTGGCTTTGCCAGGAGGGGCCCGATTTTAATACCCTCATGAAGGGTGGGCGGGGTGGAGGCCTCATCAGAGGCTCCCTGTGCCGCCGGGCCCCCTGTTGCTGTTTTAGGGCATTGTTGGGCCCCCCCGATTGAGGCCTGGGACGGGCCCCCAGAGGTCGCAGGCCCCAGGAGGGGCCAGTTATAAAAACCTGAGGGGGTGTGTGCTGCACCCCCTCCCCCAGGAGCAATGTATGGCCCCCATTTTTGCACATAGGAGCGCCGGGGGCCCCCTTTTCTGGATCTTCATAGCACTGGTGGTGCCTTCATCATAAAAACAGGTACTTTCTTTGGACTTATCATCTTCACATGTTCCTAGTATGGACATAAGGGATTTATAGGTTAACCTGTGCAGTTTTATGATGTTACATATATGTTTTTCAATGTTCCTTTTATGGGCATAACATGTTAATATGATTTCCTGACTTGCCATATGTTTTTATAATGTTCCTGATATAGGCATTTATGATATTTCTATGACAAGTGCATTTGTGAAGTAATGTGATTCCTGACTACTGCTTATGTTGCAGAATACTAAGTAACCTGTGTGTTATATGTGACTACTGCTGGTTCTGCAGAGTAACTAATGTGTAACGTCCTGACAACTGCTAAGGTAGCAGGATATTACTGACATGTTGTGTTTGATCTAATAATTGTGTTGTGTACAATACAGTACATTTTCATATAACTTGGTGTTGTGTTTCCTTTGTGGTAGGGATAGTGCGTCACATGTGTTGTGTGTGTTGAGCAAATGCTTTACACATTGCCTCTGGGATAGGCACCACTGCTCGTGCGACGCTACCAAGGGGATGAGCAGGGGTTATCTTGGACGTGTAACTCCCTTGCCCTGACTAGAATGGGTGGGTTCTGCCTGGCTTAGGTGCATACCCTAGCCAACCAGAAACCCCATTACTAACACTGTGTAACATATTCTTTAGATCTAAATATAGTAAATCACTGAATCGATTATTCCTGCAATCATTAGAAGAAATGGCAAAATACATGGCTACTGCTGGAGCATCAATCTATATATCAGCAAGCCAGGCAAACACACACACACAGTGGCACACCTCAGTGATTCACCACTGCTTTATGATTACAATTTTTAAAACTTTTTACATCAATCTTAAAAGTAAATGTGAGAGGAATGTTTACCCTCCAAATACCATTGTTATAATTGTACAATTAAGGGCTAGACTTAAGAGCCCCTTGCACCACATTAGCATCATTTTTTTATGCTGTGGCGATATTATGACAAAAACGTTGCACCATATTTACCAAGTGGCACAATGTATGCATTCTGCCACTTTCTAACCCCTTTGCAATCCCTTGTGACACATTATACCTGCGCATATTCAAGAGGGGGGCGAAAAAGATTTCTTTGTGTCATTTATTTCAGCATTTTTAATGCCTGCTCCGAGCAGGTGTTGAAAGGGGGTACACCATGAGTTACAATCGGCCCTTATGTACTGTTCAGGTTTAGCCCCAAAATTTTGATGCTAACCCTGAACAGCCCATTAATAGTGTACAAAATTCTGACCCTATTACCCCCTACCCTGCGCCATGGTGCTGCGTATTTTAAATACGGCGCACACATGGTGGCGGCAGGGGGGCGCTAGGGGGCGCAAGGAAAGTGGCGCTGCACTTGGTGCAGCACCACTTTTCTTAAGCATGCCCCATGTACTTAAGAAGTATAGCACTTTGATAATTATTAACTGCATATATCTGAATGCGTGTATGGTTTGTAAATAACCAAAATCTAATTTAAATTGATAAAAATATTCTTACTGTGACATTTGAACTTATAAGGTTGAAGTTAATGGCAATGTAATGTTCCCCCAGCACACCTTGCAGAGTAGTTTGTAAAAATGCTGCTAAAGAATGGAAGTTAACAATTAAAACCAAAGCTTGGGGCGCCCTAAGAGCAGCCCTGAATAACTATGAATCACCAACATTTTAGAAGTCAATCAGTTGTGTGATGTTCCTAAAAATCTCTTTTGTTATTAAGTTAGCTGTCCATATTTTTCAGTAGCTTTATGATGTGTCTATTTAGATTCTGTATATGGATGAGGTGACATGGAAGCTCCTTTTAAAAAACGTTTTTTTTCTGAAATCAGTTTTCACTTCATTTTTCAGGGGTGAAAGTGTGATTAAGGACAGTCATTTTGATCAATAACCTTGTTTTAATAGACTTTCCATTATTTCCTATTTAAATATATCATCAAACTTTGGTCCCGGTTGTAAGTAAATGTGTTAACTGCTGCCTGTTTTACTAATTTTTCGACTATGTAATGTCAGTCCATCATCATTCCCATTTTCATGAAGGAAAAGAGAGATGACCCTTTACAATACCACCTAATTTATTTGATAAGTTTCACAGTTAAAGTGAAGAATGGATTCTGATCCTCAGAACCAAGGAATCCTCTAATGGGATTTTGACTGATATACATTATGACTTTAGAGCCACTTTGAGCATGGTTGAATAGTGCCTAAAACCAGCATCTGCTGCCATACAAATAGGAAACCATTTTAAGGGTTCTCTCCATTTGGCCTTTATGTACCACACTTCTGTGTTTTATCCAGTGAATATGCCTAAACTTTGGTAAATCCTAAAAACCATGGGCTAGATTTAGCAATTACTGATTTTATGAGGAAACTGCATTGTAGTTGTTGCACTTGAGATAAGGCTGTACAGGTGTTAGAAATGGGGTCTTTGGTTGGCAGTCAGGTTACTACCTGTCCAAGCAAGGACCCTCACTCTAGAAAGGGCAAAGGAGAAACACACTGTCACAGGGCCACAGTAATGGAAACTCGCAGGCAGTTGTTATAATATATATACTTTATTAGATTTTTGGTGATCACTAACAGTTTATTGTTTAGTTCTTTTCTTTCTCTGTGGTATTCTTCCTCTACGATCCCTGTTCTTCTTTGAGGGTTCATTGGGTCTTCATTTTCTTCTTTCTTTTCCTTCCAGATGGTGTCTCTGGAGGCGCATGGGGAAAAAGAAGAAGATAAGACCGTTGGTGGACAGGTAAGTATTACCACTGTTTTTCCATAGTCTGTCTTGCTCTCCTGTCTTTCTTTCTCTTCTTTTATTCCTCTCACTGATTTCTCTTCTCATTTATCTCTTGTACCGCGTTTCTCGTTTCCTAGGTTTTTCTTTCTTCCTTTCTTCTGCTGTCTCTTCTTCTGCCTTTACTGTCTCTTCTTTCAGATTTGCTGTATCTTCTCCTACCTTTTCTGACCCTCTTCTCTTTTATGGGCTTTAAACAAGGTGGTTTGTTTTATTTTCTTCCTATACCCTAATACCTCATATAGAATCTGTATTAATGATAAACCAGAGCGTGACAGCAATCTTCACCCGCTTCGGCTATGGTGATTTCTCTTCTTTGTTTTCACCCAACAGCCTATATTACACTTCTCCTCTAAACAAACAAAAACAAATACTATATAAACCAAACAAAACGATCGCTGTCTGGTAATTAGTTCTCCCACCTCCCGCCTGTCCCGATTGCCTTTGTTTTTCCCTGTCCTATATTAAGACGGTACCTGGCAGGGCCACGCTCTCCCCAGAGCGTGGCTGGTCTCCTGGCTTTGCTGCCTCCTGCTCCTCCACCTGGATGCTGGTAAGAGGATCTGACCAACGTCTTTGTGTTCCCTCTGGTCCTGGCATATTTTCCTCCTTGCCGCTTCGCACAGCACTCTGCTTGCCGCTGATGCCACCGCTGCAGTTTTCCTCAGTTAGGCCTCGTGCTGTGCTTCTTCCACTGGTGCTGTCGCTGCCGAAGGTCTCCTCCTCGGAGGCTAACGAAGTGGGTTTAAAAACCCCTCCTTGTATAGCAGACGTTGCCTGAGTGGCCGGAGGTCGATTTACATCCAGGTCACACACTCTGGACCTGATGGTGCCCCCTGGGTACTGCTGGGCCGGATCTTCACTGGCCGGCCTGGCACACACACCTAATTAACCCCCACTCACTCCCTTGGTAGCTTGGCACGAGCAGAAAGGCTTTACCAGAAGCAATGTATAAAGTATTTGTAGCAACACACACAGTAATACACAACAAAATGGACACCAGACCAGTTTAGAAAAATAGGAAATATATATCTAAATCAAACAAGACCAAAACAACAAAAATCCAACATACACAAGTCAGGATATGAATTTTCAAAAGAATAAGAGTCTTACTCCATAGAAAGCAATGGAAATGCTGATTTTACACAAAGTACCTGGTTTGCATAAAAAATAAAGCCGCACGGACGAGCGTGCGCCAGAAAACTCAGCGATGCGTTGATTCTTTACTCGCAAGTGAGCGATGCATGGGGTTTGCGACATTATCAGCAGCTCCAAGCTGGTGTCGTTTCTCCAGCCGCAATGCGTCGATCTTCCAGCCGCGATGCAGGTGGAGCGTTGATCTTTGCCTCAAATCGGTGGCGTGTCGCTTCTCAGCCATATTACAGGTGGTGCGTCGAAAATTTGACTGGGTGGATTTCAAGCCTTGTTCTGCCAACTTCACCTTTCAAGGGCCCAGGGACTGGATGGGACACCACCTGGCAGGGCAGGAGTCTCAGCAGAGAGTCCAGGTGCTGGCAGAGAAAGTCTTTGATGGCCCTGAGACTTTGAAACAGGAGGCAAGCTCAGTTCAAGCCTTTGAAGAGTCTTCAAAAGCAGGAAGGCCCAACAAAGTCCAGTCTTTGTCCCCATCGCAGGCAGAAGCAGCAACTGCAGCATAGCCCAACAAAGCACAGTCACAGGCAGAGGCAGTAATTATCCTCAGCTCTTCAGCTCTTCTCCTTGGCAGAGGTTCCTCTTGAACTCAGAAGTGCTTTTGAAGAAAACTAAAGTCTGGGGTTTTGGGTCCACTACTTATACTCCTGTCTGTCTTTAAATTAGGGAAACTTTAAAGGAGAGTCTCTGTTGTTCACAAGATCCTGCCTTGCCAAGGCCTGGCCCCAGACACACACCAGGGGGTTGGAGACTGCATTGTGTGAGGGCAAACACAGCCTAGTCAGGTGTAAGTGACCACTCCTCCCTCCAATCTAGCCAGATGTCTCATTTGGATACACAGCTTATACCACAGCTCCCTTTGTGTCACTGTCTGGAGGGAATGCACAACAGCCCAACTGTCAGTCTGACCAAGACGTGGAATACACAAGCAGGCAGAGTCACTGAATGGTTTAAGCAATAACATGTCCACTTTCTAAAAGTGCCATTTTCAAACTAACAATCTAAGTAACACCTTCACTGATACATGTATTTTTTACTTGTGAGTTCAGGGACACCAAACTCCTAATTTCTATCTGCTCTGAAAGGGAATCTGAACTTTAAGAATATTTAAAGGCAGCCCACGTGTCAACCTATAAGAGAGATAGGCCTTGTGCAGTGAAAACTGAATTTAGCAGTATTTCACTGTTAGGGCATGTAAAACACATCAGTACATGTTTCACCTTTAACATACACTGCTCCCTGCCCATGGGGCTACCTCGGCCCTACCTTAGGAGAGTTTTACATGTAGAAAAAGGGAAGGTTTGGGCCTAGTAAGTGGGTACACTTGCCAGGTTGAACTGTCATTGCAAGGCTGCACACCCAGACACTGGCAGGTCTGAGACATATTTACAGGGCTACTTATATAGATGACACAATCAGTGGTGCAGACCCACTAGTAGCATTCGATTTACAGGCCCTGGGCACCTCTAGTGCACTTTACTAAGGACTTACTAGTAAATCAAATAGGCCAATAATGGATAAACCAGTCATCAATACAATTTACACAGAGAGCATATGCACTTTAGCACTGGTTAGCAGTGGTAAAGTGTCCAGAGTCCTAAAGCCAACAAAAACTGGTTAGAAAAAATAGGAGGATGGAGGCAAACAGTTGAAGATGACCCTGAAAAAAGAGCCAGATCCAACAACAGACAAGTGTGGAGGCAGTTTCGGTCTGGATAAAAGTGTTACAAAGGCTTTTAAGTGTGTACATCTTCTCTTCACTATTTATATGAATCAACAACAGGAGTATTTGAGTGGGCAATGAAATTATATCACTAGGGTAGGCTCAATTTTTATACCAGTTTTTCTCTGTATTTGAGATGCAGTTCCTTTGTTGCATACTACAAACAGCCTTAAAATGTTGATTGATGGTTATGTGTGTTTCATGACTTAAAGTTAAATGCTAAGTTTATCAAAAATCTTTCTCCTACCGAGGGACATGAAACCCACAATGGCAAGAACATATTTCACTATAGGTTACGCTTTAAAACAATCAGCTTCCCTGATTTAGGATTTCTTTTTGAAAAATGTAAAGGATGGAATAATGTGATATATACTAGAATTCACATAATCTCTGGGTGAAATGTATAATTTTGCCATTCATGTTGCAAATAAAGATACTTGAAGTAATGAAAACTATATAAATACCAAATGTGCTTCTGCTGCTATGTATAGAGCTGGTGTAAGGGATACTATAAATATTCCTAGCCTTCAAGTCAAGAGAACCGATTTTGCAGAAGTTTATTTGGTTTACCCCATAACAAATCACAGTGAACCTGTCACGAGAAATTGGCAGTACGCTATCTGGAAGATAATATCAAAATTATACCAGTTCTTTCATGGGTTTATATAATAACAACCCCTGTGGCCGACCTGAACAAGGATTCATCATGGATTATTTTTCCTGTGTGTACAATATTAGTTTATTTGACTTAAAAATGTTCAAATGTCATGTCATCAACAAGGTTATCGTGAGCTTTACGATCATCTACAACCAGTCGCGGCTTGTGATGTTAAAGGGGGTTGGGGAAGAGGAGGTGGGGGGGGGAGAAATTATTAGTAACATTAAAAAAAAAAAAAAAAGTACCTGAAACCCATGCCCCGCAGCGTCCCGCTCCTCTGCTGGCTGCAGGCAGGCAGAGGCTCGCAGCCTGCTGTGCAGCCAATCCTGATGCTGCTCAGAGCATCATCAGGATTGGCTGGGAGCGCCCATCCAGGATGCTCCCAGGCAGACTGGGAGCCTGTGCAGGGTCTCTCTAGCCCAGCAACACAGTTGCTCGGCTGGAGAGGGCCCTCTGCACATGTGTGTTTGGCCGGCCGAGACAGCTGGCCAAACACACATGTGCTCTGAGGATGGAGTGCTGATCACTCCCCCTCGCACTCGTCACCCCCGTGGTGCCGCCCCTTTACAAGGAAACGATAATAAACACTGTTTATTATCATTTCCTCATAAAGGTTTTGCAGCTGTCGCTGCTGGCAGGGGGGTGATGCTCCTCCGCCCTCATGGAGGAGGCACCCCTGTCTACAACATAATCGAATCTAAAATAGAGATGATTTGACTTAAAAGAAAGTTTCAATGAAGAAGACAGATCCTATGGGAAAGCTTGAAAACACTTCCATTAGGACATGTATTGTACTTATGTCTGCTTCTGAACTAGAGCCTTATTCAAAATTTGCCTCCTATGTGTATGAACGATTTTCTAACCAGATTAAGTTTGGGCATTGCTCATCACCTACTGTCCTTCTCCAAATGGTGGGGAAAGAGGGATGAACTTAGTTTAGGCCCATATGCTAATTTAAAATAGCAATAGTTATAAATGTTATGTTTTATTTTATGTTATAACTAACACAACTAAGCATTCTGAAAATATAGGCTGTAACAAATGCGTGTCGACTGGCATTTTCATACTTGCACGATATTGCCTCCCTTGATTTATTATGGTGAGGGCATTTTTTAATTGCACTCATCAAACTGAGATAGGGTTTGAATGTCAAATAAGTGTGTTAATGAATTTGTTTACTGTTCATTTTATGTATTTTTTCATCATAGATTGTTGGTTGTTTATCTGAAGTAAACATAATATTGAATTGAGGTGAATTCAACGTATTTGTTTTATATTTAAATTGATGTAAATTTTATTACAAGATATTAAATCCTCCAAGATTATTGTTTCCCCTTCGTATTCATGACAACTTCTCTTTAGTTTTGCATCATCTCATTTAAGATTTACACGTCTTAAATTCAGTATATAAGTGATTTCTTTCTTAATGTATTATTGTTTAGTATTTTTGTTAAGAATAATACTTTCACTTATTTTCCATGAGAGTTGCTGCATGCTCTGGATTATTACAGAAGCTGAACTAAGGTTGCAGCAAATGAAACATGTCTGCCTTTGGTGGACGTCCTCGTTGAGCTGTGCAAACCTTCAGCCAAAGCTCATTATAAAACTTTAGTCACATTCCCCATAGCGATGCCAGAAAAATATCACACTAGTTGGCAGATCTCATACCTATAATGAAAGCAAGTTGAGATGGTAATTTTACCAAGCAGGTAACAGGTCTCCCTATCTCACGAAGATTATTTGTCTTAAGCTCTAATGTATGGCTTGTGACATGTTTCCTGTAACTAACAATAGTTCAGAAGTTTTGCTGCTTTGTGGGGCATGTCACAGAATATTTGAAATCTATTTTTATGAAGTACCTGTTGCTGGCCAACAGTGTCATTTAATAATCAACTTGTGTGTGTTTTAGTCTTTCTCATAGTATTTAAGTCATTCAGAAAATACGCCTTAGTAGTAAGAGAACAGTTTTTGTTTTCTTTGCATATGTTTTCTATGGCTTTCAATCAATCAGTTGTTCAATCAGTACTTGTAAAGAATGGCTTATCACCTGTGAGGGTATCCATGGGCTGGGTAGCTAGGCTTAGTAGAAGAGCAAGGTCTTGAGTCTCTCCCTGAAGTCTGTCAGTGAGGTGATGTTCAGAAGTGGAGGGTATTCCAGGATTTGGAGTTGAGGAAGGAGAAGGAGTGGTCTCTGCTGAGGCTATGGTGGATGCGTAGTGTCTGTGCAAGGGCAAGAGAGGCAGAGTGAAATTTTCTGAATGGTTGGTGGAAGTTCAGGTGGTGTTTCATGTATGCTGATCCTTGGTTATGGTGGGCTTTGTAGGCATGCATCAGTAATTTGAATTTACATCTTTTCTGGTCTGAG